>NW_027551562.1:1277011-1549940 GCF_008692635.1 Crocuta crocuta | reverse complement strand
TTAACATGGCTTAGTTTTTTATTTTCTTCTTAAAGTTGTATTTAAATTCTAGTTAGTTAACAGAGTGCAATATTGCTTCCAGGAGGAGTAGAATTCACAGATTCATTACTTATATACAACACCCAGTGCACATCAAACAAGTGTCCTCCTTAATGTCCATCACCCACCCCCTCCATCCATCAACCATCAGTTTGTTCTCTATCATTAAGAGTTTCTTGTGTTGTTACCCTCTCTTTTTCCCCTCCTTCCCATATATTCATCTGTTTTGTTTCTTACATTCCACATAGGAGTGAAATTGTATGAGATTGGTCTTCATCTGACTGACTTATCCCATGTAGCATAATAATTCCAGCTCCAACCACCTCTTTGCAAATGGCAAGATTTCTTTTTTTTTTTTGATGGATGAGTTATATTCCCTTGTATATACATACTACATCTTCTTTATCCATTCATCCATCAATGGACAGTTGAGCTCTTTCCATAGTTTGACTATTGTTGATAATGCTATGAACATTGGGATGCATGTACCCCCTTTGAATTTGTGCTTTTGTATTCCTTGGATAACTACCTGTTAGTACAATTGCTAGATTGTAGGGTGGTTCTATTTTTAATTTTTTGATGAATCACCATACTGTTTTCCAGAGTGGCTGCACCAGTTTGCATTCCCACCAGCACTGAAAGTGGGTTCCCTTTTCTCTGCACCCTTACCAACATCTGTTGTTTCTTGTGCTGTTAATTTTAGCCATTCTGACAAGTGTGAGGTGCTATCTTATCGTGGTTTTGATTTGCATATTTCTGATGATGAGCGATGTTGAGCATCTTTTCATGTGTGTGTTAGCCATCTGGATGTCTTCTTTGAAAAAGTGTCTGTTCATGTCTTCTGCCCATTACTTAACTGGATTATTTGGGGTGCTTGCTGGGGAGGGTGTTGAGTTTGATAAGTTCTTTATAGATTCCAGATACAAATCCTTTATCAAATATGTCATTTGCAAATATCTCCTCCCATTCCGTAGGCTGTCTGTTAGTTTGTTGTTTCCTTTGCTAACACAGCTTGGTTTTGCCAGGTATTTTGGGCATCCACTTCCTCTATCAGTGCCTTGGCACTCAGCACTGAGCCAAATGGAAGGAATTAGGAACATGCAGATTTCATTCCAAATATCTGATGTTTTAGAAATGGAGTGGAAAACACTGTGAGCAATTGTTTCTAAGGTGTTAATGCATTCTGCTGACGTGGACAAATGTTGAATTCCCAAGTTAGGAGTGGGGCTACCCTTCCCCTCTAAGCAACTTAGAAGCTCTGGCTTCTGAAAATCATTGCTGAAATTGAATTTCAGTTCCTTTTTGAAAAATCACTGAATATAAAAAATGGATCAAAATAGCAAACCACTTTTTAATGCAACTTTTTATTGCCATTTAGATGGATTGTCTGCGGATTACATGAGGCAATTGAAGTAAAAGTCTGTACCTATGTAGTTAACACCAGATTAACTATTAACTGCTCTTAATTATACCGCTGTTATTATCTCCTCTAATCCAAATGTTTCATTCTGTGGACTCCCTGGGGCTTTTTCTCATTAAATCGGTGGTTGTAGAGACTCACGTTTGGATTTCTTCTTTTGGTAGGCCAAGCTGTCCCTGTTTGTGGTTTCCCTCATTTTTTGGTGAAATCTTATCTCCTGTATCCCAACATCAAATATTTCCTGCTGTAGTACCTTAGGGATATTACTATTGAGTCATTATATACTATCACTTGGTCTACAGCTTCACGCAATATGGCCTCATTTAATCATCTCAACATTATTTTCACAATACATGAGCATTTCAACATGTCGATTATGCATTTTCCCATAAATCTGTTATTTCGGGAAAATACTAGAAAACAAAGCTAGATTATCCTATTGCGAGTTGAGTACTTTTTGCCATCTTCTGGACAGGTCAGTGACATTTGTTAAAGTTCGTGTGAATTTAGTGCTGATGGTCTATCTCTATCCTTGGTAGCTGTGAGAGTAACTTCGCATAAAGCCAGTGGTGTGCTGGAACCAGCTCAGAAATTTTGCAAGTCGGTTGTTACAAACAGTTAGCTTAAAATTGGACATGGTGGGAATATTTTCACTATGGAAGTTGGTAAACACTACAAATTTGGATTCACCCTACCAAAATGAAAGATCTGGCTGTTAAACACTTATCACCAAGCCAGTGGCAATAACTCAATAATTCAATGGTGAAGACTATCCATTTTGTTAGTAAGCATTTCCTCTCCTTAGAACATACCATCCAAGATGAACTCTAAACCATGTTGTCAATTATAGAAAATGCCACAGAATCAATGGAGTCTGAGAAAGCTCGTATTATTTTTAGAATAAATGAGAATGATCAAAGTACCTCTGTGGTGAAAAATGAAATCTATAGACATAATTAATATTAAAATTATTTGAAAGAGCAGTAATTTCAAGGTTGTACTACAGTTCTTAAGGCTTGTTTGCCTAATTTTTGTTGGCCACTTTAGGACTTTCACTTACTCGATGTGGATAATGGTTCCCCCACCATAAAAGTCCACCATAATATTTTCATGCTGAATTTCAGAGAGCTCAACCTCTCTTTTGGGAGCTCCCTGCTCTCAGCAGGCATGTAGTAATAAACATGCAGGCATTCCACTAACACAACTATTTCAGATGCTGTCATGAAATATTTAAGTAATAAAATTAGGTAGCATTTGGGCCTGGCAGGAAGGTAGTTGACCTCAGACTTGGATGACAATGGCACAGAAAGATTTGGAGACTGCCTGAAACAGTCTGCATATTCTTTTCTTTTTTTAAAAAAATGTTTATTTATTATTTATTAGAGAGGGGGGAATAGAGAATCCCCAGCAGGATCCAGAAGCAGGGCTCAAACTCAGGAACCATGAGATCATGATCTGAACCAGAATCAAGAGTCAGATGCTCAACTGACTGAGCCACCCAGGTACCCCTCTGCTTGTTATTTTATACTATTGGATGATCTCTGACAATTTGATTTTTTCTAAATGCTGCAGTATGCTTTTTTTAGGCTTAAAGAATGAGAAAAACCCAATACCCACCAGTATTAGGCATGTAGTTTACACATATTAGTTACTTAATCCTTATTACAGTCCTACAGAGTATTACTATCATCATTTTACATGTAGGCTAACTGAAGTTTGGAAAAGTTAAGTAATTCATGCAAAGTTATGCAACTAGTAAGTGGAAGAAAGAAAGCTAAGGGCAAAAAAACATGGGAGAATAGGAATGGGGAATACATAGGGAATGAATTCATGCTATAGTGGGGCAAAAATGCATATGTGTGTGTGTGTGTGTGTGTGTGTGTGTGTGTGTGTTCAAAATTTGTCTTCTTGGGGAACTGGGGTGGCTCAGTTGGTTGAACATCTGAATTCAGCTCAGGTCATGAACGTACATGGTTCTGTGCTGACAGCACAGAGCCTGCTTGGGATTCTCTCTCTCCCTCTCTCTCTCTCTCTGCCCCACCCCTGCTTGTACTCTCTCTCTCACAAATAAATAACCCTTAAAAATTTTAAAACGTGCTTTCTTGGACCCCTTACCTATTACACAACTATGCTAGACACACACTAGTCATTTGCCTGCTGTAATTTGTTTAAGCCTAACAGCAGCTCCTGTCAGTATGTTACACTTATTAGTACCATCTTAGAGACAAGGTCACTGAGGTTCAGAAAAGTTAAGTAACTTGCCCTAAATCACACAGCAAATAATTAGAGAATTTAACATTTATTTTAAAAAAATTAATGTTTGGGGCATCTTGGTGGCTTAGTCGGTTAAGCATTCGACTTTCGCTTAGGTCATGATCTCGCGGTTCGTGGGTTCGGGCCCTGTGTCGGGCTCTGGGCTGACTGCCAGCCAAGAGCCTGGAGCCTATTTCAGTCTGTGACTCCCTCTCTCTCTGACCCTCCCCTGCTCACACTGTCTCTCTCTCTCTCTCCTAGAAATAAATAAAAACCTTAAAAAATTAATGTTTTATTCATTTTTGTGACAGAGACAGAGCATGAGCAGGGTAGGGGCAGAGAGAGAGGGAGATGCAGAATTCGAAGCAGACTCCAGGCCCTGAGCTGTCAGCACAGAGCCCGATGTGCAGCTTGAACTAACAAACTGTGAGATCATGACCTGAGCCATAGTTGAAAGCTCAATCAACTGAGCCACCCAGGCGCTCCTAGTGAATTTAACATTTAAAACCAGATCTGTCCACTCCCATGCTATTTATAAAGGCATAAATCCAAATAGGGACAAACGGTTTCATGCTGATTTTTCCTTATTTATTTACTTGTGAATTGTCTGTCCCTCTCCCCACCCCAGTGTAAATTAGGAGCCACATTCATGTTACTGATTGGTGTAATCCCAATGTACAGTGCAATGCTTGGATCATTGTGAGCACACAACACATAATGTTTGAATAAATGTATGGATCATGGGGCCCTGGGTGGCTCAGTTGGTTAAGTGACCAATTCTTGATTTCGGCTCAGATTATGATCTCACAATCTATGAGATCGAGTCCTACATAGGGCTCTGAGCTGACAGCATGGAGCCTGCTTGACATTCTCTCTCTCTCTCTCTCTCTGCCCCTCTCCTGCTTGCACTCTCTCCTGTCTCAAAATAAATGAATACATTTTAAAAATAAACAATAACAACAAAAAACCCAGAATTTATTATTGTGAGTCCATCTTGTGTATGGACCACAAGAATATAATCAAGTTAGATCATCACATTCAGCAGCATCTTTCTGATGTTATTGGTTGCAGTATTGGACTGGATCAGAGGTTGGTAAAGCCCCTGAGGCACAAGAGACCTGACATATGTGACCATTGTGCATGTATGAGCAAAAGAAGGGTGTCCACCGGGATGCAGCCAGCCTCAAAACCCCATGAGGGGTCACTGGCTATAAACCATGAGGTTTCCCCCCAGAGAGAGGAGCATGACGTTGAAAGGCCTGGTGGCTTGTCATCAGTTTCCTTTATTGACCGTGTGACCTTTGCTCATGGAAATGAAGAAGTCAAGACCATCTCCCAGTGGCCTTGATTCTGCAAACTACGCATCCTGTGCAAGAGGACAATGTCTGGACATGTTAATAGTTATCTCCAGGCAAGGAAATATGGGACCAGAAAGAGAGAAGGGGAAGCAAGAGAGATGGAGGTATTCACTGAATCTTAATGGCACACCAGACACTATTAAGTTAGTTCATTTGATATTCATGGCAGATCCACAATGCACGTATTATCTCCATTTTACTTACAGATACTCAGATTCAAAGAGTAACTTGATCACCTCATTACCAAGTGGTGACGTTGGGTTCAGATGCAGGGCACGCTGGCTCCACGTGGTAGAAGAAGCAGTTATTATTTGTGAGCACACTCAGTGCGAGAGACTGGATACATAGCTCACATTTAAGACTCAGTACAATATTGCAAAGTAAGAACTGAAAACCCTCTTTAATGGTAAGGAATCTTTGAGACGCAGAGGGCCTGCCAAGCTTTGTCAATGTCACAATTACAGATCATACTCCCAGGATTTGAGAACTAGTATCCCTCACTCTAAAGCTTATGCGCTTCCCCCCACCTTTGTGAATAATCTATTTCAACAGGCAAATTGTCTTTTAAGACCATGGCTGTCCTTTCTGAAATTGCGAGTACTTCTAGCAACCACGGAGTCTTAATGTCAATGTCCCAGCCATGTGTGTGACCTCAAAGCATTTCCTTTACTAATGAGATCATCATTTTCTCCATAACCGCACTTGCTAAAGTGCTAGATCTTATGGGTGAAAGAAAAGATTAAAGCCACTTGGAAAAAAGCTGTGGCATATAAGAACAGAGCAAATTCTTTTTTCACAGTGTAACTTTGGGGGGAAAAAAACACCTGGCATTTTAGAAATAGCAAGAAAATAAGAATTATAAAGCCTAACCCACCCAGATAGGAGTTTGGAAAATTTATGAAGGATGTATGCATACTTTCATGGTGGAGAAGAACTGTCTTCCACAGTATTTACTCTAAATGACACACTTAACACATTTCTCTACTTGGCAAGGTGAATTATAAAGATAATTGCACTTCTATACAATGCCTGCACTAGACCCCAGACAAAATGCTAAGTGTTGTATATACTTCATCTCATTTAATACTGAGGATAACCCTAGGAGGAAACTGATACTCAACAAAATAATTCCTTCCTCCCACAGCTAATAAGTGGGAGATCTGGGCTTTGACCTTGAACCTGCCTGACATCAAAGCTCTGCATTCCAAATACATCTGTCTGTCTCAACCCATCACCTAAGGATTTTTCACAGATACATGTTTTCCATAGCCCTCCGATCTATTTGCTTAGCTATTAAAAGTATAAAGAGTATATTCTTTTTTTTTAAGTTTATTTATTTATTTTGAGAGAGAGAGAGAGAGAGAGAGAATGAGCAGAGGAGGGGCAGAAAGAGAGGGAGAGAGAGGATCCCAAGCAGACTCTGTGCTGACAGCGTGAAGCCCAATGTGGGGCTTGATCCCAGGAACCATGAGTTCATGACTTGAGCCAAAATCAAGTCAGAGTCTCAACCGTCTAAGCCACCCAGGCGGGCCACCTCCCTCAAGAGTGTATTCCTGAGTGAGGCAGGAAAAGACCTAAGAAAAGGCTACCAACTGTCTACATTAAACAAGTCACTTCCCTCCACTTGACCTCAACTCCCTCACGTATAAAATGGGTGAAGGGGTGTTTCACAAGAAATTACAAGAGTCTTCCTCAAGGAAATGCACTTGAGAGGCACCCAGGTGCAAGGAAATGGACACTAGTTTTCAGTCACCTGTAAATGAGCCCTACCTTGGCTCTGCCGCCCGCTTTCTAGCTGGGTAGCCCTGGACAAAAGAGAGTGTTTATCTGTGCCTTCATTTCCTCAACTTTAAAACAGGAAGGAAATACCTCATCTGTGAATTACTGTGAACCTCATGAAAAAATATGTTGACACTGAGCAGCGAACCTCCTGGGAACTACGGCCAGTCCATGTCGTGCCAGTAGAAGCTTGTAAGAGCAAAAGGGAAAAGAGACAGAAGGCAAACTCTTGGTGGTAAATTACATAATGTAATATAGACCTCTGGCACATCAAACCTCACCAGAGCTCTTTCCCCTGGATTTGTCTCTGCTTGCTCTATGGAGCCGGAGGAATGGAAATGGATATAGGAATGACATTGTGACTTGAGCTGGGAGAAGGAAGTCCTGGAACAAGATTATGAGATTTCACACCCAGCTGAGACCCACTTTCCTTATGCTAAGTGTATGTAGTCACTGAAGAAATGGTAGCCGGGAGCCTACAAAGCCCCAGGCCCTGTACGTGGTGGGAACTTGGACATAGCTCCTGCCTTGCCCTTAAGGTCCTAAAGGTGGAGATGAAGATATGAGAAAAAACAAGTTTTCATCTTAGTGCAGTGCAAGCAAGTGCTTATATAGAGAGAAGACACCTGCACAAGCCCATATTTGAGGGGCCCCCAGGCACCATGGCACATAAGCTGAGAGAAGGTGTATTCTCTCCAATTGAAAATGGAAGATGGTTGAGCCTTTGGCCTGGGAACCAGATGAATGTCTGGGAGAGATGTGCATGGCTGGCCATAGCTCTGGATTCTTGTTTCAGGGTCATGGGCAGCTACAGAAGCAACTTGATGTCCTCAGAAGTAGCTGCTGCAGCACCTTGTGTGCAAACAGGCCATGTGTATACAAGAGGGGTGTGTGTGTGTGTTGCACATTCACACATCTGCACATGTGAATGTGAGAGCAAAGCCCAGATGCACGTGGCATATGGGTAATCATTTTCTCTTGGGAGGCCCCTGCTGCTCTGGGCTCTCACTTCCTTACCCACGCCAGTCATTTGTTTTCTCTGACAGTGTATATCTCTGTGCTTGGCCACTTTTTGCTCCTTGAAAGTGGTTTCCACGACCTTCCTCCTGGAGAACCCTTACTTAAGAATCTGTGCCCATGAGCTTATTTGCTTCAGCAAGTGTTTCCAAGATCCACATTCTCTCACCCAGCACCAATTTTACCACGGCTTTATTCTCCCTCCCTTTGAAAGCTGTTTAAGGCATGTTCATTTCTTCCCAAAACGGCACACAAGGGCTGAAATGGGTGAAGATTCATCCAGAGAAATGTCAGTGGTTAATAGGCACAGCTGGAAAGGTGACATTAAACACAGTCCTTTATATAAAGCCCCAGGCAGCTTTAGGAAAATGGAAAATGGCCCAAGAAAAAAATAACCATGTATTTCATGCAGAGCCTGCCTCATGTGGAAGACACCCCCAAACCACATTCAGAATGGTTCCCTCTTCTATACATGTTAGACCTAAAACACATTTTATTACACATACAGACACATGTATACAAGATACATACCTATTTTATTTTTTTAAGTGTATTTATTTATTATGAATGAGAGAGAAAGAGAGAGAGCATGAATAGGGAAGGGGGTGAGAGAGAGAGAGAATCCCAAGCAGGCTCCTCACTGTCAGCACAGCGCCCAATGTGGGGCTCAATCTCCCAAACCATGAGATCATGATCTAAACCAAAACCAAGAGTCAGACTCTTAATCAACTGAGCCACTCAGGCACCCCCATATTTTACTTTAATTAAAGTAAGGCACACATGAGGTTTAAATATACAGAACACACACAATATAGACACACACATTTCATTTTTATTAAAGTACTGCATGTATGAGTTTTAAATGGACACACGCACAATTGGGAACAGTGAGCAGCACGTTCTCAATCCCACCCAGCTCCACATAGACAAGCACTTTTAATTACTGTAGCTGTCTCTGTATTTTTTACTAATAATTATCTTTATATATGCCTACACTGTTACTATCACTTTGAGATACACTCACTTGACTTTAGAGATCTAGGATGCTTCTGCCCCCTTCTCTCTCTCTTTCCTCCCCTGATTTCCACGGCCATCCCCCCATTTGCCTTCCCAGACATTTCTCCTAATTACATTCTTGCCTGAGGAATTAATTGGGTTTCGGCATGTACTTCTCGGAAGACCTGGATTATCTTTTTCTCTTTCATAAATCCTTCTGCGGCAGCTACAGGATGAAGTCCAAATTCCAATAGACCATACCTAGCCCTATAAGATCTATTAGGAGTCAGAGTGGTTTCAAGTGCGTTCCTTCACACACGGAGCCAGGTACCCCTCTGCTTGTGACCCTCTCCACCCTCCTTGGTCTCTTGCACATGCCACTCCCTTCGTCGTTTCTGGAATTCCCTCTCTTCTCTTGCCCACCAGGAAGACTGCTCATTATTCAAGAGTGTGCTCAACCATACTTCCTACCCCCCACCCGCAGGATGGGAATGAGGCCCCTCTGACCCTCACTGTGCTCTGCTGACCGTCGACTGTCTACTTTGGCCTGACCGGCGTGAGAGCGCCTTTCTGTTTGTGCTCAGCCCCCACCTGGACGAATGGTCTTAGATGGAAGGCAGCATCCTCCATATTGCCTCCTACTCTGTCAACTGGAAATGAAATAATGAGGCTGTTGTGAAGAGAGAGACCTAGAATTCTATCCTGGCTCAACCATGTCATTGGTTGCTTGACTTTCACTCTTTGAAGCCTGTTTCCCTCTCTATTAAGTGAGGCAACAACATCAAGGGAGCCATTAGATCCACTGCAAAGAGTATCATGCTTCATCTTTCTTGTGGGGATTCCCACATATCCCCAAACTCTGAAGCTTGACGTGATGCACAAATAAATGGGACTTTTGGGTTTCCCTCTTGGAGGGGAGGAGAGTGAGTATATTTTTGTATTATTGAAGGAAAGTGAATCAAATATTTGGTGATCAAAAGAAGAACTGTGTTACTTATCATTAGTTCAGCCCCTCCAAATATTTCTGGGTCTCCTTTTTTCCAGGCCAGTGATAGGATTGCATTTCCTTGGCCCCTTGAAGGTAGTCTGCCCTGTCATTTGCTTTGGTCAATGGAACGTGACCAGAAGTGATGTGTGTGCCTTCTGGGTAGAAGGGTTAAGAGCTAGCATGCCATCCACTAGACCATTCTCATTCCCACCGCTGAGCAACAGGAGGCAGCAGCTGCTCCATCAGCCATCAGGCTGTTTTCTAGAGTGAGGGCATTGCAGATCAAGGCCAATGCCCGAATGTCTTGTTCATCAGTGAGAAATAGACCTTTACTATTCCCAGCCACTGGAACTATGGTGCTGTGTGTTACATGTAGTAGAAAGAATTCTAGATGGCCCCCATAGACCTTGTGCTCTGGTATTACTCCCATGATCATGCTACCTTACACAGCAAATGGGATTTTGCAGGTGCACTTAACATCAGTAAGCGATTCACAGGGAGATTATCTGGGCAGTCTAATCCAACCGCATTGAGTCCTTGAGTAGCAGAGTTTTCTCTGCCCTCGGGGCAGAAGAGGTCAGAGAGATGTGAAGCGTGAGAGAAATGCAGCGAGGAAGAGGTTCTCCGTGCTTGAGGTGGAAGGGCCCCATGAGAGGAAGTAACAATAGCCTCTCGTTGCTATTCTCAAGGAATTGGATTCTGCCTTCAATTTGATTGAACTTGGAAATGAAGTCTTCCCCAGGGTCCTCAGACGGGAGTCCCATCTGACTGACACATTGGTTTCAGCCTGTAAGACCCTAACCAGAGAATTGAGGTTTGCCCAGATTTCTGACCTACAGAACTGTGACCCAATAAACGCATGAGCTTCAAGCTGCTCGGTTTGTGGTCACTCGTCATGCAACGGTGGAAAACAAATACGTGACGGAACCGTCACCTGGCTTGGCCAGGCTGACACAATTCAGGTTTGTGGTGAGGACCATCCCACTCTAACATTTCTGAAGGCAGAAATCGTGCTTCCTTAAAGCCTTTGTTTCTCCAGAGCCTAGAAAAGTGTCTGACACATGACTTTTATCAGACAGGGAAAACAAGATTGATGCAATGTCTGTAGCAAAGTACCTGACGTGTGCTTAATAAAAAGTTTTTTTTTTATCGTGTTATAATTAGCACTCATGCAAACTGAAAAGTCTATCACAGCCCTGCAAAATTGTTAGAGATGACTACTTTTTTCCTTATTCCTGCCAAATTACCTAGAGCATTTGGATAAACAAAGTGAGAATCAAAAAGCTGCAACCTGGGGAGTTCTAGACCACTTGTGTTTTCACCTCTTCAAGAAGCTTCCCCTGAATTCGCTGAAGCAGGTGGGAGTCTTCCAGTTATGTTTGTTCAAAGAATTCTCTATTTCTGTTTCAAGAAATTTTCTCAACTATAATGAGATAATTATTTGTGTAATTGCTGGCTTCAAATCTGCCTACTGTCTCTGAGGGCAGAAACCATGCTTGGTTGATTAGAGTTGTTTCTCTATGACCTTGCACAGCTCCTGAGGTAAAGTAAATGTTTGGTGTAAAATTCCAACAGGAAGCAGAAGCAAGCCAGGAGGAAACAGAGCCAATCTTCAGTACTATATATGCTCTACAGGGCACGACTTACTGTCCCAAGGATACGGACACAGATAAAGGAACACCTGTTAGGTTGTCATCCTCTGACAGAGATCTAGAAAATGCTAATTGTGTTTTGAGAGCTCGAATCCAAATAGTTGGGGTTCAAGGGGTGCAGGAGGACAAACAAGGAAAGTCCAGATGGTCACCTTTAGAGGTGACACAGTGGCATCATGACACAGTGACACTCGTAAGGAAACCTGGCTGGGAATCAGGCAGGCTTCCAGACCAACTCATTCCAAAGAGCATGATATTAAGTCTAGTTGATAAAGGTGCCCTAGCACCAAAGGAGTTAATTTCTTAATTAATATATATAAAATTTATATATATATTAATATGATATATATATATAATTTATTACCAAATTGGCTTCCATACAACACCCAGTGCTCATCACAACAAGTACCCTCCTCCATGGCCATCACCCACTTTCCCCTCTCCTCCACCCCTCATCAACCCTCAGTTTGTTCTCAGTATTTTAGAGTCTCTTATGGTTTGCCTCCCTCCCTCTCTGTAACTTTTTGTCCCCTTCCCCATGGTCTTCTGTTAAGTTTCTCAAGATCCACTAATGAGTGAAAACATACGGTATTTGTATTTCTCTGACTGACGTATTTCACTTAGCATAGTAGCCTCCAGTTCCATCCACACTGGTTTATATATACAATGGAATACTACTTGGCAATGAGAGAGAATGAAATCTGGCCATTTGCAGCAACAACGTGAAAAGAGCTAATTTCTATGGGGTCGAGGCATCTCGGATAGGTCTGGAGAAGGGAATTAATTCTAAGACCCATAAGAGGCTTGATAACTATAGGCTACACACACCTAGTGCGGATTCTGTGCTTGGAACCGTTGAAGCACTTGGCATGTACATGTACTGTCACAGTTCATTTGCAGAGCAGCTCCTAGAGATAAATGCAAACATGATCTCCATTTTAGAGATGAGAACCTGAAGCACAGATTCTCAGAGTCATAAAGCCAGTCCCAAGGCCATAAGGCCAACCAGCATTCAAACATGGCCGGCTGAGCTGCGAGCCCACACTCTTAACATGATGGCGGTGTGAAGTGGTAGAAGGGAGTCTGTATGTGTTTGTTGGAGGCCATAGAGTTCAAATCTGACCCTACCCTATCGCAGCTGGGCGAACTTGAACAAGCTTATTAACCTGTCTGAGCTTCAGAGTCCCTCTTTACAAGGTAGACACAGTTACACTTACCTCCAGAAGTGGTAATGGGGATTATACGATGGTAATCACAACAGTAGTCAGACAGGGTAGATTTTCAATATGGATTGTCTCCCCCCTTTACCTTCTGCCTCTTTTGTGATAGATGTATTACCAGAAGATCAGCTGTGAAGATTCTGAGAACCTGCCCCAGGTGGGAGTGTCAGAGAAAAAGAGAGGTGAGGGAATCAAACTTGCCTAGCTTACTATTTCTGTGCCTGTTTGCTCACCGCTGCTGAATGAAGATAATAGTGCTTAGTTCACAGGGTTTTTATGAAGATCAAATGAAGTCATTTTTTTGTGTGTGAGAGCTCTACAAATGCAAGGTAAGGGCATGTCAGGTATTATTATTCCTTCCGTTCTGTCTCATTCAACAGAATAAAGGCAGGAAGAATCCGAGAGCCTAGGCATTGTTAGGAGACAGATTTGTGTTTTCAATCGTTCCTCTTGGAAATTCTAAAAGGAGTTTTAGCCTGAATGAGTATTGAAGCAATTCAATTTCCCTTCAAATTCAGAGATGCCGAAACCCTGTGATTTAGGCTCCCAGAAAACACCACTGGAGCCGTCTGCCTGCTCTCAGTTTTAATCAAGTACTGGTACTTAACGGAAAGTGAGGAAATAATGTCCTCAACGTGGTTAAGCCTTTTCGCAAGAGAGACAAGCTTACCTATTTAGCAAACCAAACACTCTGTAGTTTGAAGGTCCACATTCATCAGCATGGTTTCCAAGGCCCTTCAAGGTCTGAGACTTGTTCTATCTCTACCCCTCTGCTCTCCTCCTCCAGATTCTGGTCCTAACTCAGTCTCTACGATTCGCTTACCATTCAACTAATACATCATTAAATTCCAAAGCTGTGCACTTTTATGGAATGTTTCCCTCTGCCTAGAATGCTTTACCCCGACCAGCTTCGCGCCACCACATATAGACTCTGTGTGTGCTGAAATACTACTCAGCCTTTAGAGAGAACTCTAGCACCCCCATCCCATGATGTCTCCCTTCTCTGTCTCGCTCTCAGCCAAATTTATATCTTCCTACTGTTTCTTTCCCATGAAGTCATTTACGCATCCATCTCTCCACCTCTCCTTCCCCCTCCTTCCCTCCCTTTTTCTGTCCCTCATTCTATCCCACCTTCCCTCCCCCTCTTCATCTATCCATCATCCCACATCTGAGTATCTTCTGTATTCAGGGCACCATATGAAACCTTAAGGTCCTAAAAAGGGGTAAGAAAAACAAACACTAGGTCTCAGTCTTCAAATGTCCCTTTATTTAAGATAGAACATTTCAAAGTATTATAGTTCTAGTGAGTAAATGAGGTAATGGTAACAGTTAGGGGTGGAAAAAATGTGTTTTTTTATGGGTAAATCAAAGAAGACTTCAGATGGGAGGTGATATCCACACTTACCTGTTATGAAAGATGAGTAGGAAATTGCCATATGGGGCACCCGATTGTAGCAATTTTTATAGTGTCATATGCTTACTTGTATATGTGGCTTCCTACCTGTCATTCTGAAAGTCATCGGAGGGGATAAATCATATGCATTATTCATTTTTAGACCATTGAGGAATGCTTGGCACATTGAAACAAATGAATGGATAGCTACATGGTGGTATTTTAGGAAGAGGAGAATATTTTCTTTTTTTTGAAAGCAAGAGAAAGAAATCTAATCTCAGAGATGAGCACTATGAAGCCTAATTCTGTGCTCCATTGTGAAGCAATCCTACTGTGCACTTAATAGGTTCCAGAAATTGGTGAGTATTTTTCCTGCATTATTAGACTCAATCTACAGAACAATCTCGGCACGTAGGATTATCATTGTCTCTGTTTTAAAACTGACAAAAGTGGCAATGCGATGAAAGGACTTGTCCCACTTCATATAGTTGACACTCTGCTGACGTTCATCTCTCACTCTGGTTCCAGAGCCCACCTTCTTAGCTGCCACATGATACCACCATCCACATGGTCCTTCTTCCCTAAGTGCTTCGGGGACCAGCCTTGGGCACTGTGGGCGACATTTCATCTTCACGTCAAAGCAAACCCATACCATGCAGCTCTAAACATTTGGCTCAACCTTAGGGGATGCTATGAATCACTCTACTTGGTACATAAAACCTCCTCTCTGGGATTTTGATTCCTAACACACTAATGGGTGACATAGTCTCTATATTACATAGTCATTAACCACTGTCGCTGATGCTAGACACCCCAGGTTTAAATACAGATTCTGCCACACCCCAACAATCTTGGACAGAAACACAGTTTTAAAAATCTATTCAGGGACACCTGGGTGGCTCAGTCAGTTAAGCCTCTGACTCTTGATTTCTGCTCAGGTCGTGATCTCACACTTTGTGAGATCAAGCCCTGAATCGGGTTCTGCATTAACAGTGCAGAGTCTGCTAAGGATTCTCTCTCTCTGTCTGTCTGTCTCTCTCTCCACCCCTCTCTCTCCCTCTTTCTCTCTCTCCCTCTGCCCTCCTCAGCTCATTCTCTCCCTTTCTCAAAAGAAATAAACATTTTAAAAAGTAAAAAATCTAGTCAGTTTACTCAGCTTACATTTCATCATGTATCATAATACTATAATGACACCTAATATGTTAAAATTAAATGAGATAACATGTTAATGCTTAGTATAGTACCTCTTTCATGGTGAATGCTTAATAAACATATTATTGTCTTATATATAATATACAAATATATAATACCAAGATTATAAAATATTACACCATATGCATTATACATTAAACATCATATTATATATAACATAATATGTAATATATATAACTATGCTTTTGCTTTCATTTCCATCACATCTTTTAGAGGCTGCCATACAAAATACTTATTATGGGTACAGTTTTTGGAGTATGACTACATTTGTTTGAATCCTGTTCTTTCTATTTATTAGCTATGTGACCTTAGACAAGTCATTAAACATGAATAACAATAATACTAGTCCATCTCATTGGCTGTCATGAGGAGTAAACAAGGCACAAATCACTAAGCAAAGTGACAAATAGTAAGCAAATCAAAAATTGGATGGGTATTCTTGAAGCATGGAGGACAGAGGGCAATTTGTGCTCCTTCTTTAATGATTTCTTGATTTCATGGAGCAGGGGAGATTTATGCATTTTTGAAAGCCTGTGTATCTGGCAGAGAAATGCACATGGACTAGACAAGAAGGGTTGATGGAGACTGTAAGCTTTTGAGAGGAGGGAATGCACTGGCCTTTGCTCGGAGGAGGGATGGAGAGTCAGTTGTCACGAAGAGAAATAGAAGAGGGTAGAGACATCACAGGTGAGGAAAGAAAAGACTTACTTTTTCTTGCTTGCTAAGCAGTATTTAATCCTGGAGGTTACACACAGGCAGTAAGATCCTGGTCTTCGCTACTGGCCATGCTGGTTCTAGCACAGAGACTGCACAGAGTTCATGAGAGCACTGCTGTGGTGCTCCAGGCGAAGGCGAGGTGCTGTTAGTGGTCGTGGAGAATGCAGGACAGGACTGTTTGAGAGACACAGAAGTCCCTGCAGCACGGAGCAGAGGCGGGGGAATAATTGAGGTTGCCTTCTAGGTGCCGCTCTGCATGTCAGGATGAGCAACACTGAGAGGAACATGATGGCGGAGATGCCTGCGGGGCACCCAACTGGAGATGTCCCCTTGGCAATTATTTATATGGGCCAGGAGTTAAGAAGGGTCTGGCTTTGGAATAAAGATTTAGACCTCACGCCAGTCAGAGTGGCTAAAATGAGCAAATCAGAGAACTCTAGATGCTGGCGAGGATGTGGAGAAACGGGCACCCTCCTACACTGTTGGTGGGAATGTAAACTGGTGCAGCCCCTCTGGAAAACAGTGTGGAGGTTCCTCAGGAAACTAACAATAGAACTCCCGTATGACCCAGCAATAGCACTGCTAGGAATTTACCCAAGGGATACAGAAATGCTGATGCATAGGAGCACATGTACCCCAATGTTCATAGCAGCACTCTCCACAATAGCTAAAACATGGAAAGAGCCTAAGTGTCCATCAACAGATGAATGGATCAAGAAGATGTGGTTTATCTATACCATGGAATACTACATGGCAATGAGAAACAATGAAATCTGGCCATGTGTAGCAACATGGATGGACCTTGAGGGTGTTATGCTGAGCGAAATAAGTCAGGCAGAGAAGGACAAATATCATATGTTTGCACGTATAGGAGGATTGGGAGGAACTTGACGGAGGAACAAGGGGGAGAAGAAGGGCGGAAATGGTGGGGGAAAGGGAGAGAGGCAAACCATGAGAGACTTTTGAATGCTGACAAAAACTGAGGACTGATGGATGTGGGGGGAGGGGGGATGGGCATGGAGGAGGGCACTTGTGGGGATGAGCACTGAGTGTTATGTGGAAACTAATTTGACAATAAACTATTAAAAAAAAAAGACTTAGGTGTAATTAGTAAATAGATGATAATAAAGCCATGTGTTGGGTGGAGTAGCCCACAGAGAGGGCAGGACAAGTGGAAAGGAGAGGAGACTGGCATGTATCTCTGCATGGCTGCCAGCAGGGGCGGGGAAAGGGCCAGTAGAGATGGAGGACATGAACACAGTGAAGAAGGGAGTCAACTCCCTGAAGCAAAGCCTCTGAGAGGGGGATGGAATTTACAATGCACAAGGCTTTCCATAGTGAAGAGCCAATTGCCTGCTGTGGTGAATGAGAATGGGGAAAAATACAGATGCAGAGATCAGATATACAGTTTGTGACTTGTATTTTCTCAGGGAAACAGGAGGCCAGATGATGTACTAAGATTAAAATGAAAGTGTCCCAAGGCAGGGAGCAATACTTGGGAAGAGTGAGAAAGGAAAGAGCATTTTAATTTCAGGGTGACTGGTGTGTGCAGTAGAGATGACACGAGGGAACTAAGCGTGTTCTGTCACCTACACCTTCTTTATTCCATGATTTTAACATCTGTTTTGTATTGGAGTTTTCCAAGAAACAGAATCCACAGGAGGAGGGATATGAAGACAGATAGAGATACATAGATGTAGATAGAGATATATTTATTATGAGCTATCGACTCACACAATCCTTTCTTTCTTTCTTTCTTTCTTTCTTTCTTTCTTTCTTTCTTTCTTTCTTTCTTTCTTTCTTTCTTTCTTTCCTTCCTTCCTTCCTTCCTTCCTTCCTTCCTTCCTTCCTTCCTTCCTTCCTTCTTTCTTTCTTTCTTTCTTTCTTTCTTTCTTTCTTTCTTTCTTTCTTTCTTTCCTTCCTTCCTTCCTTCCTTCCTTCCTTCCTTCCTTCCTTCCTTCCTTCCTTCTTTCTTTCTTTCTTTCTTTCTTTCTTTCTTTCTTTCTTTCAGAGAGACAACATGAGCAGGGGAGGGTCAGAGAGAGAGAGGGAGATACAGAGTCCAAAACAGGTTCCAGGCTCTGAGCTAGCTGTCAGCACAGAGCCCGACACGGGGCTCGAACCCATGAACCATGAGATCATGACCTGAGTCGAAGTCGGACGTTTAACCCACTGAGCCACCCAGGTGCCCCTCACAATTATGGAAATGGAGATGTCTCATGATCTGCTTTCTATAGGCTGGAGCCCCAGGAAAGCCGGTGGTGATAGCCTGAGACCTGATAGGTAGATTCTGGAGTCTGGGAGAAGGCAGAGGTCACCCCACAGCAGTCAGGCAGATGGGGAGCAAACTGACTATCCTCACCTTTTAGTTATGCTCAGGTTTTTGATGGATTGGCAGGTGCCCACCCACACTGGGGAGGACCAGCCGCTCTACTCAGTCCACCAGTTAAGAAGCTAAACTCTTCCAGAAGCATACTCACAGACACTCTGGGAAGTAACATTCAGTCAGACATAGGGCATCTTGTGGCCCAGCTGATACAGAATTCAACCATCACACGACTCATGCAGTGTCCAGGAGTATCCAGCCACCATCATAGGGACTTTGTCTAGTAATCACACAGACTTCCAGAGCATCTAACATTCATCCCTACTCATTTCCAGACTCCAACTCCCTTCTGGAATAGTCCTTGTGGAATATTCTGGAGGAAGTGAGAAACAACAGAGCAGTCAGTTGAGTTAGTGTGGGTCTTCTCAGTTACCCTCTTAAGTAATGGGACAAGGCCTAAATAAAGCTCTTTCGATTACTACACCACTAGATCAAGGCTAGCTTATATCTAGGTAGTTAGAGGAGTTTAAATCACCTTAAATCCTCATCTCTGTATAATCAGGAAACTCTGTCTTCCTATGGCTTTTAATTCCATGGCCCATTAACACAGAAAATCCTACAAGTATTCTGAGCTTTGTAATTATCTCTGAGTTGAAATCCTCACTTGACCACTAACTGACCAGCTGTGAGACTTGGGGCAAATTAGTCCAATGCAGATGCACCAGAGCTTAATTTCCTCATCTGTCAGATGGGAGTGTTAAGGCATACCTTGGGGTATTGTATAAAAGATTAGAAAAAAAATTTTATTAAATGCTTACATTAGTCCTGAGTAACAGGTCCTGCACAATACTTTCCTCTTTATAAAAAGAACAAGTGCTTATAGAAGGAGGTGACATACTCACACAAAAAAACGTAAACACCTGCTGGTCTTGGAGAAAAGACAGATAATGGCAGCTGAGTCATCTTGAAGTAGAGGGAATGGATGTTTTCCTCTGTTCTTCTGGAAACCAGATCAAGAACAGGAGTGCAGAATTGCTGAGGAGATGGATTAGGCTGAACGTGGTAGTTACCCAAGAGGGAAGAGTGTCCAGTTGAAACTCTTTGGCTGGAACCAGAACCCAGCTAGACTTTCTTAACGTTGTCTCCCATTTGTTATTTCGTGTTTGTTTCATTCATCACATTCTTCTTAAGTTTCCATTTCATTTATGGTAAGCGAGTCTTATTTTCCATTTAAGATGGCAATTGGTTTTTATAGTAAGGAGCGAATCTCTTAATGAAAAAATACTGAAGAATAGTATGACGTGTGTACAGCAAACAACCTGAAGGTAAGGCAGAGAGGTCCGATGCTTGAGAAGTAGGGGCTCAGTTGAGGAGCCTTCTACTTATTCTTGGAGCTCTCAGCTGCTATCGGTCTGCATTCACAGGGCAGTCCTTCACCACACTTGACAACTCGATGACAGTGGCTCTTAAGGGCACCAGTACAACTCCTCAAAGGGCAGCCTGAAAATTTATAGGATGCATTTTCATCTGCCCCTGGAACTGGGCATGGTGATCAATACCAAGGGCTGAAGATGCTAGATGTTCTGGGATGTCAGGGGCAGGCCCTGACACAAAGACTGTTTTATTGTTTTACATCCCATAGGATTTACAGGATGAATATATGTATGTAATGACTGCTTTGCAGGCATTAAGAAATTGCTTATAATTATTACCTGCACTCAGAGTGTGCTTTTCATGGTTTTCCAATAAGATAATTGCCCAAGAACGCAACTACCATGTAAAGTGAGAAAAGATTCTAATTAGTTACTTTTAAGCTGTTGTTACCAAGCGTTGTTGCCCTTTGAGAAAACCACCAGGAGTAATAACTTTGCGATATTTGAGTTGCCAAGAGCACATACTAGGATCCCTGATAGTTGCTGATGTCACATTCTTAGTAAGTCTATAATACTTGTAACATTCGACAATTTGCTGTCTTCCAAAGCATTCATGTGTCAGTAATTCTATATAATAATAATATATTATAAATAACAATGAATGGCTCTGTACATAATGAAACATTTATAGTGCAGTAATAGGTTTTATTTATTTATTTATTCATTTATTCTTTTTTAAAAAACTTTAATGTTTTATTTATTTCTGAGAGAGAAAGCGTGAACAGGGGAGGGTCAAAGAGAGAGAGGGAGAGAGAGAGAGAGGGAGGTACAGAATCTGAAAAAGGCTCCAGGCTCTGAGCTAGTCATCAGGACAGAGCCCGACCCGGGGCTCGAACCCACGAACCAGGAGATCATGACCTGAGCTGAAGTCGGATGCCTAACTGACTGAGCCACCCAGACGCCCCTCATTTATTCATTTTTAATTCAAGTTAGTTCACATACAGTGTAGTCCTGGCTTCAGGAGTAGAACTCAGTGATTCATCACTTACATATGACACCCAGTGCTCATCCCAACAAGTGCCCTCCTTACTGCCCATCACCTATTTAACTCACTCCATTACCAACCACCCCGTCCAGCAACTCTTAGTTTGTTCTCTGTATTTAAGAGTCTCTTACGATTTTCCTCCCTCTCTTTTTTATCTTAATTTTCCTTCCCTTCCCTATGTTCATCTGTTGAGTTTCTTAAGTTCCACATATGAGGGAAATTATATGATATTATTTATTGAATTATATATTTTATTTTATCATAAGCTAATTTTATTTCTTTTATATATTACAGCCAGATATTTCTGTTAGCTTCCTTTTAAATTTTTATTTTTGAGATAGAGAGAGAGCAAGCAAGGGAGGAACAGAGAGAGAGGTGGACCTGAGGATCCAGAACAGGCTCCATGCTGACAGCAGAGAGGCTCAAACTCACAAACTGTGAGGTCATGACCTCAGCTAAAGTCAGATGCTTAATCGACTGAGCCACTTGGGTGTCCCTCTATTGACTTTTCTTAAAATCACTTGAGTAGCTTGGTTCCATTACCTATGAATTCATGATTATTCGTTTTCTATTCATCTCATGATTTTTCAAGGGAGATTTGCAAAATATTTAATAGAAAGTGGAAACTGAAGAACAAACCACTTTTTCCCTGTGTGGTTTGGGCAGCCCTTAACTTCAGAGCCTGCATTCCTATCTGCAAGGAGGGGATTCTGTGAGTGTACTGAGGGTTAAGTCAAGTCCAAAAGTGCTTAGCAGAGCACCTGGCACATATTAAGCCCTCAAAATATGCTAGCCTTTCTTTATAAATTGTAATTTTACATGGATTGCTTATCCCTCTGAGACTTGCTTGTAAGATGGACTGAAAGCATTGTCTCAGAAGATTGTTCAGAGAGTCTACTGATGGAATGTTTGCAAACTCAACTCAGTGCTTGACAGCTGATGGGTCTTAAAATGTTAGCTCACTTTTCTCCATGTGAAGACCTTCATGTGTAACCCTAACTGTACAGTCTTATGATTCTTGTTCCTAAAACCATAGACCTCAGTAAGGTGTAAAGGACCTGGAAGGCCCTCTATACATTGATTGTATTGAGGAAATAGATGACAACAATGGGGATGCAACTCTAATGTTGGCTTTTATATGACCGTTGCCTTTCTGAAACCCACATGATTCTTTTTTGTATATTTGCAATGGGAAAAGTAAGCTTCAGATATTAAAGTCAGATTAGATGCCTGAAACTACAGGCTTCAAATGTCTGTAGTTTAGGTCATGCATGAATTGAAACGGCAGTCCAGAAAGGAATCTCAAGATAAAATGGAAGGGATGTGCATCTTTCTACTCAAGCCTCTTCAGAGCATCAGCATTACTCACACACTTTGCTGATCTGGAAGTACTTAGCAAATTACCAACGTGCTTATACTGCAAAGAGTCTCAAGACTTCAGTAATACAATCATTCATAGCCCACTTTCACCTCCCATAATTCACCTAACTTAACCCCAGAGCTGGGTATTGGTGGTGCAAAGGCTGCTCAAATTGCACAGGTGTTGATTAAGGACCCCTCGAATGTAAGAAAACCTCAGGCTCATTTTCTCTAGACTGCCTTTTCTCCTCTGAATTCTCATCTCCTCTTTCACATTCAAGGCAAAATCATAAAGAGCATCTATTCTCAGCTTAGGCATGAGTTTGAATCCTGATTCCAACATGAATTAGCCATGTAACATCACTCAGACACTCATGGTTTCTACTTCCTCATCTATAAAATCGGGATCTCATACCCTTCTTATAATTAAATGAGATTGTAAATAACTGAGACAAATAATTTTTTTAATTTTTAATGTTTATTTTGAGAGAGAGAAAGAGAGAGTGAGCAAATAGAGGAGGGAAGGGGCACGGAGAGAAGGAGAGAGAGAATCCCAAGCAGGCTCCATGCTGTCAACACAGAACCCAATGCAGGACCTGAACTCACAAATTGTGAAATCATGACCTGAGCCAAAATCAAGGGTCAGATGATGAACCAACAGAGCCACCCAGGCATCCCAACTGAGACAAGAAATTATGAGTACATGACAAACAAACCTTTTACCAAAAAGGTAAGTGTTCTTCCCTAATGATTTTTTTTACTTTCAAATCCATCCCCTGATTAAGCCAGAAACAATTGCCTCTTCCTACATATTTCTCCAAAAGTTATCTGCACTTTTCATGTGACATTCAACACCATCTACCTGATATAACAGTAATTTCTGCTTCCTCTCAAATTGTCCACAGTAGGGAGGAAGCTGTTGAAGGTGACCATGTCTTGTATTTGTATATTCCTAGCCCTAGAATTTGCTGACATATAATGAAGGCAAACACATGATAGGTTTTTAAGATGTATATTTCAGACATACAATTTTTTAAATGTTTTATTTCTTTTTGAAAGAGAGAGAGAGAGAGAGAGCGAGCATGAGTAAGGGAGGGTCAGAGAGAGAGGGAGTCACAGAATCCGCAGACAGGCTCCAGGCTCTGAGCTAGCTGTCAGCACAGAGCCCAACGCTGGGCTTGAACCCACGAACTGTGAGATCATGACCTGAGCTGAAGTCAGACGCTTATCCGACTGAGCCACCCAGGTGCACCTATTTCAGACATACAATAACAGCAAACAAACCATCAGTAAAATTCAATATTTGAAAGAATGCCCATTGGCCAGAAGTAACAGACATCACCTTTAATTTGCACATCAGTTGAGAGTCTATTAAAATACTTTTCTACAACATCTACCACTTTCAGACCAAAGTTAATATTCACAGTTCATAAAAGGATAAACTGAGAAGGGACATGAGCATACTGACTGGTGGGTCTCCAGCAGTGAAGCTGGCTAGTGGCTGCATCAGTTAGGACTCTTTCAGTAGCTAGGTGCAGAAAACCGTATTCAAACGATCCAAGAAGGGGGGTAGATGTTCATGTAAGCTAAGATGTCCGGGAAGAGATCTAGCTTTAGCTGAGTCAGGTTCCTGGGTCCAAATGATACCACGAGGCTCCCCCTCTTTGCTCTGGATTCTCCAGGTGGAGCTCATTCCTGGGTTCCACCTGGTGACTCCTTTGACGTGAGGTTTATCGTCACTATAGCATCCGGTCCAGCACAAGAAACCATCCACTTCTCTGAGCACACCAACAGAAGTCAGAGAACTGAGCCCTGATGACAGTGAATGGTCTGACTTAGATCCTTTCTCTACCCCTGGGATCTAAGTCTGTGGCTGGAGAAGTTGAATGTATTGACAGCAGAGCCTAGTCAAGGCCACATACTTGGAATGCGGGCGTGAGGACATGGGGGAGGTAGAGTCAGCTTTGTTTGCCTCATGTATGTGGACCAAAACAGAAGTGCTTGTGCTCTCATAGTAAAGTCAGAATATTGTTCTCAAAATAACAATACACGGATGAGAAAAAATAGTACAATTCTACTTCAGTGGCCAAATTGAGAGAACTCTCTTACCATAAATGGAGATATAAATCCAGGCCAACAGAATGGGTCAAGGAAAGGATGATATATACACACAGATACACATATTTATGCGTGTTCATCAGCACATATGTATCCATATATATAAAGCATGATAAGGTAGTTCCCACAGGATTGCCATTGGGCTGCAACATTGCCCAGAATTCTTATATCACCAATTCCTTTGGATTAAAACCTCAAGGTCAGTAGCAAAAGTGCACATAAACTGGGTGTATGGAGCCAGAAAACTATCACCAGAAAACGATCATCCACTGTCTATAGTTTTAAAATATGTAATCTAAAAACGATAATCAAAGATAGTCAAATGAGGAAAGGACACCAGTGACTATTAGGTCAATATGTATCCTTCCAGATAATGAAAGCTAAAGGATCAAGGTCTTGCCCATTATTACATAGCTCTAGATTCAATTTGTTTCCTTATTTTTCTGTAAAATTAAAAGTTAATATGTATTAAAAGTTGAGATTCTATAGAATTAAAAGTTAATATAACTTATATTAATAATAACCATTACACTGGCTTTTAATGTTGAGTCGATGTAAGTAATAATTGCCTAAAGACCACTTTTGAAACTTTGAGCATCAGTTCCTGAAGACAGGGGTTGTTAGCTTTGCCAATGGGCCCAAGGTATGACCTTGTTGAGGTCAAGTGAGGTAGATTTCTCTACTGGATTAACGACAAGTTGAAGAAATCATATTTGTGAAAAATTCATTAGAGTCCTTTTATCAGAGAGAAAAAAAATCTGCATCATGAAAATGAGTCCATAGCTGAGCTTAGAGTTCACTTAAAGTGGTCATTCACTCATTGAACAAATATTTATCAAACATCTAAATATGATTTTAGGAAATGAGAACACCGTAGTGCTAAGACTAAAGTCTCTGCTTTCATGGAGACTTCATCCTGATGGGGGATAAAAAATGACAAACAAATGCACACTATACTATCGAGTAATAACAAACATAGAGAAGAAAAGAATTGCTTAGTCTGGGATTTTGCAGTATCCATCTCTCCCTCAGTACCTCCCTGATCTCTCAGTAAAGTTTCTCCAAGTTTATCATTACTCTGAATCCTTTGAAATACAGATTTTTTTAATTATGAACTGCCGTAGTCTTTTGAAATTAGTCGTAGCATAAATGTAAATATCTCCTTAACTTGAACCAACTGGTTAGATTGCTCCTATTGTATCCAATAGAATGGACTCATTCAGAGTGCCTCCTGTGTACTGACCGCTGGTGCTCGTGGGGAGAAACAGGAGAATATGAATAATTATGATAAAATGTCATGTGTTGTGCTAACCAGAAGAAGTAGGAATTCCAGAGACAATGAGGGCCCCGTAGGTAGGCAGAGCCGCATACCCAAAATGCACTATTTACCTGTCTAGCACCTTTATTCTGCAATAGAGGGAGGCGAGACGGGGTGAAGGGTGAACAGTGGCAGATGACAGAAGCTAGAAAGTGGCAGCAGTGCCCAGATGGAGATGAGCCTTGAACGTCATGCTAACAAGCAGGGGTTTGACCCTGTGGGTTTAACAACAGCAGTGAAATCTGAGTGAACAAAAGGTTAACAGAACTGCACACAGGGGATATTAACACACTGCTAAGTTTGCTCAAAGTCTTGAGCAAACCTTGACTTCCTCCTAGCAGCACACAGCGGTCTTCATCAGCCCTCTGAATTCACAACAGACCTGGTTATGTCTCTGTCCAGTGGCTCCCCGCTTCACACCTGGTAAAAAACCGAAGGCCTTTGCAACAACTTGCAAAGCCTCACATAATCTAGCCTTCTGTTACTCCCCTCCTCCTCCCCTTGCTCCCTGTACTGGTGCTTAACATGCCAAAGAAACTTCCAGTGCACTGGTCTTTCATTTTGCACGCAGTGTTCTTCCCTGAGATGTTCACAGGGCACACTTCTTCAAGCCTTTGCTCAGACATTATCACTCGGTGGGGACTGCCATATGCACCCCATTTAAATTTGTAACATTCTTCTCCATTGTCTCTTCCATATCCCATTTAATGTGTGGCCATGGAGCTGATACCCTCTCACATATTTTGTCATTGACCTACTGATCACGGTTATATTGCACCTCACCCCACTAGGATCCCAAGTCCAGAAAAGCAGAGAGTTCTGCCCTGCTTTCTTCTGCTGTATCCCCAGCAGTGTGTGGCTCTGGTTAAGAGGTGAACCAATATTTGTTGAATGAATGTAAGAACAAGTGGGTCTCTCCAGCTATAAATCTTTCCTCATAGTCACTATTCAAGACTAAGGAACCACAGTGGCTTTCATTTTCCCTCCTCAGTTCCTATGGGTAACCATTCACTCTGGGGCTAATTTTTCACCGCACACAATTTCATTGTCACATTTCCACTACTTGTGACAAAATTGCTAAAGAGAAGCGAGCATGAGAAAAATGGACAAAAGTAATATACATGCTTCTCAGCTGGGCAATTTGCACTTGAACCATTGGTCCCTTTTTAATCAGGAATCGGTGACGCAGAAAAGCAATCAACAGATCTGAAGGAACTCAGGGGGATCACAAAAATCAATGTGCCGGCACCCAAGGATGCATTGCCTGTATGTTAATTACTTTCATTTCTCAGACCCGAAAATCATTCATTAAGTGTTCGATTTGATGGGCCTTTTCCTTTCTTCAGGTTGGGTAATGACATTTTCTCAGGCACTCATTTTCCCTATGTTCCCGTTTAAAAATTATCTCACGCTTTTCCTCTTTCCACAGCAATTCATCACAGTTCGATGCTAATGCTATCTTTAGTCTCTTTCTTTTTCTTTTCTTTTCTTTTTTTTTTTGGTGGCAAGTAAGGATATCTTTATTTTAATTCCTCCCCCCAACTCATTTTGTTTTGTTTTTGTTTTTACTGTTAAATATTCATGTTACTTCTGGAATAACTGAGTAAAGTGCTTAGCAAATCCTATCTCCAAAAATCAACATTAAAACCAGATCGCACTGACCAAAACAACTGTGTCAGGACTCTGGAAACTGATCAAAGGCATCCCTCAGATTGAGAAGTATTTATGCAAGGAAAAACTACTATTAAAAAAACCACTAAAAAGAACCCTACTAAACCTGGCTAAAAATAGTGATTTACCTTTCTTGCTTTCTCCTTGTGGCTCACCTCACCTCTCCCTTCCCTGGCTCCCCCAGGCACAAAGAAACTGTATATCATCAGGTAAGTCTTCCCTAAGTTTTACGCGCCACTGCCATGCATCTTACAAGAGGCCAGTCCTCTGGAGGCAAAGCCAAAAATAAACAAACTACGCTGCAAAACATTCCCCAACGTGGGTCACTTCTGTATATTTTGACTTTCCACCATAATTTGCCCACTTCTGTTTACTTTTAAGAATCATAAAGTAACTACTCTTGACTTTTGTTCAGCATTTTTTTTTTTCCCCATTAGTGGAGGGATGGGCTATAGCAAGTCATATTTCTAAAGTGGAACAGAAACTGCTAGATCAAAGGCTGGCAAGCTTTTCTGCAAAGCTCAGTAAATGTTTCAGGTTTTGAGAGACATATGGTCTCTGTAACATTGTTATTTTTTAAACAACCCTTGAGAAATGTGGTGATGGATGTTAAGTAGACTTATTGTGGGGATCATTTTGCAATGTATATAGATAGCAACTCACATTGTACACCTGAAATTAATATAATATGTCAATCATATCTCGAAAATCTATTGAGTCGATATTGTACCATCATATACTACATAACAGACCCTTCACAAATCCAAGTTACTTGTTCTACAAATGCAATAACCTAAAACACTAATTACTTTTCCTGCTTCTCTGACCCTTGTTTCATTGTTCTATCTTTTATGTATGTTATAAACCTCACCTGGCAAGGCAATTATTTTTGCTTTCAGCAGTTATCCCTCAAGGAAAACATAAGAATGAAAAATAGTGCTTTATGTTTCTCCAGTTGTGTATTATTTCTGGTGACCCTAACGTTCTTTCCCGTGATCTGACTCTGCACACGGCATCAATTGACCTCTATCTGACCAATACTTTCCCATCGCTTATAGGGCAGGTCAAATGCCAATGGATTCTTCCAACTTTAATTTTACGAGAATGTATTTATTTCACTTTTAGTTTTTTGAAAGATATTTTTACTGGATATAGAATTCCAGGTTTCTGACTATTTTTTTCCACCATTTTAAAGATGTGGGTTCATCTTCTACAGGCTTCAATTATTTTCTGAGGAGAAGATGGGAGATAATCCTGTGACTGTTCCCATATGTAGTGTGTTCACTTTTTTCCTGATTGCTTTAAATTCCTGTTCTTTATCTTTGGAGTTCAGCAGTTTGACTGTGTAGTATGTAGATATAGTTATCTTTGAAATGTTTCCTGCCTGGGGTTCACAGAGCTTTTGCATTTCTAAGTGGGCATTTTTCTTCAAATATGGAAAATTGTCCATCATAATGTCTTCATGTAATTCCACTCTCTTCTTCCTCTCTTCTTCCACAACTCCTGTTTTCTGTAGGGCGAACAATTTGGTATTGCCCTTAGTTCCTTGCTGATTCGATCACTCCCCCCCTTCACTAATTTTTCTCTTTCTTTTGGGATTCAACAATTTCTACTGATTTTTCTTCCATTCCACTGGCACTTGATTGGATCATACCCAATGTACGTGAAAGCAAATGTATTCTTGAGTGCATAATTGAATGAGTTTGATCATAACTATACACCCACAAGACCATAGTTAAGAAAATGATTATATTCACCACACTCAAATCTCCCCCTTCCCCTTCATAACCCATCCTTCCTTCCAAATCTGGTACACGCCGGCTGTAGTAGCAGTGCCTTTGAAGAGTGATTTTTAATTCTGATGAGATGTTTCATGTACAGATTGTTACGAGTTCATGCATTTTGTGTCCTTTATAAGATATTTTTCCTACTCTCAAGTTACTAAGATATTATCCTATTGTCTTCCAGGATTTTTATAACCTTAGCCCTATCTTTGAGGTATATGACTATGTGGTGTTATTCTTTTGTATATGGTGAGAAGTAAGATTCGATCATTTGTTTTCACATATGCTCTTCAATTTTGTTAAAGGCTTTTATGCATCTGTTGAGATGACTGTGATATATTTTTTTAATTTTTTGTCTCTCAGTATGGTGAATTACATAGATTTGCAAATGCTAACCCAGGCTTGCGTTTCTAAGACAAGTTCTATTGAGCCATGGTGCATTACCCACTTCAAATATTCATAAATCGGATTTGCTTTAAAAACGTTAAAAATATGTACATTTATGTACAGAGATATCAATCTGTAATTTTTTGTTGAAATGTATCTTTTCAATTTTAGTTTAAATAATTTTTTCTGCCCCATCTCTCTCTTCTTCTGTACTTCAATTAGATGTACATAGACTGCCTGAGTTTATCCCATGATTTACCCTTGCACCATTAATATTGTTAGACCCTTTTTTCCTGTGTTTTTCACTTTAGGTAGTGTGTTTTGCTATATATTGAAGTTCCTAAGTCTTTTATTTTTCAATGTCACATGTGCTGTTGATCCCATCCAGTGTATTTTTCATGTTTTATATCTTTGTGTTCTTCATATGCTCATGCTTTCCTCTTGTTTCTTTTTTCTTTTTACTCTTTAATCCCCATCTCCTATTTCCCCCACCCCCCACCCACCTCCTCTCTGGTAACCATCAGTTTGTTCTCCAGGGTTAAGGGTCTGTTTCTTGGTTTGTCTCTCCCCCTATCTTTTTTCCCCCTTTGCTTATTTGTTTCTTAAACTTCACAAACGAGTGAGATCATATGTTATTTGTCTTTCTCTGACTGACTTCTTTCACTTAGCATAACACTCTCTAGCTCCATTCATATTGTTGTAAATGACAAGATTTCATTGTTTTTAATGGCTGAATAATATTCTATTGCATATATATATGTATATATCACATCTTTATTAATCTATCGATAGACATTTGGGCGGCTTCCATAGTTAAGCTATTGTAAATAACGCTGCAATATACATAAGGGTGCATGTTTCCCTTTGAATTAGTGTTTGTGAATTAGTAGTATGATTCCTGGATTGTAGGGTAGTTCTTGTTGATGCACCTCCATACTGTTTTCCACAAGGGTTGCACCAGTTTGCATTCCCATCGATAGTACAAAAGCGTTTCTTTTTCTCCACATCTTCACCAACACTGGTTGTTTCTTGTGTTTTTTACTTTAGCCATTCTGACAGGTGTGAGGTGGTTATCTTCATTGTGGTTTTGATTTGCATTTCCCTGATGATGAGTGACGTTGAGCATCTTTTCATGTGTCTGTTGGCCATCTGAATGTCTTCTTTGGAGAAATGTCTGTTCATGACTTCTGTCCATTTTTTAATTAGGTTATTTGTTTTGTGGGTGTTGAGTTGTACCTGTTGCTTATATATTTTGGATACTAACCCTTTATTGGATATGTAATTTCAAAATCTTCTCCCATTTAGTAGGGAGCCTTGTTGATAATTTCCTTCATTGTAGAGAAAACTTTTATTCTGATGTAGTTCTAATAATTTATCTTTCTTTTATTTTTTTTTGCCTCAGGCTTTCCTCTATTTTTTAAAACATATCAAATTTTTATGAAAATGTTTCAATGTCCTTGTCAATTAATTATATCATCAGTGCTACTTCTGTGCTTGTTTCAACTGCTGGGATTTATAACTTTCATTATAGGTCATGTTTCCTGCTTCTTCACATGTCTGGACATATTTGAATGGATGACAGACACCATTAATTTTACCTTGATTGGGGTGGGGTATTTTCTTGTGCTTTATTAAATTGCTTAGAAACAATTTGACTGTTCCAAGCTTGATGTAAGGTTGCTAGTTGAATTAATCCTTTAATCTCTGGGTAATTTTGTTTGACTACTGAGGTCTCACTGAGTCTATATCCTTCTGAGCAGTCCATGTGATATCCCACATGTTATGTTTGGTTTTTTTTTGTTTTTGTTTTTGTTTTTTGTTTTTTTAGTCTGGTTGATTGGGACACAAACTATTATTTCTGTGTGAGTTTTGGGTTAGAGCTTTCAGCTTGTTCTTTTCCATTGATCCTTTCTCAAGCGTTGTGGTCTTTTTGTTTTGGTTTGGTTTTTGGTTTTTGGTTTGTTTTTTGTTTTGGTTTTTGGGTGTTTTTTGTTTTGTTTTCTTTTGTTTTTGCAAAGATGCACTTACTTGTTCTTTGCTAAAGCCAGGAAGAGGATCCTTTGAGATCTCCACAGCCTCCCTCTGTGCAATTCTCTCCTTTCATTTCAGGTTTCTTCTCTCCTATAGTCTTACAAGAAAATCCTAGCTCTCATGGCCTTCCCAAACGTCTTGTGCTTGTTCTTCTGACATTCTGATTCCTATCCAATTAAAAACATTGTACGTATGTTCCAACATAGAGGCTCTTTTAAAAAAAAAAATCTGATCGTAAGAGTTCCAAGAATCACGACAAGCCAAGTCACAGGTAGAGTCCTGGCTTGCTTCATTCGTGTTCTCCACACCTCACAAGTGCAGTGTCCAAACGCCTTTCACAAAAGAAGAGGAACCGGGGACATTTCCTCCTCTCCTTCCAAGGTAATAAAAAAAATAAATAAAAGAACCTTTTGTAACTGTCACAATGCGGCTTTTTATCAAGGCCATCAGCTTCATAATACACTGCCTTATTTATTGTTTCCTTTTTTCTGGCCTGAGGTGGAGGGTCCTGTTTGCATATCCGACAACAGGCTAAGGGTGTGCGTATTTGTTTCTTTACATATAATCAGACCGGTTGTTGCCATTGCATAGTTTCCAAGGTGTTTTTTGCAGTCGGTTCTTAAAATGGGGAAATTTATTTTTAGTCTGCATATGTTTGGAACATATCTCTGTTCAAGGCTTTGGTTTCTCGGGTGGTAGGGACACTGTTTGCACAAGGTCCCAATGTTGCAAAAGAGGAGGTAAGTGGTGTGTAGCTATGGAACCATGAGGCAGTAAAGCACGTGCGTGACGGAGACCAAAGGACTGGGCTTTCCAAGACGGATAAAATCAGGATCCTTATGCAGAATAGTCATGACAGCTATAGGCTAAGACACATGGAATGGAAAAACCTAAAAGCCCTAGATGTTTTTGACCGGCACATGGTCATAGAGTTAATATATAGCACAGTTCTTACTTTTCATATTACAAACAAGGAAAATAAAGTTGAGATAAAGAAAAGGACTTGTCCAAGTTCACCAGCTTAGTACTTAGGTTCTTCAGGGTCAACGTTCTTTCGGTAATACCTGCTCACCACTTTTTGTTAGCATGGCAAACTTGGACAAGTAAGCAAAGCACTCTCCAACTCACTTTTCTCATCTATAAAATGGGATAATAGCATCCACCTTAAAGAGTTGCTGTGTGTGGTTAAATGAGCTTCCTTATGTAATATATATCAGGCAATGTCTGCCATGGAGTGGATGACTGAAAAATTTTATTTGAACCAATGGTTTACTGTTAGCAGTCACATTTGCTCATGCTTTCATTAGAAAAAAAAAAAAATCTGTTGAGCAAATACTCTGTGCCGGGTTCTGCGCAAAGCTATTTACACAGGAATGACACTCAAAGTTCAAAAGTAAAAATGATCAGTACTCAAGTTACATGAGGAAAGAAGCAAATGCTTGGGATGGGTATTAACAAAAGGTTTCTTGTTTGGTTTTTTAAACTTTAAGCTAGATATACACTGAGTTTTTAAATAACAGAAAGAATATGTTACTATTTCAACCAGAGTGTTTGAGAATTCAAACAGAAAACCATCATACCTTTGTTATCTTCCTTACTCTCGATTCGTGTTTAGTATTTCTGACCAAGTCTGACAGGCCTGCCTGTATCCATTTATTTCTTCTTCTATTGTGCCTGCATTTTTATTTGGCACATTACACCCCCAAATTGAAACTCTATTTTCTAACATCTCCTGCAACTTCGTGTAGCCATGTGACTGAGTTAATGAGATAATGAGAGGTAAAAGAAGTTTTTAATTTATAAAGACCAATTTTAAAAATTTAGCTGCCGCAGTTTTCCAAAATAACAGATTGTCTCTTCCTTTTTCTGCTAGTAGATTTATAGTTTTGGGGTTCACACTGGGGTCTGTGATGTATACTGAGTTATCTTTCATATACGGTACAAGATATAAGTCACAGTTCATATTCTTGCATATGGATATCCACTTGTTTGAGTACCATTCATGAAGAAGATATCCTTTCTCCATTGAATTGTGTTTGCTTCTTTGTTGAAAATTAGTTGTGTACAGTTTATGCGTGGGTTTATTTCTGGACTTTCTACTTTCTTCCACTGATGTATTCATCTGCTTGATGTTAGAGCCACATTCTCCTGATGATTGTAGTTCTGTAATTCACCTTGAAACCAGGTAATGTGTTATTCTCCAGCTTGGTTTTTCTTTTTAGAGATATTTTGGCTTTACTAAGTCCTTTGCATTTCCATATGGATTTTAGAATCAGATGATCAATTTTAAAAAAAAATGTTTCTGGAGTGTGACAGTAATGGAATTTTGTTCCCATAGAAATATAATTAGGAATAAGTGTTACCAATGTAAATTATAACTGATACCTTTTGCATTTATTATAACCAAATAATAATTCATTATTTTATTTCCATATGTTGCAAAGATCTAGGTAATTATTACAGATTAAAAGGTATACCTTTCATCTATTCCTATGTAGTTCTGCCTGAGCACGTTTCTGTATTTTGAACTAATCATAGCCTACCACAAAGAAATAATACATAGAAGTATGTGTCGCATGGAGCTGGTACTTAATAAAAATTAATTTCCTCCTGGTTTTTCTCTTTTTATGTAGATGATATTCCTATAGAAATTGAGCTAGCAGATCCTAAAATTGCCTCTCTATTTAACATCCCTGTGATTTTATTGTTTTGACTACCAAGTGAATAATTGGATTAAGGATGTAATAATAAGAACACAAATGCACTAAATCCTTATCACTGATGGGCACCAGTTAGAATATATGAAGTTACATTTCTTACCCAACGTTACCATAAACATAATATTCCTAGCCAGTTTTCTTCACAGCTACAATACAGTGATAATTAACGTTCATCAAGCAACATTGAAGAAAAATACTGCAGTGTTTTCCGAATCATCAAAGGAATCAAATTCCCTTCAGTTAAGTTAAATAGTAATCAGTCCCCTGCTTTCTTTAAGATTGGTGAAAGCTTTAGCCCTCAATAGCAGTTTGGCTTAAAAAAAATGACAACATCCTTGATTTTTGGTAAACTTGTGCTTACAGCTATGATGGAAGGATCAGACATACTCATCACTTCCAATGACTGAAAAACCGAGCAAATTATCTGAGACAATAGTAGCCGTATACTGGACAATTTACTGGATAGTAAACTCTTGGAGGAAGAAACAAATAAGCTCTATGATTATTCTGCCTAGAAAAGGCATCAAGGACACAGCTGAAGGAGCAGGATCCCCTCAAAAGCCCAGCAGACCCTCTTGGCTGGTCCTTGTGGGACCTTCTCTGGGTCTCAATCCCAGCCAGCCCGCATCAAAGTGCAACCCAGATTCAGGTTTTTGTGAGAGTTATTGGAAGAACTGGCGCTCCAGTCATAGAGCCAATTAAAGCTGAGCATTGCCCATGTGGGCAAGTGGAGACAAGGCGATGTGTCTCCTGAAGAAGTGATTTTCCAGAATAGACCAGCAAGGGCAGAGTGAGATTGAAACACAAAGAACAGATTCAGTGTGGCTGGAAGATGTCAAAGTAACTATCTTGAGAGATTAATCCTCTGCTAATTCCTTAAGGACGAGTAACTCTTATATTTACATCACAACACCCTGTGAAACCTTAGCGTATGGGGCATATATATTTGCCTCTATGAACCAAATAGGAAGATATATTGAGCCTTCATCCCGGAACGTAGATGGCAAAGTCTTAGTCACTCTTAATAAAATCTGAGGCTGAAGAAACCCTTGAGGCATTGTAGGTAGATATATGAACTGGATAAAATGTGACCTTATTGCAGACTTGGTTACAGTGTCCAGAATGACAAATCAGTTAAGAAGTTCCCCGATATTAAAGAAGAAGACTATTTCTCGCAGGATTTGCCACACATCACCCCGATAGAGACAAAGGGTAGAAAGTACCAAAAATTTAAGACTATTTTAAATGGGAAAAAAAAGAAAAAAGGGGACATTTTGTTTGACTTTGACTTATGCCAAATGAGAGAAACTAACTCAGAAAGTGGTGCTTACAAAATCAAGCTTGGAAGTCTATCCTGGTGCATTTCTGACTCAACCATAGATTAACTGATCTTGACTAGCTTCACAAAACCTCAATTTACTCATTTGAAAAATGAGTACAAAAATAACATCCAATTTCATAGAGCTTTGGGGAAGTTTCAACGAGACGGCACGCTCTTAGTAGAGAGCCAACAAATAGTCATCACTCGGCAGCCACCCATCAAACAGCAAGGTTCTTCTATTTCTGCATCAGAACTTTGGACCACATTCTGGATCAAGATTCCAAAGAAGCCACAATGGTTGTTATAACAAGTGAGTTCTACAACATTATAAATAGCAGTGTGTTCTCAGGTACCTTTCAGAACATTTGTGAAAATCAATGATAGCAAACCTTTGAATCAATGACAGCAAAGGTGATACAACACTGTTTTTTATTTGTTGAATTTCAAAGAATTTTTACACTTCTTGGCCAGAGAGATTTCAAATAAATCAGAAGGCTTGGTTTGATCCTTTTGTTTTACAGATTATATGAGTTGAATCAAAGCACATACAAAGTCCAGAAACTCAAAAACTCAAAATGAGTTACCAAACGCCACTATCAGTAAATGGTGGAGTTGGGGGTAAAAAAGGAAATGGAGAAGAGGCATTAGCAATTCCTGTGAGCTCACCTAAGAATTCCGGGATTCATTTTACAGATGGGGTCATCTGAAGCTCAGAGTGGATAAGCACAGTGTTTCAGCCTCTGGTCTCTGGAGTCACTGTCTTTTGGTTCAAATCCCAGCTCCTACACCTATTAGTGTATGACTTTGGGCACATAAATTTAAATTCATCTGCAAACTGGAGATAAAGCTAGGCTCTCTATTCCTAGACTGCTGGGAAGGTTAAATGAAGTGTTTCAAATAAAGCTATAGAATGGCACTGGGCACACGGCAAGGACTTCATAAATATCAGCTATTGTCATTGTTATCTTGTTCCCAGTGCTGTGGCTGATCTTCCTTCCAGAGCAACAATTCCCAGAGTGCGTCTCTGCATCAGCAGCACCAACAGCACCTGGCCACTTGTTAAAATGTTGTTTAAAAAAAAAAAAAGCAAATTCTTAGCCCCATACCAAATCTACTGACTGAGAAATTCTGGGGTAGAACCAGCAGAGTACCAAGAACACTGAAGGTGCTAAGGTTTGAGGACCATTTGGATAGAGGGAATTTTGGGCATCTTCCTAGATGCCTTCATTTCTCTACCTGTAAATAGGAGGAGGCCGTCGGTATGGAGACTTCATCCATGTACCTACTTTAATATATGGATTGAGAAGGCTCTGGAGGCCCAGGGTACTCACCCCTCTCCAGACATACCAACGTGTACAAGATCTTGATTTGTATTTGGAGAAATTCTCTAATATAATTTCATAGTTATCATATACTTGCCCAGATTCATGACAATTGCTCATTTACCTACCATATTGGGCTTTATGTTACATCAAGACAAACAACAAGACTGCTTGAGGAGAAGGGTAAATATATAACATGAACTCATTAATTAATATTTTCCATTCTTCATTCCTCCCGACAGTGTTTCCCAGAGGAACAGGCTTTAACTACTTTTCTCTGGTCTTCCAGGAAGGTAAAGAAGTACATATATTATTCCATTGAAAATGCCCTCTGGACCTATGAGAATGTTCTAACCTACAGTCAAGTATAAAGAAGAGATATGTATCACCAGATTAGCAATTATAGTACAATGGTGGTTTTTTCCCCAATAAAATTAAAAAAATTTTTTTTAAAAGATTGATCTGAAAATCAATTAGGACAAGAAACTTTAAATGAACAAATAGAAGGCAGAGGTCTTACTATCAGACAACCTTGAAAGATATTTGAAGGAGAAACCATCTCAGAATTCAAGACATATCTCATTTTTAGTCCACCTCCAGCACCAAAAATCTTTGTAACTTTGAGCAAGGTAATGGTCCATTCTGTTCTCCAGGATCCCTACATAGAGGAAGAGGAATTCTTATATTTGCTATTAGCTATTGTCAAATTTTAAAGGAACTAATGAAGTTATAAATATGACAGGATGTCAAAATACCATCAGGATGTACAATTTTATTAGCTATTTCGGGAAATCAGACAATAAGAAAGGTTTGTATGCAGTAGATTTGGAATCAAACTTAGGCCCAAATTCTGGGTTCATCCCTAATAAACTATGTTAGCTTGTAAGTCATTCAATGTCTCTCAGCCTTATTTTTCACAGTATTCCAACACCCATTTCATGGAGCTGTTACAATATTTGATGTTAATTTGATGGCCTAGAGTTGTGTGAGGCCCATAGTCGATAGTCACTGAAGATCAGGTATTATTGAGATGTATTAAATAGAATACTTAGGCAAGGAAGGTAGAACAGAGAACTAATACTATAGTCCTATTTGTAAGAACCTCAGTCTCCTACCCTCAGGAGTAGATTACTTCTTATGGAGAGGAACATGAACTGGAGAATATAAAGAACAACTTGATTTCTTAATACTTAAAAATGTCCTCACTTCCTATGAGGCAGGAAGTGTCCCTTTTTAAAGGCTAACATCTTCCCAGGAAAAGACTAAGACATGTGAAGGAGTCCAAGACATCAGTCTGGAGAACACTGAGTCAGGTGACCCTGGGCCAGTTCTTTAAGCTTTTTAAGCTCAGTTCCCTTTCTGTTAAATAGATGCCCTTCCTTCCTCCAAAGTTAGTTGCACAGATCACATATAATAATGTTTTTATTTTTTTAAGCTACTTTATTCATTTTGAGAGGGAGAGCTAGAGAAGGAGCAGGAGAGGGACAGAGAGAGGGTGACAGAGAATCCTAAGCAAGCTCTGCACTGTCAGCGCAGAGCTCAATGTAGGGCTCAATCCCATGAACAGTGAGATCGTGACCTGAACTGAAATCAAGAGTCAGACATTCAGTTGACTGAGCCACTCATATACTGTTGAAAATCCTAACATTATCGGGTTGTTGTTATGGTAGTGGTGGTGGTGGCTGCCGTTATTTCGGTCATTGCATTAAGAGTTCTATGAATATGAGGGGCGCCTGGGTGGCTTAGTCGGTTAAGCGTCCGACTTTCGCTTAGGTCATGATCTCACGGTTCATGGGTTCGAGCCCCGCATCGGGCTCTGTGCTGACCGCCAGCTCAGGGCCTGGAGCCTGTTTCAGTCTGTGACTCCCTCTGTCTCTGACCCTCCCCTGCTCACGCTCTCTCTCTCTCTCTCTCTCTCTCTCTCCTAGAAATAAATAAAAATATTTTAAAAAAAAAGATGAAGAGTTCTATAAATATGAGACAGGACAACATTCTTGTGTTGTTTATAAATTATTCAAGAAGCCATAGCTGATCTCTATGGGTTATCACGATTAAGAGCCATAAGTCCTTTAGATATAAAACAGATTATGTATATATTAATAGAAGAAAAAATAAATAAAAGTCACAACATGTGTTTGTAAATAAATAAGGTAGGCTCACAAGCCTCCCGGAATCACAGACTCTGTGGGAGGGAAGGAGGAGAGTGGTCAATTACAAAAAGTGCAATTTTTCAGCCTTTTTCCCTCTTCCATTATCCACATCCCTTACAGTAGGAAGAGTTTACCATTCCTCTTATTGAAGACGCAGAGTCATTTCCCTACCCCTTCACTCTTGACTGGCTTTGTGTCTTATTTTGTTCAGTGAGATGCAGTAAAAAGTCCAATGTTAGGAATAGGACCTAAGGGGCCATGAGTTTCTTATTCTCTTGAATCCTTGCTACCACCATCTAAACAAATCTGAGCTAGCTTGCTAGAGTTTTAAAGACCTCATGGAAGGCACCCATTTGTCCCAGCCAGTGCCATCATCAACCAGACTGTAGCCAATCACTCCCAAATATATGATAGTTCTTAGCCCAGGGTAGCAAAGCCACTTGCACCCAGATCAGCTGACTGCATACACGTGAGGGAACCCAACCAAGACCAAAGGAATGATTCAGCTGTCCTCTAGACAATGTGAAAAGTAATACAGACTTACTGTCTTAAGCCACTGAGCTTTGAGATAGTTTGTTATATAGCAATTGCTAACTGAGACAGGAACTTTAAAACTATAATCCAATCTCCCACAGGATATTGGAAACCTGTCTCCAACATACCTGCCAAATGCTTATCTGGATTTTGTTAGATCATGACTAGCAACATGTCTTTTTTGATGTATGGATCCTCTCCGGAGAGGATATAGATCATTCTGTCTGGAGGCAGTTCTGACTGCTGTAAGGCTTTCCTTTATGTTGAACAAGGTTGGTACCCAGAAATTTCTATCCCTGGACTTAGTCTTCCCCTTAAGTTTGCCCCAGAGAGTGGACAGGCTCATCTACATTTCACCTAACTGAAAGAATTCTCAAGTAAGATTACAACTAGAAATGTTTTGAGTCAGCCCCGTCTCCCGAAAGGATGAGAAAAGTTTGCTTTGCTGTGCCTGTTTTCACTTTATTCCACTTGGTCTGGTTTCCGCCGTGAAAGGAAAATTAAAACATTCCGGAAAGTGTTTCTTTCACTGTTGAAGCCAAGAGATGTGAGAATCTTCAGAACTAAATCTGTCCTGGTGAAATGAAGGAAGGCAGCTTCCTCTGGATCAGAGATGAAGAGCCAGTAAAGACAATTAGTGAGTATAAGTTGACTCTATGGACCTCTGAGAGGTGAGCAAGCCATCTAGCCTGCTAAGGTTCTCCATTAGGCTGTTTTGTGGACCAAGGAGAGAGGAGATGCATTAAAGGGTAGGAACCTCTGCTGGCCCATCTGGTGACTGTTTCCTGAGCTATGCTAACCGAGACAACACCTTTGACTGCAGACTCAGCCTTATTGACCAATCTCTCCCTTGTCCCTGTTCTGAGTCAAGTTCTGGACATCCCCTCATTCTAGTATCTGGACTGAAGAATTTCTCATCCCCTCAATCAATTTACCCATTCATTCAGTTGGATTTCGGCCTCGGGTTTTCATATAGCATTCTACTTTCCAATCATTAGCCTACTCTGTTTCCCTCACACATAGAGCCTTGTTTTTTGATCTTTCTACCTATAGTCAGAGCTAGAGTTTGCTGCCAGTGAATACATATCTCTGAATTAAGACTTCATGATGATGTGAGTACAGTTTCACCAATATCTGGGAACGTATTTGCGAGCATTAATGTAGAGTGATTAAAAGTAACAGGAGAGTACGACAGAAGCAGAGAGTTTCTACTACTTTTATGTTACCTGTGACAAGTCACTTGACCTCTCCAATTATTCAGATCCTTCTTTTGTTAAGTTAGGATCATTAGTACTAATTGATGAAGATGCAGTAAATATTAAATGTGATGCTGTATGGGTGCCTGGGTGGCTCAGTCGATTGAGTGTCCCACTGTGGCTCAGGTCATAATCTCAAGGTCTGTGGGTTCAAGCCCCGTGTCGGGCTCTGTGCTGACAGCTCAGAGCCCGGAGCCTGCCTCAGATTCTGTGTCTCCCTTTCTCTGCCCCTCCCTTGCTTCTGCTCTGTCTCTCTCTGCCTGTCAAAAATAAATAAACATTTAAAAAATGTGATGCTGTGGGTTAATCTCCCAACAAAGAGCAATAGATATTCAATATCTGAAAACTAATGTTGGTATTAGTATTAGAATTACTGCTAGTATTGATATTATAGAGAGTAACCATTCACAGATAAATCGAAGCTATTTATAATCCCAAAGCTTTCAGTCTTGGCTTTTCCTTTTTTAAAAAGGCTCATATATGTAACACTGCCTCAAAACTGAGCTTATTTGAGTCTGAATGAATTTAGTGGGTGAAGGGCATACAGAGAAAATGGCAGGCCCTTATAAAGACTTGCATGGCATTGAAGGAAGGCAGCTAAATGCTGCTTTTCCCCCAAGTTACTCAGAATCCTCTGGGCATCACAATGCAATGCTGGTGCAACATCTTGTACTTTGGACTCTCCAAGACTCGGGACTGTGCAAAACAATAGGCACGCCCATGTTAAGTTTCATCCAGTTAAAGCCCAGTCACATGCTCTGTGGAACTCCCGCTTGGCAGCCCATATTAACTCAAAATTTATATTCAGACACTCCTGAAGACAGCTCAAGGACTAAAGGAGACCTGGGAGGGAGCTCTTTGCCGAAGGACCAAGAGGAACCCCCGAATATGATTTGTCTGGAGGGAAAAGAGAGACGGAACAGTGCGCCTGCTCCAAGGCAATAGGGCAGCGGCAAGGAATTGTTGGGGGTCTGAATACAGCTCAGGAAATATTTTTAAACGTCTGACATGTTTGCTCTCATGAACGGACTCCTTGCTTTATTTAAAAAAAAAAAAAAGAAAGAATTGCAATTAAATAAAGCAGCCAGCTTGGACCATTGGAAGCACAGGGGCACAGTCATCAGTTTCTAGAGAAAGTGAGCCTTCAGCAGAAGTGGGCTTCCTTCTGCATCCGTCGCCATGTCCCTTGTACTGCAAGTATGTGACTTCTACTAGTTTTTCAGCTCTACTGAGATGTAATTGAGGTAATCATTTTGCACTCCGTATGTGTATCAAATTAATATGTTATACATCTTAAACTCACACAGTGTTGCCTGTGTATTAGTCATTTCTTTACACCTCTGAGATGATTACATGAAAACAGATACCTTATCAGTAAAGTAAAGGAATACTATAACTCTTATTAATTTTTCCTGATTACATGAACAACATAAGTTCATTATGAAATTGTAAGAATAAAGAAAATTATAAATAAGTTGGTTAGCATTTTTAAATTTACTTTTAAAATTAATATGAAATTTTTCAGTGTAAACAGGATACAGGAGACTTCCAGAATTATGGTACAATGACCACTAAGACTTAAAGTAAGAAAACCTTTTATTTTTAGTAGAGTTTCATAAATAGTAATGTCCACGTGCCAAAAATATTGAGTACTTGCTGCAAGGTAAAGAAAAACTGGATCAGATTAAAGACGATGTCAACATAACCAATAATTTGCCACATCTCAGAGAACGAGGTGGTTAGGAATTCCGAACAGGGACTCACACACCTATGAGAGAAGTTCTGTATCATTCATTCCCTTCATGGAAAATATGGCAGCCCCCAGCAGCAGGGCAGCAGATGTAGAAAAATCAGGGACTTGAGGCAAAATACCATAGTCCAAAAGATTCTGAGAATGCTTAACTAAAGATAAAGGAGGAACCTTTCACATGCTTCAATTAATTTTTTCAAGAGTCCAGAGGAATTTGATTCTTTAAGACGAGAGCTTGGGGGCACCTGGGTGGCTCAGTCGGTTAAGTGTACCACTTTGGCTTAGGCCATAATCTCATGGCTCATGAGTTCAAGCCCTGTGTCAGGCTCTGGGCTGACAGCTCAGAGCCTGGAGCCTGCTTCTGATTCTGTCTTCCTCTCCCTCTGCCCCTCCCTCCCTCTTTCTCTCCCCACCCCGTTTCAAAAATAAATGAAACATTTTTAAAAAAATTAAACTAAAAAAGAGAGCTTGCAGTCATAAAAAGGAAATAATTTCATTTCAGGAAAGACTACAGGAGGTGAAAAGCACATTTATCATAGTAAAAGAACAAGGAAATCAGTACACATTAGTTTGGACTAAAAGACATAAGTCACAAATTGTACCCAAATTCAAATTCGGAAATGAAGCCAAAATAGAACACAAACACATGAAAGACAGAAGAAAGTTTATAATTTTAATGAGAAAATAATAATAATGATAAAGAGCTTCCTCAGCTCAAAGAAAAATATGAAGCATGCAGAAGAAAGCTACATACCAGGCAATGTTAGTGAAATAACACTAATCCCATAAAACACCTTGTCTTGGTTCTTTTTAATTTCCAAGTATAAACAAGAAAAACATCCTCAACTCCCTAGGGAGAAAAGAACAAAACAAAACAGTTTCTCTACAGAAGAGCACAGGTGAATTTGGACTCAGAATGCATCTCCACCACAAGTGAACTTTTATAAGTTAAATATAATCTTCAGCCCTACTTTAATCATGCATGATTCCCAGTCACTCAGATCCCCTCTCAGTGAGATGTTAGAGCTTGGAAAACCCAGGATGTGTCAAAGAGTATGAAAAGAGTGTAACAAAGTAGTCGGTAAGCACAGGTGAGCAGAGCACATCTTCCTCCTGGATGGGTTCACTGAAGACTGGGAGAGGTAGAAACATAGACAAAGATGAAACCAAGGGACAACTGTAGGGAGGAAGATATGCTCAGGTCACAAATGGAACCCAGAGTAATGGTGTCTAACCAATGGGGGCTGAGAGTGAGAAGGTTGAAGGAAAACTCTGACATAGGCAATGCCTGAGGTGCATTAAAAAATATATGTAGGATGGATGGATGGATGGATGGATGGATGGATGGATGGATGAGTAAGTAAGTAAGTAAATAAATAAATAAATAAATAAGAAAAGTGTGAAGGTTAATCAGATAAAGAGGGGATGGACCAGGGACAGCAGTCTACACAGAGGACCAAGCCTGAGCACCACTGGAGGTTGAGCTCAAAGAAACAAGCACAGTTTGACTGAGGATTCTTAATTATGCCCAGAATTTACTAAAACTCTCTAAACCTCTACTTCCTCATCAATGAAACAAAGACAATGCTAGTATTATTGTGAAAATAAATTAATGTAAGCTTCTGAGACTAGTGCCTGGCACTAAGCAAGTATTTGTTACTCTTACAGTGATGATGGGGGTACTCTTTTCATCTCCATTATCAACATCTTCCTCCTCACCCTCACCATCCAGGCTGGTAGACGTAGATAGTTATATTTTATTTCCACTGTTGCCACTTTTGGTTTCAACTTAAGCAGACTGATCTACTTTTCTGTGCCACAATTTCCATCTTATTAAAATAAAGCTAATTGTGTCTATCTCATGAAATTCTTAGAGGAATTCAGTGAAATGATAAATGTAAAGTACCTGATACATAGAAGGGGGTTAGAAGAGCTTTAAAATACAAAGCACGCAAAAGTACAAAGACACAGGTACAAACTCAAGAGTTTAGTTGAACAATATGTCTGAAAAACCAAGACATTCCTGAGATTCTACCCAATGTCTTCAAATGGTCTATCTTTACAAGCTTACTTCTTTCTGTGATTCTTCTCATTTTCTTTCCTTAATTCTAAAAGTCAAACACAGGAAACTCTTGTTTCCTCCTACTCACCAGGACCTCTCTCTCCTTGGCCTTCTTGTTGGTGATGAAGGTCACCTGGTATAGAATAGCCCCGTAATTCCTCGGGATCCCAGCATTGGATGAGGCTCCTCTCCTCAGGCCCAACCAGCCCTTGTACCTCCATCATGACATTTTTAGGCTGTTTGTGATTATCCGATTGATTACTGGCATGCTACATTGGACTAAAAACTTAGCGGTGACAGGGTAAAGGCTATTTTGTTCACCGGCACAGTACCAAGAACACAGTATGTCTACCAAATGATAGGTTCTCCACAAATGTTTGTATAGTAAACAGTTAATCAAAAGATCTCCTGTGGAGGTTTTTTTTTTCTTTCCTTTTGGATAAGAGTAAAATTGTATTTAAAAAGAATAAAATTTTTTTATCAATGGGTACATGTCTGTAAATTCATCATAAATACATATTCAAGTCATTCACCTCAAGGCTATATAATTGTTNCTTGGGTAAATTCCTAGCAGTGCTATTGCTGGGTCATAGGGGAAGGCTATATAATTGTTTTGATGGTCACATTCAAACTCCACTAAATTTGTGATTTCTTGGGTTTTCTGTGAATGTTTCTGTAACGGCAGGCTCTGATGTTAGGTTTTCTTTAATTTTTATTAATAATTACTAAGTTTTATTAATTAGCTACACTTTCACAATATTTTATATGTTTTTGATACTTACATTGAAATCTTTCTTTAAAGATTTAAGTTATTATAAGATACGTCCCTACTCTAAATTAATTTTCATCATATCAACAAAACCATACTAAGAAAATCATACTAACAAAATCAACTTTTATAGAACTATGAGGTTAAAATCTGAAAGGCTTACTCTTTTTTTTAAAATTTATTTCTGAGAAAGAGAGAGAATGAGCAGGGGAGGGTCAGAGAGAGAGGGAGATACAGAATCTGAAACAGGCTCCAGGCTCTGAACTCACCGTCAGCACAGAGCCCAGTGTGGGGCTCGAACTCACAAACCGTGAGATCATGACCTGAGCTGAAGCCAGACGGTCAACCGACTGAGCCACCCAGGCCCCCCCCACCAAAGTCTTACTCTTAAATGTAATATGGTATTGTCTGTATACTTTTTTCTCTGTAGCTTTTGCTTTTTTTTTCCCTAATAATAATAATCTTTCCCTTGTATTTTGGTAGAACTGCTCAAGCTTGCTGGGCACATTTTGTGTGCCATTGTCACTTTACACACTTTACTATCTCCAATAGGGCTTTTAGTGCTGCTGTTGAATTGCTGGTTTCTTTGCAGCGCTTCCTTGTCTCTCAGCTCTCTTGTCTTCCCAGCCTGCTGCCTTTGCATGTCAACTAGTGTGCTTAAGCCTTTCTGCTCCCGTTTTATAGAGGTCATCACTTCCTGCATTCTTTCAAAACATTTAGTTCCCCCAACACTTTCCTCCAATTGTTGTAAAAAAAAGCTTGGTAGTTGCAAATATCTCCTGAGTGTTCAGGATTTTTTTTTCACTAGTGCTGCAGCAGATTTCATGTTTATTTTCCACTTTATTCATTTTCAAGTGTGACGAGATTTGTCTACACTGTGTTGCCTTACTATGTATCTATACACCCACCATTTGCCAGCCCTGGCTTCCAGGGACTGCTCATTTGGGTGATGGTTAAATGCCATTCTCAAAGAAGGAGTGGAGATTTCGCAGCTCTAAAGCCACCAGTAGGTCTGCTCAACAGAGATAGCAATTTTTCCTTTGTTCACTATGTGGTTCATTGTCCTTTGAACCAATGGACTACTCTGGGGGCCAAAATCACAAAATAGCCTCCTGACAAATCTCTTTTTCTTTTCCCATACATGAGTCTTTCCATGAAGCACTTCAACTACAAAATACTGTATATCCAAATACTGTATGTCACAGTCAATTGTCTATTTGCTTTTCAGCCATAGTTGCTTTTTAATACTGTTTGTTTGTTTGTTTTTTAATGAGTATAATCCAAGAACAAAGCAATGTTGAGCACATTACCATTACCTAGGTTCTCTTTAGGTGTTAAAAACACCATGATGAACACAACAGACATAACCTCTGCCCTCCGGGAGTCCATAATTTATGTAAGATCCAGTTTTTAAACACACACAAGTGTGACATGTTCCACATGTACTAGGGAGAGCTAACGGTAGACAAAGAAGAACAAAATAGAAATGCTGGGAATAGAAGCTTCATGGTGACTGCTTTTAACAGAATACCCCACATAAAAGACAGAGCTCCTTTTTTGTTGGTTTAAATTTTATATTTCCGAGACACAGACCATAAACTAAAGAATTTTCTACTATTTTTTTTCCAGAATGAATGGTAAGTTTGGTTTGTTTCTATGGACTATAGAGGGACTCATTAAAAAATGTTTTTCTATTATTCTAATCTCTGGTAATCTGTTAAAAAGTAATTTGGATTCCGGTAATTTTTAACGGCTTCAAAATCTGATGCTGTTGACAAGTTTTATCTTTTTTAAATGCATTTTCATAGATATTTTTAGTGAAAAATTGGAAGTAACTTCAGCAAGGAGTGTGAGTGAGAATCCATTTTAAAATTAAAGTGAGAAGTCATTTCAGAGATGTTTAAGAGGCACATTCTACAGGGACTGGTGATAGATTAAATTGAAAGAGGGAGCAGTTTAACAAGACTCAGGTTTTGGCAAATAAATAGGTGAGTGTGAGCTCTAGGAGGAAGCCTGGGCTAGAAACAAGAACTTGAAAGTCATGTGGCAGCCAGTTGCCATCTGAAGGCTGAAAGTCAAGTGTCAAAGACCGCAAAGCATGTATACCCTTCACATGTTCAGTCTTGAAATATGTCAAAAGATAACCTAAGTGAATCAACTGTGGCTCTGCTGTGGCATGACTTACCACTCTTTAAAATAACAATAATGACTGTATTTCTCCCATACCTTCCAAGGGTTTCTCATATCACCCATTTTTCCTTAACCACAACTCTTGTTTAGAATCCCATTCACCTTGAATTCTGATGTACTTTATTAATCTGGAATAAGCTGGTCAGTTTCCCAATATGATAAAATGGGGACTTTATTGAAGAGGTGATGTAGCAGCAGGGCCTGGTGTACAATGAAACACCATGGGGCTCCCATCTACTTCCCACCACCATGGTCCCCTCCTTCCCTCCCTTTCACTTCCCAGAATCTCATTTCTTGCCACCCCTATGTCTATGACTGCCTCCTTACTGGTCTCTCATAATCTTGTTTTACTCCTTTCTAATCTATTCTTCATCACTTATTAGATTTGTGCATTTGTTTTTCCTAAAGCAGAATATAGGGGTCAAGGCTTGGTTCTTGCCTTAACCATCAGAGGAAATCACAACCTTCCCCAGTGTTCGTGTATAACATGGGAAAAATTAGATTGCTTTGCCTTGCATCCTTCATGATAGAAAAGAGTAAAGGAGACCAAAATATGTGAAGAGAGACACAAATTCAACACCCATTACACTAGTTAGGGTAACACTGGCAGATAAACTCAAGAGCTTATCAAAGTAAGATTTTTTTTCCCCCTCCAGCAGGTAGGATTTACAGTGATCCAGGGTCCCTGGCTTCTTTCTACCTATCCTTCCCCTATGCCTCATAATTCTTCACTCTGCCAGCAAACAAGAAAAGGGACTGGAAGAATCACCCATGGGAAACTTTTAAAGGTGAAGATTCCCAATCTATATTCACTTCCCTTTATATCCAGTTGGCTAGAACTCAGTCACATGGTCATACGTAACTGGGGGTTGGGAAATTTTGTTTAGCTGTGTATATAGGGTGAGAAAGAAAAGGACTTTGGTGAACCCACAACAATTGCAATTGCTTGATATTCCTATAACTCTACTGGATGAAGGGGTTACCAATGTAATAAATATCTTTCTTAAAGAAAGTCAGTCATTGGGATGAACCAAACATACCAATGACCAACTAGAATTTACGATAAAATAAATGCTAAGCTTTTGGTTCAAAGTGCTAAATTACTAAGAGCCTACTAGGTGCCACAGCCTTTTCTGTGTGGTTATTCTATTTTTAATGTAGCTTCCTTATATTTACAGATGAGAAATAGTCAGGTTCAGTTAACTGGACTTGTCACCAAACTCCAAATGACTATGTATAATGATGATCTGCCCTCAAGCCCAAGATAAAGGAGGAATTGATTTTGCCCGGTTATTTGAGGGAAGATGTTTGACAGAAGAAACACTTCAAATTGGTCCCAAAGGAGAAATACATAACTGAAAGAGTGAAAATTTTAAAGAGGAAATCAGAACTTGGTACTCCCAGCTTTAAAAACCACTGATGCTTCCATCACACTCAGAATACAATCCAAACTCCTCCTTGCATTGACTTGCAAAGTCTGTATCTGATTTGTGAGTATATCTATGACCTCATCTTGTCCCACTTGCCCCAAGTCATCATCATTCCTCACCCACTGTCTATTACTCAGTTGTGCGGAGAGTACCTTAGGGCCTTTGAAACAGCTATTTCCTTTGCTTGGAGTGCTTTTTCTCTGGACTTTCCTATATCTCAGAAAGGCTTTTCCTGACATTCTATAGTAATTCTCTTCCCAACACTTATCATTATCCGACTCCAATCTCTCTCTCTCTCTCTCTTTCTCTCTCCCCCCCAACTTCTTCCCTCCCTCCCTTCCTTCTTCTTTCCATTCTCTTCCATCAGAATACAAGCCCCTTGAAAATATGAAGCTTCCCTACTTTGTTCACTGCCAAATCAAAACAATATGGCTCAGAAATTACTTGTTGAATAAATGAGTCCTATTTTGACAAGTTGAGAAATGGGGAGAATAAAGATATTAGAGATTGAGAGTAGCTTCAAGAGCCAAGGCAAGTTATATATCAACAAAAGGGGTTATGTACTTTCAAATCTCACATTTTTCTCTTAAATCTGAATATCACATATTCTCCTGCTTAATAAGACCCAGAGAGTCTGTTCGTGGAATATAGCACATTGTTGATGGAAGATTGTGTACAATATCTGGTACTTGTTCTTTCAAAAAGACTTAATGATGCTTGGGATGCTCCCAAAAAGGGCAAAGGCCAGCAAGGGCTGCTGTACAATTCCAGACTAAAAATATCAGGATTGTTTTGCCCTGAAATATTAGGCTGAGAAGAGGTAGAAACAAAATCTGAAGCAATTTAGAGAAAGTAAACATAGTTTTATTCAGCTAAACCCAACATCCTATTCTCAGGCCCTGTTAAAGCTGGAAAGAAGGCACAGTTAGGGCAAATAAAATATCATAACCCTTCAGTGGCATAACACTGTGTTTATAAGATGTTTTTTCTTTCATATTTCAATCTACACAAAAACATCTGTATGGTGGCTATAATTATTCCTATTCTATAAACTGAGTTTATCAAGGTTCTGACAGGTAGTTTGCCTAAATTCCTTGAGGAAAATAATCATGTCTAATGCATTCATTTAGTGTTGTTTGTAAAGTTAGAGAGAGAGAGGAAGAAAAAGAAAGAACAATAAAGGTCTATAAAATTGAATTGGATTAAACTCAGATGGATCAGAAATAGGTTTCCTAAGAACGCCTTGCCACTGGGTACCCATTTCTTCATCATTAAAGGTGAAGAGAGATAATTCACTTTTTTTTTTTTTTGCCCCAAAGTCCCAAACGCCCTCAGCCCTGAAAAATAATGAACAGAATGAACTCAGAAATTTAAATTGCAACCAAAAAGACGCTAACATCTCTAAACTGAGCCTGGAGGAAATTAGTCTTAGAAGGGAAAGAAGATTGAGAGCTCCTTGTTTCAACATCTTGACAAGATGATGGAATAACATGAGATCCTTTTCCTTAAATCAACCCTGTAAAATCAAAACAAGAAGAGGGAAGCAGCAAACCCAAAACTGTTAGTTTTGGTTCTGGCCAAGATTGAGTAAGCACACTTTGTCCTGTCTCTCCCACTCCATGCAATGAAAAACCCTGGACAGAATGCATGGAGTAGCGATCTGAAGAATATTTATAAAAATAAAATAAAAGTGGTAACAGGCAGATTGGAGAAGGAAACCAGAACTCGAAATAACACCAAACCAATGATGACTTTCCTCTTTTTCCTCCTCCAGGATTTCGTAGCCTGGATTCAAAGACAGTCTGAAACTTGTAAGTGTACACCAGATGTGAGCTTGGTATTAGTTTCCTAGAGCTGCCAAAACACAGTACCACACACTGTGTGCCTTAAAAAAACAAAACCCAGAAATGTATTATCTCCCACTTCTGGAGGATAGAAATTCAAAACCAAGGTGTCAGTACTGCCGCTCCTCCTGGGGGTCGTGAGGGAAGGATTTCCTTCAAGCCTCTCTTTAGCTTGTAGATGCTGTCTTTTCACATCCGCTTCCATTTATGTGTACTGATATCCAAGCATCCCTGTTTATAAGGACATTAGTCATATTGGATTAGAGGGTCATCGTACTCCAGTGTGGCTGAGCTCATTGCACCTGCAATGATCCCATTTCCAAATAAAGTCATTTTCTGAGGTCTGAGGGTTAGGATTTCCACATATGACTTGAGCATGGCGTGCAACTCAGCCTATACCAAAAGTTTTTAAAAAGTAAAAAGCTTTTCTTTCTGGTCCAAGGAATAAGAAAGAGGATTCCTATGGGTCAGAGAGAATGGTAGAGTCCCCTGGTTTTGTTTTGGTTTTGTTTTTCCTTCTCTCCCAACCCAGTCTTCAGGCAATCGCACTGCATTAGGACTGGGGGGACTGGAGCCATGCTGGGCAGGCCCCTGCACCTCCAAGGGAGAGGGAGCCTTACTGACCAGGAAACCGTTGCACTAAAGAGAGTGGGAGCTGTTCCTTCTTATCATTCCATACATATACCCTGATTCGTTGGCCCCTGATGTAGACTCAGTATGAGGAAGTACATGACAAAGCTGGGAACCTACAGGGTCCTTTCCTAGACAGAAACCAAAGGCGGGGTTGGCGTGGGCTGGGTCAATGAATGGGATGGATTTGGGGAACTAGAATGTGTCTGGAAAATAACAAAAGAAAATAAAGGGGTGACATAAAGTGTATGAATTCTTGAACTCTTGGGCTCATCTTCAAGCTGTGCCTTCATGGAGCTTGGTCTTAAACTGCATACAAAAGACTTTGAGAATTGAACAATGGGGTAAGTCCCCACCCTGGTCCCAGACTGGCCACCGCATGATACACACATGGGACAGATCTAAGTGGTCCTTCAAAGGCTTTGAAAATTAATCCTACATTGGAAATGCAGCCCAGAGAGAAGGCCAGTAGGAATTTGGGAGCTTAAACTAGAACAACTCCTTGGTGAAACAAATAAAAAATATTCCTAAAGAATTTAAATGAAACTTAGACCCTTGCATTAATCAAAATGTCCAAGATATAATCCAAAATCATAAACATGAAGAATGAAGAAAAATAATATCTCGTAAGAAAAACGATGACATCCACAGATATTATCCTGGAGGTGATAGAGATGTTGGAATTATTAGACAGAAGACCTCCAGTTGTTAATTTAACCATGCTCCACAAAGTAAAGGTAAACACTTTTGAAATAAAAGAAAGACCATATAATTAGATAACTAGAAGTTATAATAAAGGATTGAGTGGAAAATGTTGACCGAAAAATAATACTTTACACTGAATGGGTTCAGTAGCAAAATAGAGATGATACAGAAAAAGTCAATAAACTTGATGCTATCATCAGTAAGATCAATAAAAATAATCGAGTTTAAACAACAGAGAAGGAAAATAAATAGATCCATAAGGCTGTTAAGACCAAAAAGGCTAGGGGCAACTGGGTGGCTCAGTCGGTTAGGCATTCGACGTTGGCTCATGATCTTGCAGATTGTGAGTTCGAGCCCCGCATTGGGCTCTGTGCTGACAGCTCAGAGCCTGGAACTTCCTTCAGATTATGTGTCTCCCTCTCTCTCTGCCCCTCCCATGCTCATGCTCTGTCTCTCTCTGTCTCTCAATAATAAATAAAAATGTTAAGGAAAATGATTTTTTAAAAAAGACAAAAAATACTAAGCTCCAAATGGAAAAGAGAAAAAAATATAAGAAAGAAAAATATATTAAAGCTATATGGCTAATATTTTCCCAAATGTGGCCCAAGACTTAAACTTAAGTAATAATTGTAACATTGTATTAATTATAATTGTTGTTCTTGTTACTGACATTTATTGAGCACTTTGTCTGTTCCAGGGACCTCTTTTAAGTTCTTTACACACTTATTTAGTCATCAAAGAGTAACACATAGAAGTTCTCACCCAAGATCACTGAGGTATTAAGTGACATTAAGTGATATTCAAGAAATTTGTGTCCAGAAAACAAGCTCTTAGCTACAACGTAACACACTCTAAGGCTCATGTAGTAAGTCAATCTCTCCTCCTCTGCATTTAGATTCATAACAACTGTTACTTTGTTGTGCTGTCATATGATTTGTTTTTCATGTATGTGTTCTTGGTGTAGTATCTAATATACAGACGTTTAAAAATTTTGAGAGAAGGGAAGCACCTGGGTGGCTCAGTCAATTAAACATCCAACAGTCGGTTCGGGCTCAGGTCATGATCTCATGGTTTCATGAATGTGAGCCCTGCCCTAGGTTCTGGGCTGACACCGTGGAACCTACTTGGGATTCTCCTTCTCTCTCTACCCCTCCCCAGCTTGTGTTGTTTTTGTCTGTCTCAAAATAAACAAATAAACTTTTATTTTTTTAATTCAAGTGGGGGCAGTGGGGAGAATAAACACCTATAATACAAGGTTGTCTCAGTCTGTTTGGGCTGCGATAACAAAATACGATACACCACATGCCTTATAAGCAACATCATGGAAGATGAAGTCCAAGATCAGTACCAGCATGGTTGGGTAAAGGCTTTTTTTTCTGATTGCAGACTTCGCATTGTGTCCTTGTGTGGCAGAGATGGAAAGGGAGCTCTTTGGGGCTTCTTTTATAAGGGCACTAATCTTGTTCCTGAAGCCCCTGCCCTCATGATTTAATTCTTTCCCAAAGTTTCCACATCATAATACCACCACATTGGGCATTAGGATTTCAACATATGAATTTAAGGTGGGGAGGAGGGATCATAAACATTCAGACCATAGCAAGGGTGAAAATTATTTGTGAATCTGATTTACTATCTAATAAGACTATACATTTCTTAATGGAAGTTGCTCTGATGATATTCTTATATCCCAAAGTATCTAATATGCTTCTGCTTAATTTTAAAAAATTTGTAGTTTAATGAAATAGGCAGAAGACTCCACAATTTACACACACACATTCAAAACACAAAACAGTTGCTCTGCCTCTACCTCTAACTAGTTTCCTAATCTTGGGGAAATCAATCTTTGAAGTCACGACCTCTTTCCATAAACCAAGGAGCAAACATTACAATGCCCAGCTAGAGTATGTTGTGAAGAGTGATGAGGTCATGTATGTGAAAACGCTTTGGAGAGTGTTACGCAAATGACATTTCATTCGATTTAACTCATTGCAAGGCAGACAGAAATAAGTGAAGCAAACAGAGTAAAGGGCTTCACTGGCTAGGAGAGGGCCTAGTGACTAATTCCAGCTGGGAGCATTGAAGGGTTGTGGGTAAAAAGTAAAACAGGCTGGGAAGGAGGCCAAGGCCAGAGTTACGGAGAGCTGTGTCCTTGCCTGGAGAGCTCCCACCTCAGGAACTTACTTCTGACCTCCTCTTCTTCCTGGAGCTTGGAAGAGATATGATCTCAGAGAATATGCTCAAAATCACTGCAACCATTTGGAACACTTTGTAATCACGAGAGAGAGAGAACACCACACAGATGAAAAGCAGGAGATGAGGGAGGTTTTGAGATGAGCAGACTTTTTACAAAACATCTTTATTTCTTATTTTTGGTAATTGGGGAGCAGGGGATTCTTTTCCAAACTGAACCAAACTAGTTTCTACCCAGTTGTTGGGAAACTAACATGTGTGTACACATGTCTAACAGATCTATGCACTTTATGAATAAGAACACCAAGAGGAACTTATTTGAGGGGGAAAAATGGATCCCCAGGTTGCATCCCCAGGGCCGCTGATACAGAGTTTACCTGGAGTTGGACCACAGTTCTTCATTTTAACACATAACCAGGTGCTCTAGATGTGGGCAGTTCATTCTCAACATAGGCAAGATCGAAGATCAAGTCCATACTAAAGCTGAGAGCACAGTATTTTGCATTCAAAACAGCTCCAACATTGCTTAGACTCCCCTCCAAGAACAGCAGCTTGGGGATATGGACAGAGTGGGAGATTTGGAAGCCACATTGGACTTTTCCAGATTGCTTTATTTTATTCTTTGCATTTTCTTCTGCCCAGAAGCAAGAGTTTAAAAAACCAGACCTTGGCCTTGCAGATGCTGCTGCTCCAGAGCCATCCACATGCTGCCCACTCATGGCCAGCCCCATCATGTTCTTCGACATCACCGTGGACAGCAAGCCCTTGGGCCACATCTCCTTGGAGAAGTTTGCAGAGTTCCAAAGACAGCAGAAAACGTTCATGCTCCGAGCCCTGGGGAGAAAGGATTTGGTTATAAAGTGTCTTGCTTTCACAAGATTATTCCAGGATTCACATCCCAGGGTGGTAACTTCACACGTCATCATGGCACTGGCGGCAAATCCATGTATGGGGAGAAATCTGATGATGAGAATTTCATCCTGAAGCATAGGGGACTTGGCATCTTGTCCATGGTAAATGCTGGATCCAACACAAATGATTCCCTGGTTTTCATCTGCATTGCCAAGACTGGCTGATTGGATGGCATGAAGGTGGCCTTTGGCAAGGTGAAAGAGGGCATGAGTGTTGAGACAGCCATGGAGTGCTTTGGATCCAGGAAGGGCAAGACCAGCAAGAAGACGACCATGCTGACTGTGGACAAATCTAATATGTTTGACTTCTATATGATCATAACTACCAGATCATTCCTTCTGTAGCTCTGGGGAGCAGCCCTATCTATAGGAGAGAAATATCCTAGAGTCTTTCTGCTACACTGTGGTCCTGTGGGCTCCATGTCTCTCGCTCTTCTCCAAGTCTAGCTGGATTGCAGAGTTAAGTTTATGATTATAAAATAAAAAATAAACAACAAAACCAGATCTCATTAGTCAACGTTTACTTTAAACTTAGTTAAGACCTGGCCACTGTACCACCCAGTCCAGGAAACAGTGCCTTGCTTTTGAAAACAAGCTGAGGACACAGTTTTGTTTTAATATCAAGCCAAATTCAATATGCAAACAGTCTCTTTTGTGATCCCCCAAAAAGAGAGGAAGAAACAATCAAGAACTAAGCAAATAAAATGACAATTACCTCCCTTTTATATTTTGGTGATGAAAAATGTTTCAAAGCCCTCAGAACACTCACAGAAATGATAATTACCTTCTGCTTTCCTGGGGGAAGCACGGGGACATTTGGATTGTAATAGTCTCATCAGAGTTGTATAAACTGCAGCGTAAGCAATAAAAGTTCCTGAACATCTGGGCTCTGTCTACCCTTTAAAGGGTTTGTGAGCATCAGATAAAGAAGACATTAGATGTTTTTATTGCAGGCTGTAGGGTGGTAGCAGTGGGCCCATCATGAAGTTATATCAGGTCTGAATTTCTGGAAGTCACCTGTGAAAACTACTCTCAGAGCAGCCCATGGCCAGAAGTCAAAGATGTGTCCAACTGAATCATGTCTTTCTAGGGAAAACAAATTTCTTGGCCCAAGCTCTCTTTACTCCCATTGTCTTTATGGAGAGAATACCGGGACCTGAGAACATTTACCTTGGGCCAAGGAGCGGGTTGGGAATTTTACAAGTGTCATGTAATTTCATGTATCCTACAAACCTGTGTGGCAGCAATTACTGTGTTTTATAGATGAGACAGTCAAGACTCAAAGGTGCAACATAACTTGCTTAATAGCAAGCAGATAGTGAATTGTAAGATACTCCCGAATTGTCCGATTCATGCCCAACCTGCAAAATTCCACTTCCTTGTCTCTTTTTATAATAGCTCCAACTTCCCCAAGATAGGGCCATGCTTGCTGATGGGAAGCTTTCCTGATGCTAATGCCCCCCACCGACCCCAACTAAGGGTTGGTAAAACTGGAATGCACTTTCTAGCTTTCCAGAGAAATGAAGCAAAGCCCAAAAAGTAGGGCTTTGATCAGAGAAAGAGCTGTGTGCTGGAACCCAGGCTTTCTGGCTTCCAGGTCAATGTTGTTTTGAGTCACCAAGTGAGAAGAAATGGAGAGGAGGTCGGTCCTCATTCCCACCCTTTGTGCAGCCTACAAATGGAACTCCATAAAGTCCTGAGTGGGTCCCCAGGTACAAATACTGACCAAATGACTATCCAATACTTGGATACTGACCAAGTGGAAATCTTCTTAATAAAAGAAAGGTCCCTGAGTCTAGGGCCACAGAGGACACTGAAATACACTATAGTCTAATAAGAAACATGTTATTCATTCATTCACCCATTCACACATTGAATAAATATTTATTGAGTGCTGTATGTGCCAGGCATTTTTGTAGATACTACGAATGTAACAAAGATAAAGCCAGACAAAATATTCTGCCCTCATGGGATATACATCCTTTCATGGGAAGACAGACAATATACTAAGAACAAGTATGATATGATGCAATATCATAATAAGCAGGGAATTATAAATAAGGAGATCTGGGGACATGATGGCTATTTGGTTTTGTTTTTTTATTATTTAATTCCAGTTCGAGTATAGTTAACATACAATGTCATATGAGTTTCTGGTGTACGATATAGAGATTCAATAATTCCATACATCATCCAGGGCTCATCATGACAAGTGCACTCCTTAATCCTCATCACCTATTTCAAGGGTTGGCTATTTTGAATCGACTAATCAGGGAAGGACTAAGCTGACATCTGAACAGACACTTCAAGGTTTTGATGGAGCAAACCCTGCAGATTCCAGGGAGGGGGAGGAGGGATTCTAGGGAAAAGCAAGAATGAGAGCAAAGGCTTGGAGACAAGTGTTCTTGGTGTGTTTAAGAAATGGGAAGAGGGGCACCTGGGTGGCTCAGTCGGTTGTGTGTCTGACTTTGGCTCAGGTCATGAAATCACAGTCTGTGAGTTCAAGCCCTGTGTTGAGCTCTGGGCTAACAGCTCGGAGCCTGGAGCCTGCTTCGGATTCTGTGTCTCCCTCTCTCTCTGCTCCTCCCTTGCTCATGCTCTGTATCTCTCTGTCTCTCAAAAATAAATAAATGTTTTTTTAAAAAGAAAGAAAAGAAAAGAAATGGGAAGAAAACTAGTGCACCTGCGACAGTGGCAGAAACCTGGGTTATCATGGCTTCCGATTATATACCTGATCTGGGTGTGGTGAGAGATGGCTCAAGATACGAGGACCATGGTGTGCCTGGGTGGCTTGGTCAGCTGGGCATCCGAGTTCAGCTCAGGTCATGATCTCATAGTTCATGGGTTCCAGTCCCACGTCAGGCTCTGTGCTGACAGCTCAGAGCCTGGAGCCTGCTTCGGATTCTGTGTCTCCCTCTCTCTCTGCCCCTCCCACACTTGCACTTTATCTCTCTCTCAAAAATGAATAAAGGTTAAAAAAAATTTTTAAATAAGCATTTATACAAAAACATCGCCAAGTTTCCTTCAAACACCACACTTCTAGAACTTGATACCTTTACCATTCCAACTCAGACAGAGGGAGAAACAAGGCAAAGAGAGACCAAACATTAAAGAAAGCATCCCCAAATGTTTTGCAGTTTCTTATAAACAGATAAGTAGAATGCAAGCTCTGAAAACAAATTAATACCCTTCCCCCCATCTCCAGCTCCAACCACCGCCTAAGGGATCTCAGAAAATTAAAAACAATATGTGCTCCCCTTGGATTTATTTTTAATTTCTGAATGCAAATATTTGAAAAGAGAAGTTGAAAAATGCAGCAAGAAGCTGTAAATCAAAATCCCCAACAGGGCACCTGGGTGGCTCAGTCAGTTAAGCATCAGACTTCAGCTCAGGTCATAATCTTGCAGTTCGTTGGTTTGAGCCCCACGTCAGGCTCTGTGCTGACAGCTCAGGGTCTGGAGCCTGCTTCAGATTCTGTGTCTCCCTCTCTCTCTGCCCCCGCCCCCAGCTCATGCTCTGTCTCTGTCTCTCACAAAAATAAATAAATGCTAAAAATTTTTTTAAAAATCCCTATCTCCAGCAGGATGTAGAAGAGCAAATAATGTTGATATACTCCAATGGCTGGTATGAGACAGGTAGATAGATGGGTACATGCCTGTATGGACGGCTTCTGACTTACGACATTTCCATTTAGGATTTTTTACTTTTATGATAGTGCAAAAGAGATAGCTATTCAGTAGAAGCTATTCTTCAAAATGTAAATCTGTACCCTTTCCAGGCTAGCAACATGCAGTACAATCCTCTCCCGTGATGCTGGCCAGCAGCAGGGAGCCACAGCTCCCCATTAGCCAGTTGTACAACTGTCAACAACTGACACACTTAAAACCATTTTGTTTGTCACTTTCAGTACAGTACTCAGTAAATTACATGAGATCGTCAACACCTTATTATCAAGTGAGCTTCGTGTTGAATGATTTTGCCCAACTGTAGGCTAATCTAAGTGTTCTGAGTGTGTTTAAGTTAGGCTAAGTTAGGCTATGATGTTTGGTAAGGTAGGCATATCACATGCATTTTGTATTTAGGATAATTTCAACTTATGATGGGCTTGTTGGGCATCATAAGTCAAGGAAAATCTGTATATAGAATATGTGTGTTTGCATGTGAATTGTACTACCCCAAGTTTCTCCTCCGTATTTGTGCTGATTTTATTAGCATCCAGCTCAGCTGTTAGAGACTAATTACTCCTGCAGACACTTCTATTATTATACATACTGTAACCTATGAACATTATCATTATGATGCCAATTAGACTCCTCCCATGTGTATTTATCACTTAACAGCAGAGCTTACATAACTTACTAGGTAAGGTGAGGTGCAAGCCACGTGGCTGTACCTTATAAAAACACAGACATATGTGAACCTACACCTTTCTACTGTTCTCATACTTCTCTATAAGAAAGTCAAGTTCAGGGGTGCCTGGATGGCTCAGGTTGAGTGTCCGATTTTGGCTCAGGTCATGATCTCACTCATGGGGTTCAAGCCCTGCATCAGGCTGTGTGCTGATAGGTCAAGCCTGGACCCTGCTTTAGATTCTGTGTCTCCCTCTCTCTCTGCCCCTCCCATGCTCACACTCTGTCTCTCTCTTTCAAAATAAATAAATGCTTAAAACATTATTTAAAAAGAAAAAGAAAATCAAGTTCATCTGCTCAGAAATTGCTACAGTATAAGGCCCATGGGTAACTCTAAAAAAAACCCTGATAGCTGAAATTTTATTTCTTGAGAACATCTCAAGTGTTAGGTACTTGGTTCTATGTTGTTGCATTTAAACTTAAAAAGTATAGTATAGTATAGTATAGTATTGTCTTCCTGGACTGAAGAAGGGCATTCCAGTCCATAAGCACATGTAAAAACCCCACATCCGCAAAGACTGAGTGAAATAAATAGTAAAGTGCGTGGCACATAAAAGGAGCTCCATATATACTAGATCCACTAAAATGGCGATTCTCTTTTACAGCCATTTAGCCCAAATCTTGTTTTAACACTATGATTTTTACTAAATTTTCTCTGGGAGCCATTCGATACATTCCAAGCCATCCTTCTATTGAAGGATGTATTCATAACCTGGGGGGCTACTCTGGTATTCTCAACCTGGGGGACTACTCTCCCAATTCCAGCACCATTTGGCTATGGTCAGAAAGTTTGTGTCAGTGGAGGAGGGCAGTACCATTAATTAGCACCAGAAGAAAAAATCCTAGGTGGAATTATTAAGCTTCAGTACCATCTGGATGGCCGACTCCCAGATCCTTGCTTCAATACAGACCTCGATTCCACATCCTAGGATGGTAAATACCAATTACCTCCTTGACATTTACCTACAAGCACCCCCAGGTCCTTCACGTGGACATGCCCAAAATACAGCCATCTGCACCCCTTCTGCCCACTACATTCAGTTGAACTGTATCTCCCCACCATCCTGTGTTTCCCATCTGGTGGATGACACTTTCGCTCTCCTGTTGTCTCAGGTATAAGCTTACAGTCTGAGTAAGACACTAGAAGTCAGAAACTTCTAGATGCCTCCAATGTCAACTTCAACAAATATCTGTTGAGCACACACTGTGTTTTGGGAAACTTTCTAGACACCGTAAGAGGTGGCAAGGAAAGTATTTATTCATGGATATTCTGAGATGAGGTTAAAGATAAGGAATGCACTGCTCAAGGATGGGGAACCTCAGGGGACACAATGGAATGCTTCAAAAAATTGAGTTGGCAAGTGGGAGGAGAGAATGAAATATCACACCAATCAGCAAGGGGATGGGAGTTCAGAGTACGCTGGAGGAGAAGACAGGCTTGGACTTCTATAAGGACGGAGGTAGGCAGGAGAATGAGTTCTGAGCATCTCATGGAGAACAGGGTCTGCCCTCTTCCCACTCCAAGACCTAAAGATCTCATCTAGAAGCTTCTCAAAAGGAGCAAGGCAGCATCCTACCTGGCTATGCTCTCAGGTAACTCTCTGGGGCAACTGTCAAATCTCCCTCCTACAATTCTCAAATCTCTCCACTTCTCTCCAGGACAACTACTCTACTCCAGATCATATCAGCACTTGTTTATAAACGGGGATTCAGGACAGGCTGTCCCCAAATATGCCACTTTGGCATATTTGATTATTTTGAATTAGAGTTACTTAAGAAACAGCCAGTGCAAGAAGGACACACTGACCCTCCTTTGTTCCCCTGAAAGCAGAAAATGAGTTTCTCATGTGAAAGATGCCTTCTGGGTATCAGGAGAGAGATGTCCTTATCACCAGAGACAGGGGATTTAAGGCCAAGAAGGCTGTGAAAACAAATGTTATTACTTCACTAACTTGCTACTCCAAGCCCAAACTTCTCTGTCCTGTCAATTCTTCCCAAATGTATTATTTCTCTAAAAGGTATAAAAACTGCCTGCTTCGGTCACTTTTTTGTGTCTCAGGATTCTGTTAGCTCTTGTCCATATATCTGCACTTCAGTGACTCTCATGGGTTTGTGCTCCTTGAGATCTTCTTTACTAGTCCTTTGTTTTATTCCCTTTTACTTATCCTTCAAGTGTCTTCTGTGACATCATTTCTTCCAAAAAGTATCATTTGTAGGTGACATGCTGTTTGCCTCGTCACAGTAACTGTCATTCTGTATCCTAATTGCCTGTTTACCCCTTCTTACCTACTATTACATAGTGTGAACATTAGCATTCTTGATGCCTAAAAAATGTCTTATTCACCACTGAATGGCTGACCCCTTACACATGACCTGGTGACATCAAAGGTGCTCAGTAGCTATTTGTTATCTTAATTTAATGAATGATGGGCTGGGGCCATCCCTGGTGGTCACAAAGGTGACATTGGGAATTATACTAATGTGGAAATTATATGAATCTTGTTTTAACCCCAGCTTCTTCATTCATAATCTGAATGGATATGGTTAAGTGCTGAGTGTTAGTTTCCTTGTCTTTAACAAGGACACAACATGTACTCAATAGGGTCGTCATGAAGATTTAACGAGATTCTGTGCAAAATCAGGCAGAGATTGTTTCAATTTCATATCTTTTCATAAGATCTTTCCACATTTATTTTCCTCTTCAAGATTCCTCTTGCTTTTTACTATAGCCAGATTTCCCCCAAATAACCATTTGAATCAGAGTTCTGGAAGGTGGCACATGGGTTGTAGGTATGATTTGCTCCTGGCATGGAGAGTCCTGATACTCAATAAAGTTAACTTTCTATTGCCTCTTGAAATAGTGGTCCCTGAAATTTCTGTTGCGCTCCCCAAACCCAGGCTACTTTGTTCCCTTAGGTTTTAGAAAACTGCTTCTGGGTCCAGGGAAATTCCAGTAGCATCAATGTCATCTTAGGAGGCTTAGGACAATGATATATGACATATGAAGTCAGGCAGACTCTGGGCAGATTGATGAGGGGAAAGCCTCTTCTGAACACTGAGAGCACAAGACCTGGCAGCCCCTCAGGGCTGTTTTCAGGGCACCATAAAGACAGGACAGAGGAAACCAGACAAATGGCTTTGGACAGAGAGGGTGGACTTCCCTGGTATAGATGGAACAAGCACAGAACGTGGAATCAGAAGCACTGGGTCAATGAGGAAAGGCAGAGCAGTGGGTTCTGAATTATCCTGAAGATTTGGCATTTATGGGAGTCATGGGCCATTTTTAACAAGAAAGATACAAACCCTGTAGAGGCCATGGGACATATGGATTGGGGGATAATATCTAGAGACAGTTGGGCAACACATTCTTAATATAAGGCAACAAATGACTGAGTTTGGTAGAGTGAGCATGGAAAGTGGGATTGGGTAGGAGAGAGAGGACCCAGAAAGAATCAGTAGAGCCTGAAACCTGATTCAAGGTTGAGTTTAAAGAAATGAATCCTCTCCAAATAGGGGGGAAATAGAACCAAAGAACAAGGAAGATCAAGGTCAGAAGACACATCTGTACCTGTTACTGCACCAGGAAGATACTGTGAGGTTGACGACTGATAGACGGAAGGTGCTTCTGTCTCCTTGGGTGGCTGCAGAGTCACATGGGCCTGTGTCCATGCAATGTCACAACATCTGGTCAGTCGGCTCTAGAATTCAGTCCAGCGCTCAGTTTCACCCCCTGTGGAAGAAAGAGGCTGACAGTATGAGCTCTGCACTTGCTCATGGTGTCTCCTTGCCCAGACTTACCTGGCCTGGCTACTGGAAAATGATAAACTGAGTCACAACAGTGATGGCACATGACCCTGGGCCACCCAGAGCATGTCTCTTTCTTAGCACCTGGACTCTATTTATGTGTATTGAAGGCTCTCAGGCTGGGGTGGGGAAGGACGTTAGAAAAAGAAATGCGGAAAATTTAAGGACTTAAAAGGTAACATCCATCGCACTCCCTGCAGCAATGGGTCTATTTTTACATTTGCCACACAGGGACGAGGGCTTATGTTGTCATTTCAAGCACCGCTTCATCTTGGCCAAGGCATGATTATATGTGACAGCACTGAAATCAGAACATTTCTTCAGGCAGCATAGCTGGAGGACTGTTAATTACTCTGGGTATCTGAAGTTACAACGACCATTCCAGCTGGTCCCAGCTGTCTGGGAAAGAGAGATCACTAGTTCCCTAGACAGAACACACTGAGGTTTCAAAAAGTAAATGAAAACAATGCTCCCATTGTGATAAGCTTTGCTTATGTTATAAAGGGACTCAGGTCAGCCATCAGAGACACTAAAATGATCCATATATTTTTTTAGATGTCAATAGAAACTAGGATCCCAGAAAGACGAAAAGAAATGCATAAGACTAATATCTTGGGGCATAGAAAATAGATTCTAAAAATAACAATCACTGCTTTGTATGCATTTCATTTATTTCTTGATCTCCAGTGCCTGGTATCAGGTCTAGGACGTTAATAAGTTTTGGTGGACTGAATGGGTTAATAAAGTAATATTATCCAATGTTATTCCCCCACCAGGACACCTTTCTCCCATGTTTCTGGAACTAGAATATTCCTACTCATATATTTGGTAATATCACAACTCACATACGAAATATCACTTCCTGGAAGAAAAATCTTTTCTGTCGACCAAGATGGAAGTATCTCTCCATCATTACCTTTAACAGAGTATTGGTTTACTGGGTACCGGCAACTAAGTTCTATTGGTTCTCTTGCTTGTCTCTGAGTAAGCTGAAGTCAGAAACCATTTCTTATTCTCTCTCTCTCAATTGTCTGGTATCGTTTGGCACACAGTAGGTTCGTAATACATTTGGATTGACAAACTGCTCCAAGAGACATTGGAGAAAAAAAATCCTGTCAGAGATTAATAACAGACAGAATCCAGGCACAAGGGAGAGGGAAAGGTCAATGATAAATAATCCCCGACGGTCATTTCTTCTGCCTGCAACACAACATTTCTTTCCTTGACATCAGTAAGTGATCCACGCATTCCTTACAAGCCCGATATAATCTGTCAGCCGCAATTTCCTGCAGCCAGGCTTTCTGCCACGAAGTTGCAAATAAAAGATAAAAATGTGAATGATGCTTTCTATGTGGCGGCTGTCTTTTTTATAATTGTCCCCGATTGTTTCCAAAGCCCAAGTTTGTGTGTGGTCTCCTGGAGGAGACCAGCTTTGCTGTCGAGATGAGCTGGAACAAAGCTCTGAATACCTTCCCCAAAGGGGATCATTCTGTGTAGCCAATTGGATCGCATTCTAGGCTCCCCTGTTTCCTCCTAAGTCACCAGATATTTTTTGAAGTTTATGTGCTGCCGATTAGAGGGATGAGCACTCCCCTTCCATGAAGCAAGTGAATCAAGAGGCAGATTTTCTTGGCACTTTTCCCTAACAGTCACTCACACTCATGGCCTCACTTTCCATTTTCCAGAGAATGACCCCTAACTCTGCCTGGATCTTCAAGTCAGTGCGTTCCTTACTGGGACATTAAATTCCACACGTCTAAAATCTGACACAATCTCCTTCCTTTACCCTGCAAACCCAGCTTCCGATGTGGAGCCCCTACTCCTCAGGTATGGTGTCGGCTGCCTCCAGTCACTCAGGCTCAAAGCCAGACTCATCTCCCATCAGAGTGGGCTTTCTTATGGATTTCCTGGTCACTAGCTCCTTGCGCATCGCTCCCAGAATTATAGTCAAGAAGATCCATTTCTTTTACTATAAACTCTAAACTACTCAGTCTGGCTTTCAAATCTCCATGAAATTGACTCTTAATTACCACTCTAGGCTATTTCCTGAGAAATCGCCCAGGAATATTCTACTGAGTCACCATTTTCTGTTCCCAAAACAGATCCCAACCCTCAGACTCTATCCTCAGACTTATCATCCTGGATTAAATTGCCTTTACATGTCTCATTCTTGTCCCAGCGCCTGGGTTACTTGAGGATTTGGATCTGATGCCTCTGCAAGTTTGTCCATTTGGTCTGACTCCACTTAGAGACCAGATATCGGTTGCTTGTGTTTGCCTTGACTCTGTACTCAGAAGCTCACAGGCTAACCCAAATCCACTTCTAGCCCTCAGCTGATTCCTAGGACCCAGGGCAAGGTATATGGTCCAGGCCACGTTTGTCTGGAGAGGAAGTGCAGAAAGTGGTCAAGTCAGAGCAGCCTGGCATCTGAAGATGAAAGTGGGATCATAAAATGAAAAAAGAGAAGCACATCGTAAGATGAAAAGACATGAAAGAGAGATCTCAGGCGTGTTGCTCCACTAGGGTGAGTGAATGGATACTCTCTGAGTTACAATTGATAGAGATCTAACTCAAACCAGCTTGAGCCATAAAGAGGAAAGAATTAGCTCGTGTCACTTAAAATTCCAGGGAGGTATTTGGCTCCGTGTTTGGTTGAATATAAGTATGCATATAATGTCCTTCGACATCTTTCTGTCTCCATAGCTCTGCTTTCCAGTGTGTTCTCCCAGCCAGGGTTCCTCCTTGCGGGAGCAGGCTCTAAGCTCCTATCCTACCAGCTCGGCGACCCTAGATAAGAGCACTTTCCCAGTAGTTGCATCAAGTTTCGGGATTGTTTCTCAATGAAATGGCTGAGGCCCTACCCCCATTCCTGAATTAATCACTACCGCTGGGGAGAAGAAATACACCACTAGAAAAGTCAGGGCACTGTAAGAAGGGGAAAACCCTACATCCTGGGTAGTAAAAACAATGTCCAGCAAAGAGAAGTTGGAGGGTTCAGGACATACTGCACATCGGAGACCTAAATCTTGCTGGTTGGGGGGATGGTTCTGATCTCTTTGAGATCCCATGCTTGGTGTCTCTCTTATACTTTGGTACATGTGACAAGAGTCATGGGTGATGGTGAACCAGAGAAATGCACCTTCTCCATCTGGATAGATGGAGCGCGCACACACACACACACACACAGACACATCTGCTTCTAAGTGGAACTACATCCTATTTAGACAGATTATTCAGAAGAAAATCTATGAATCTGTGCACCGGCCAGCTGTCTGGGGTTACCAATAAAACACTCTATTTTAGCCTAGGTGGAATGATAAGAGAGTGAGATACGATTCTGGATGAATGGCTTCAGAGGACTTTAAAAGGCAAAAAGCTCTTCAACCAAGATTGTTACAATGTGCCCACCAATTCACCCCATGCAATTTGCTTACCTTTCAACAGATAGAGCATCTTTAGGGAATATTTTTCACTTCAGCACCTTGTGTCTGGGTACGACCCTTCACCAACCACGATCCAAAGCCAGGGGGTCCTCTGATCCCCCATCCCTGATCTAGGCCCTGGGTTAAACATGTTCCAACACATTCCAACATGTTTCTTCAAGGCTCAGGTCAAAGCCCATTCTCTCTCACAATACTCTTATTTTTTTATTTTATTTTTTAATGTTCATTCATTTTTGAGAGAGAGAAGGAGACACAATGTGAGTGGGGGAGGGGGAGAGAGAGAGAGAGAGAGAGAATCCAAAGCAGGCTCCAGGCCCTGAGCTGTAAGCACAGAGCCTGATGCGAGGCTTGAACTCACCAATCGCGAGATCATGACCCAAGCCGTAATTGCACGCTTCACCGACTGAGTCAGCCAGGAGCCCCTACCCTCATTTTAAGTTAGCTTCTCCCTCTCCCAAACCCCATGGCACGTTGTTTATTCCCCTATGACAGCACTTATCGCAGTTTGCTTTTGAATTACCGTTATTTATGAACGTGTCTGTCTTCACTGATAGACTGTGAGTTCGCAACAGGCCCAGAATAGCTCTCATTCGTCTCTGTATCCCCCACAGTGTCAAGTGCAGCCCTTTGCATTGAGCATATCCCCGACAAGTGTTTGCCGGGTTGCTGAAACCAATCACGTTAGCTTCTGGCACAATATTTTTCCAAAACCCTCGCATTAACTACAGCACTGCTTCTAACTTTTAAAAAATCCTTGGTCCCTTTGAGAGCTAAAAATCTCCTGCCTTCTGTTGTGATTGCAGGCATCTGATAAACAATCCCTTCTCCTCTCCACTCATGATCCAAACCAGTTAAAACATCAGAGAAGCAGTAAGACAGGTCGGGATTTACAGCAGCCTTCTTACTGATGAAAACTGAATTTTGGCTGGCAAAGGGCTAACACAGATGGCAAGAAAGGGCTTCCTAATTCTAGAGGCAGGCCAACCACATACCCTTTTGAAATGAAGAGCAGGGGAGGAGCAGAACAGTAATTCTGTGTGTTGTGGACATGGGGCTCCCAGGAGGGAGGCTAGCTGCGTATACATGTTCTTCCCTATCCCACATTCAAGAAGCCACTCTTCTTCCCATAAAGAAGCATGATAGAAGGGTCACAACTTGCCTTGAATGTCACTGTCATGAAAAATCTCTCTTCATATGGAAGGAACCATCAAGAGCGGGGAGTATGTCTTCAACAAACACCTTCCTTCATTAGTTTGTTCAAGAAATTGCAAAGGAAATAACTATTCATCATCACTTTTGTCCCAAGTACCATGTTAGAACTTGAGATACAGTGGTGAGCAGGGCAGCCACAATTCCAGTCTCCAGCAGCCTCAGTGTAAAGACCAATGAGAGGTGATAGTAGACGTGGCCATCACTAGGGAGCTGTGGACACAGACCGACTGAGCTCTGGGAAAGCCTCCTGCAGAAGTAACATCTTGGCTGGGACTTGATGAATGATGGGTTTTAGATAAGTGACAAAAATAGGAAGAGTATTTACTGGAGATGCAAGAAGCGGGGAGAAAGGGGAAAGTGGAGGAGGAGGTTGCAAAGTCAGGGAACAGAATATGCAAAGCAACTGAGGTCCTATGACTGACTATGTGGACCTGGCCGACTGCATTCCATAGAAAAATCACATGCAGTAAAAAATCTTCAAAATCCTGGCTTTTCTACCTCCAACTTCCAACTCCCCAAATCTGCTCACTCTGCATCACGCTGAAATAAAAACCAGATTGTCAAGGTACCGAGTGCTATGGTGATTGGAAATAAAAAGGAGATTAGGTGACAGACAGAGTGACTCTAGAGAGAGTTTGGCTGAAAGAGAGAGCAAAAGGGAAAAACACCAAATCATGAGGACTGGAGGCAGGAATATCAGCCCTAAAATAATTCTTAAGGCAAAGAGATAATTTAAACTTGTAGACATCCTTCTTAAATCCAGCCAAATTCAAACAAAACCCACTTGGCAGCATTTTTGTCCTTTCTCTGGGGGAAAAAAAAGTCTTCATTATCAAACTCTTAATTATCAGAAATATCTAAATAAAGGAAGGCAGGGAGACCAAAAAAAGGCTCTCTTCTATATTGCTCTCACTAGCTCCAGCTCAGCTGATGTTAGTAGTCATGATCGCTTGGCTACACTGTTTGGGAACCTAGTTCCCTAAAGCTATCAACAATACATGGACAACTATGAAGTTCAGAGACAACTGATCAGGCAACTCAGACCGCTAATATGAACTGAGCCCCACCTTGCAGGGCCAATGCTGGCATTCTCCTATTAACACCATAGTGTATCAAAGCTAGAAAAAGCCTTAGAGACCATCTCTTTGCACCTCTTCATGGAACATCTAAGATAAATCAGGCCCGGGGAAAAGACACGATCTCCCCAGTGACTTGCAGCACACCAGGGGCAAGGCTAGATTTAGCACTCAGACCTCTGCTGCTTGGTTAGTGCTTTTATACTCATTGGATCTCAGCCAATGCATAGAAAGCAACTTCAAAGCAGGCAATACCTAAAGATAGCCATGCTAGCTTCATCATGGATTCAAGCTACATCTGAAGATGAGTAGTCAAATGGGTTTAGTTATATCCCTCTGAAATGAGCTTAGTTCCTTAAACTGAAGACTTTCTTTGCAGAGGGAGGGTGGGATCTACTCCATTATGGTAACTATTGGTAGAAAGAGAAGGTCAGAAGGCTTCCCTGAGGGAAAGGCATACAGATCCCAAAAGGAAAGCGAGAAGAAGATAGCCATTCATTACAAATTCTTTCTCCCAAATTCATCAATCAGCTAGGTTAGCCCTCTTTTTTTTTTTTTAATGTTTTCAAATTTATTTTTGACAGAGAGACAGAGCATGAACAGGGGAGGGGCAGAGAGAGAGGGAAACCAGAATCTGAAGCAGGCTCCGGGCTCTGAGCTGTCAGCACAGAGCTTGTCACGGGGCTCGAACCTGCGAACTACGAGATCATGACCTAAACTGAAGTTGGAAGCTCAACCACCTGAGCCACCCAGGCGCCCCTAGGCTAGCTCTCTTCTGATTTGGGTGGAGATGGGGAACAATGACAGGTGGAGCAACAGGCCAGGGACTTTATTCTAATAAAGATCCTTTCATAGAAAACAAAAGGCTGGGGTAAAGGAAGTCTCCCTCTAACATTTCAAAATGCTTTTTTTAAAAAAAATCTTAATTCGTAGCACTTAAACGTTAACCCAGGATCCCCAAGGTATAGTCAACTTCTTGTAAGAGAAGATCAGCAACCTATCAATCTTCTTGCTTCCTTCTTCATGAAGCCACTCCTTCAATATCAACCATCATACCTAAAGGTATCCTGTGGGTCAGCTATAAACATTTTGCTTCCAGTATAGGTCAAGCAGCTCTAAAATGTGTCAACAGATATTACTTAAATTAATTCCAAGGTCATGTTGTACCTAAAACTGAAAAATTCATCCCCTATTCTACCAAATTACATCCAGTCTCCTTATCCATGGGAGCTCAACAGCCATTCTGCAATAAGACCAAATGGCCACCTAAATGACTCTCCGGCTCTCCGGGAAGAAACCAACATTCAAAGACCAAGTGGCCTATGCATGTCAAAGTACAAACAAATTAATTCCTAATACAAAATATTGTCATGTTAAGGTAAAATTCAAGGTCCAAACTTTTTTGAGTAAAATCTAAATAAATTGAAATCCTTCCTAATTTCTTACTCTTCACAATCTCTTTTGGGATTCTTAAGGCCTGGAGAGAGAGGGGCTCCCTTAGCATCTACAATGTGGGCTCTCTTATTGTAATGAATGTATTTCTGTCAGGGTTTCAAAACTGGTATTAACTCCAATCCCAAATCTCTGATGAGCACTCTTTTATAGGGAATCCAAAGACTTAATAAGGATGAAAATATTATTTTAGCATCTATATACACCCACAAAATTTAGAAAGCATAAATTTCTAGTCTCTGTATCACTTAATTTTATTCCAGTTACTTAATTTCAGAGATTTTGAAAAGCTTGAGTGTCAGGTTCTCTGTGAAGCTCACGAATCTATTTGAGTTGCCAAGGGCCTATGATCTTGAACTCAGACTCTTTTAGGAGAAATCTTCCTAGAAGTGTTAATGGCATATTTTCCATAACAAGGGGAGGGAGATTTAAAATCCCACCAATCTATATAACCCATCTTCTTACAATGCTGCATTTATGAAATGCTTGCCTTCTACAAAAATATAATAATATCCACAGTTGGAAGTTCCTCTTTATTTTTTTAATGTTTATTTCTGAGAGAGACAGAGCATAAGCGGGGGAGGGACAGAGAAAGAGGGAGACACAGAATCCAAAGCAGGTTCCAGGTTCTGAGCTGTCAGCACAAAGCCGGATATGGGGCTCAAACTCACAGACCTTGAGATCATGACCTGAGCCGAAGTCGGACGCTTAACCAACTGAGCCACCGAGGTGTCCCAGAAGTTCCTCTTAATTCAGAACCTCTTCAGATGCCCTTAATTCCCTTAACCATGTTGATATCAATGTTTTGACACCCCACAGGGAACTGATATCATATGGCACAGCCTCTACCTCATCTTTGTGAGCAAGAGTTTTCATTTCTGAGGTGGTGGTTCTCACTACATGCTATGGAATTCCTTAGGTCTTAAGAAATCTGCGTCCTACATTTCTCCTCACCCAAGTATTTGTTTCCATTTAAAAAAACACCTTCAGCATATTTCAGAACCAAGGCTGCCTTTGATGCTTCAGGAATGTTTGTTCCAGGACCTTGTGAGGACCACTACCTCTGCCATGGGTGCCCTCAAGCCACTGTTAGCTCGGCCTGAGTGATCCTGGTCTTGAGAAGCATTTCCTTCTGCCGTGTCCTCTTTTACAGCAGCAAATTATGCCTCTGGCGTTTCTTTCCTCTCTCTTTCTTCCCAGTCTCACACAAATGCTCAACTGAGTTTCTAACTACATAGCTGCCTCATAGCTTGGCCCCTTTCCCTCTCCAACCGTGGAGTCCTGCTACTTACAAGAACTGAATTCCTTTCTTCTTTCCTTTGAATTTTTTTCTCTGCTTTCTGGCCAGAATATGCATTCCTCTAACACCATCCTTTAAATGTTATCTCATATTGTTTCCTAAATTAAGAGATATGAAATGAATAGTTTCTGGGTCTGTGGAGAGCCTCTAACACAACAAATCTTGTCCGTTATCATTTCCTGAGTTAAAGCATCCCACCGGGGAGATAGTATCCTATCAGTACATATCTAGCCCAGCGTAGATTTAAGCTATCATTGCCCTGCTCATATTCCCTTTAGTATGTACTGTGGTGTGTAGGATTCAAAAACAGTCACCCCATAGCCCACCTAATCCCTGGGACCATGGATATGATATCACACTGGTGGTAAATGTGCTACATGGCAAAGGCTTTCTGAAGATATAATTAATGTTACTCATCAGCTGACCTTTAATTAATCAAAATAAAGATGGTCTGAACTATCATGTGATTAGTCTAATTGCTTCAATGCAGAGAGTTAGCTCTGGATGGTGGCCTTAGAATCCTAAATCCAGAAACCTACCAAATGTGTTTTCTACTGGTTTAGATCATAGCTGTCTGCCCACCTGTAACATCCATGTCACCATGACATTGATCCAAAAGTCCATTCGAGTATATCCTACTGATTTTTCTTCTCTGTCCACAGTTTTTGAATCACTTACGTGTCTCTCTTAGTCTTCAGAAAATGTTTCCTGGTGTGAATTCTTTACATGGTCACCCTCAGTGATTCCCAGCATCCTGCTACATTCATTCCAGGCTGCCTTCCTAGATCTTGTTTCTTTCCCTCTGTCATATTTCTTTGTACCCCTGTTACATTATCTGATCTAATAACAACGAAAATGGCTTATTTTCTAATACCCTCTTTTAGAGCAATTACACTTTGATAAAGCCACTTTTACCTTTTATATCTGCTTATCATAGCCCTTAATATCTCATTTCCCTTTCATAACTGCCTGAATGTACCTCCAAGATGTTAACAGTTTTCCTAAGGAGCTGTCTTTCTGCTTTAACATGGACTTCCTGTTCTTGATTCTTCCATTGCTCCTTTTGGGATAATGAGACTAAAGAATACTAGTAAAAATATTCAACTTCCTCCTCGGCTTCCTAAATTAAATTATTTCTAGATGACAAATATTTCAGGTGGAGGCAGTATTTTTAATTGCCTTTCTAAGCTCTGGATTTTTAATAATTCTCTCCATCGGAAAAACTTATTTTTCTTTATAATAAGGATCTCTTTTTCCAATTTACTAATAGAGCCTATCACTGTTCTGTGCATAAAGCCAAGGAAGGGTTTAATCTCGAGAAACTAAGGCTGTGGTCGGAACCTCAAAATGAACAAAGGGACCACATAGTAGAGAATAACTCTCGAGAGCCTGTCCACAAGCTCATGTTTACAAGAGATTAGAGGACTCCAGGTTCCGTCTTTTAGCCTCCATACAGCAAAGAGAATTTAGGGCAGCAAGTTTAGCGCTGCCACCTAGGTCTGGTAATAACATCTTACCTTTAAAGTGAAAATTTTACACATTATGGTCTGTAATCTATGTAGAATATAACTGCCTTTGCAGTTTAATGTGGCCACTTATAGACCAACACGTACTTGCAGACCTCAGGAAAAGCAGAAATTACGTGCCATTCAACAAGGCCAAAAAGTTCTAGTAGCTGCTTCAGCCTGGTCTGAGATACTAATGCAAGTCCTATCTGTGTGTGGTTTAAGGTCAAGTTACAGCAGCCCAAAATGAAGATCTACATGACCAGCATGTTCTGAAGCCCATCCTTGATTATAAAATAACAGCCACCTGTTGGTAGAAAAAGCCTCCAGAATACTGATTGAAGAAGTATAAAACCAAAACTATCTCCAAAGTACAACACGACTCAGTGCAAACTAGTCAGAATCTCCACTGGGACCACGATCTTTCGGACCCAAAGCTATGTCCCTGGCCAACAAATGCTCCATCTCAACACCTTTTATTTTGCCCTCAAATATTATTTCTTGTCTGTGGTTCAAGATCACCTGTTTTTATCAAATGACAGGTTTTTTTTTTCAGTCAATAAAAAACACCTCAGTGTTTTCTAATTATGGAGCCCAATGACATGGGAACTCAGAATTGGAGAGACGGAAACCAAGATGTGAGCTTCATACTGGTAAAGGGTATATTTATTGGCATGGCTTCTGTGCATTGCCAATGGGCTTGCTAAAACCCTCTAAACTGAACTTCGTCCAAAACAATATTCCCCCTTTGGCATATGAAGACTGTCCCACTCCAAATGGTGCATAATGGAAAGCTTGGACCAAATGCTTCTTCTTTACAGTCAGCAATATGTCCCAAATAAGAGCCAGGATGGACTATGAATGAGCCATTCACCAATCAATTCAATTACTCTTTTTTTTGTTGTTGTTGAGAATGGAGATGGAGAAAGAGGCCAGGATGTTACTATATGTGGAACACTTTCTACATGAAAACATGAAGCTAGAGGAAGGAGATTTGCCTCCATACAGAATCAGATCAATTTAGAGTGTTTCTAAAGAAATTAATTAATCATATAGAGTTGTGCTTATTATTGAACAATTGCTTTTTTTTTGAGAGAGAGAGGGAGAGAGAGAGAGAGGGAGAGAGAGAGAAAGAGAGAGAGAGAGAGAGAGAATCTTAAGCAGGCCCCATGACCAATGCAGAACCCAACTTGGAACTCAATCCCACGACCCTGGGATCATGACCTGAGCCAAAATCAAGAGCCAGACCCTCAACCACTGAGCTACTCAGGCTCCTCGACTTACTGAAAGCCATCAATATAGATGGCTTTGTACAATCCTCTCGTTTTCAAATGAGGAAATGCAGGACTAGAGAGTTAGAGCAATTTGATGTCGCTCAACACATTGGGGATAGAACTTAGACTCAAACCCATTTTCCCAAGATCATGAAAGGAACAGTCTAAGACATGTAGTACCAGAAAGTCACATCTGCAGTACTGCACTCAGTGCCAGCCACCTCTATGGGGTTATTGACAACCACTGTGACCCAGAAGAGAGAAGTCAGAGTGAGGGAAAGGGTGGAAAATACGTCATGTGAGAAGTGGAAGGAAGCTGTGGTGGAAACATTCTTCTGCTGGTGTCAGATGACCTGTTTTTAAGACACAGATTCAGTCATGTGCAGTGGCTATAACACTAGACAGATCCTCATTCTTCCTGATCTCTTCCATTCTCTTCTCTATAAATTGAAGTTGACACTAACATTGTTGTCCTTGTCATAGAATTGCAGTGAAAACTATAGGTGATAATGGGCCAGGATGATTTGTGTAAAGCTGATGCAAATATTTATTATTATTATTATTGTTGTTGTTGTTGTTGTTGTTATTATTTAGTAAAAGATAATGGAGGGGCACCTGGGTCGCTCAGTCAAATGTCCAACTCTTGATCTCAGCTCAGGTCATGATCTCACAGCTCTGTGCTGACAGCATGGAACCTGCTTGGGATTCTCTCTCTCTCTCTCTCTTCCTCTCTTTCTCTGACCCTCCTCTGCCCATACACGCTCTCTCTGTCTCTCTCTCTCTCTAAATAAATAAATGAACATTTTAAAAAAGATAATGGAGCAAAGAATGTTTCAAGGCAAAATGAGACTGAATTGAGGGATATTTGAGGTACTGTCCCTTATGACAAAAAAATAAAATAAAACTTGCTAGCCATCTACTTCTTAGACAGTTTTCTAAGTCTACCCTCTTTTCTCTGCATCACACTTCCAATCCATACATTCTAGTACACAGCACAGCTTGGAGGGCAGATAAAGGAGATAGACTATGAGCCGGGATCAAACTTGAGTCAGCCTGCTGGCTCAAAACACAGTTAACTTTCCACCACCAGGGCAAAGAGCAAAGTGGTGGGGGGTGTGGGCTCTGGAATTGAGCTTCTTGGGTTCACACCTGACTCTGCCCCTAGTTGCTATGGGATGCAGGCAAGATAATGAATTTCACTGTGTTTCTTCCTCCTCATTTGTAACATGGAAATAACAGACCTGCTTTTTCAGGTCATTATGTGAGAACACATGAGATAATGCATGGAGAGTACTTGGAAATGCATGGCATAAACCCCACTCTCATTGCTGAACTGTTTGTCACAAGACAGATTGGACCCGGTGGTTTTTCTATTTCCCTTCCAACCTTCAGATCTGAAATACACTTCTCTTGCCCTCTTCCCTATGTATGGTATCAGCATCCTGGAGCTCAGCCAAGTACCTTGGTCAACATTGATTTTGATCATAGCCAAAGGAATTTGGAAAAGACCATCAAAGTGCTAGGTACAAAAACTGATGTTTTAAAAATAGGTATGCTAAGCCAGTTCTGAGAATTTGCTGGTATATTTCATATATTTAGGGATTATTATACCTCTTATTTAAACTGATCACACATTTATTACACCATCCAAACAGGTCTAGGTCCCTGGAAGCCCATACCAAGGCATGCCAGACAGCACGCTATCACATCCTGATGGTGGAGATAAACCTCGCTTGGGGTGTAAGGAGGAGATGAGTCCTGACATGAAATGTTGATGGGGAATAAAAATGAGCATGGTGGTTTCTTTTCCAAGTTCCATGGGGATTGGATAAAGTGATGAGAAAAACGAGTGTTTCCCCTGAGCCGTGCACTACTCAATATTAACAAGGATTCAACTAAATTAATGGTAACTTCCTTTTTAAGATGCTAAGAATTTTTATTATCAAAGGGGATAATCACAGCAATGACAAGATGCAGGGTGGCCACTCTTACAGAGTATTGATGAAAAGGTACATCTTTTTGGAAGGTAACCAGGCAATATATAATATATATATTATGACTATAGATATATATGTACATATCTATATATGTGTGTATACCTATATATGTATATATGTACATATATATGTATATCTATATATGTATATATCTATAGTCATAATACATATGGTTTTCCTGAAATCCTATCTTATTTATTTCTAGGAGAGAGAGAGAGAGAGAGAGGGAGAGAGAGAGATAGCGTGAGCAGGGGAGGGTCAGAGAGAGAGGAAGATACAGACTCTGAAATAGGCTCCAGGCTCTGAGCTGGCAGTCAGCACAGAGCCCGACGTGGGGCTCGAACCCATGAACCGTGAGATCATGACCTAAGCAAAAGTCGGACGCTTAACCGACTAAGCCACCCAGGTGCCCCCCTGAAATCCTATTTCTAAATAAATAATTAAGCATGTGAAGAAATATCAGTGTGTATGATCAAAATAGACTTGGATGTGACCTCCAAAAGCCGATGGAAAAAGAAATGGTCAGAAATGCAAGACCAGTGAAAAAATGAAGGCTTATCAATGAGATGGAATGCCAGGTAGGCTATTAGATGGATGATCTAGGAAAAAATAATGATACAAGAAATCATTATGGGCACTTGTTCAGTGAAATGAGTAGGTTATTAAGGAGTGTGAGCTGCATAACCATGATGGTGTACATTCATTACACAGAGAAACTAGAAGCCTGAAAGGAGGGATACACAGCTAAACGGACACAGAGGTAATCAGAGGGAAGTGGGGTTCAGACTGTTACATTCTTTCTCGTGCCTACATGTGCCATCCAAATTATTTCAAATAAATTTCCTGAGTACCGCTTCACAAGAAGAAAAAAAAATCAATAAACAATTTTTAACATTATTTTAATTCATTTTGGAGAGACAGAGAGAGACAGAGTGTGTGCAGAGGAGAAGCAGAGAGAGGGAGACACAGAATCTGAAGCAGGCTCCAGGCTCGGAGCTGTCAGCTCAGAGCCCGACCCGGGGCTCCAACTCATGAACTGTGAGATCATGACCTGAGCCGAAGTCAGACACTTAACCCACAGAGCCACGCAGGCGCCCCCTGCCCCCATAAACAATTTTTAGAAAGGCTGCTCAGCAATGACATTTTATGGGCAAAGGGGAGACACAATGGATTTGCAGGAGAAGATAGACATGGGTTGTCCCTGCAGCCTGCGAGAGCCAACTGAGTCACCGCATGCTCTAACTGCCTCTGTCCCTCATGTGATAGAAGGAGACAGGGTTCTGAAGCCGGAGATCATAACAAGAAGCCCCAAATCACCTCCGCCACATTCTACTGACCATGTGATCTTAATCCCAGCTATGCTTTGATCTCCTTATTTGTAAAATGAAGATCGATAGTTCAAAGCTTTGCTGTGAAGACTCACTGAGAAGATAAATTGGGAAGCTCCTAGACAGGACCTGCTGATCGCTGGACTTCAGTCCATGTGAAATGCTTTATTTCACCCACCGACTGAAAACATGGGTTGAGGGGAGATAGGCTGGAGAGGCAGGGGTGTGGCGGAGAACACGGACAGGCATCACCCACTGAAGGTGAGTTCCCCAGCTGTACCTTCCCAAGCCTCTTCTCCCTGCCGCCCTTTTAGGATGTAAGACAGCAGCACCAAACAGCCCCCCAGGAGGCCTGTGACATCTGCCAGAGGCCAAAGGGAGAGGTAAGGAGCTGCCATAGTGCCTGCTGGCTCCAGAAAGACACCACCTTGTTGGCGCTCGGGGGACCAAGAGGCTGACACTTCCGCTGGTCATTCCACACATACCAGCTCTGCACCGGTGGGACAGAGGCCCGGTCCTGAGCAACCTCGAAGGTGCTCCGTGAAACATCTCCTGGACTGGGCTGGCCAGCCGCGGCAGCCACAGCAGCAGGAAGACGGCTTCTGATTCACTTCTGCCTTGCAAGGGTCATGGGAACGCAGCTGCCCTGGGGGAAACTGAATTTAGCCGACCCCTACTTAAAAGGGAGTTTGGGAAATGCGATTTATAGATGACCGGTTTTACAAAATAAATAAATAAATAACCCAATAGAAGTATATTGGAAGAGGTTGGAGGGAGGTTGAGTCCTGACCTGCAATATCCACCAGTACCTCCCACAGGGCCTGGCACGAGAGGTGACCTTGCCCTGAACCCTATTTTAGGAAGATCCTGCCTATCACAAGTACACATAAAAAGGAAATGTATTAAAGCGCATACGCGCACCCTTGTCTCTTGGGATCTGATACTTGGCGATCATGCAGCACAAGCCATAAACCTAAACATCAGCTCTCATGTCTAAGACTGCTTGGGCCTCTAGGGAACATTTCTCGGACCATATATTCCTGAAATGAAAGATGGCCAAGTACAAATGTTAGGAAGCTGTGTGGCTGGAGGTGGATGTAACTTTGCAAGGAGCTGAGTGGTGAAAGCGTTCAGGAAGGCAGAAGAGAAAAATAAGTACCTCAGTGTTGCCCTCACAAATGCGATAGTCTTTGGTTATCATCCAGCATCAGTTTTTCAGGAAAGCCAAACATCCATTTTGAGGGCATCTCTTTGTTCTCCAATGTATGATTTCATAGGTTCTCAGAACGGAGGATTCAGCTAATTGCACACATCAGCTGAGAAACTCTTTGCAGTGTTAAACAATGCACCTCCTGCTTAAAATTGTCTATTCTTTTTTTTTAATGGTTATTTTTTTTTTTGAGAGAGAGAGAGAAAGACAGAACGAGAGCAGGAGAGGAGCAGGCTGTGAGAGAAACACATAATCCAAAGCAGGCTCCAGGCTCTGGGCTGTCAGCAGAGAGCCCAATGCTGGTCTCAAACTTGCGAATGTGAGATCATGACCTGAGCCAAAGTCGGACGCCCAACCGACTGAGCCACCCGGGTGCCCCAAAATTGTATATTCTTAAGCTTAGATGTGACAGAGTGCAGAGTGTTATCCTGATACTTTGCCTTGGCAACTTGACGGGCACTGAAAGCAAGAAATGTGAATATTCTATTTTCATACCCATATATAATGGAATTGAATCACATTAAAAATGTTTTAATTAAAAATCACTTTAAAAATTAAAGTACATAACTTGACTTGAATAATGTTGCCAAAAATTTTTGATATTAATCATTTTTAATTATATTTTCCATTTTAATTTAATTTTTTAATTTTTGTTTGAGAGAGAATGAGTGGGGGAGAGGGGCAGAAGGAGAGACAATCTCAAGCAGGCTTCACACTCAGCACAGAGCCCAGTGCAGAACCCGATCCCACGACCCTGGGGTCATGAGCTGAACCGAAATCAAGAGTCAGACGCCAAACTGACTGATCCATGCAGGCTCCTCTCCATATTAATTTTTAAAAGCAACATGGAATTTTTTTTTTAAAAAACAACATTTCAGAAACATATGTAAAATAATTTTAACTTCTCAAATGTTTTCATCTTATGGAAATGTAATTTACATTTTAGCTTCCATTTAGCTTACGTTTCATGGAAATATACTCTAATTTTGTATACTTTGAATAGAAACCTATTTTATCCTTTAATCTTATAAGTATTTTTGTCAACAGAACACAAATGACATGAACACTTTTATTATAGAAACATAAAGAATTATTCTGCTGAAATGAAGTCAAGGAAAATAAATGTTATATGGAATAAATACTTGCTTATAAATTAGGAATGTGAGCATTGGTGGTCAATGAACAGGCTACCTAGACAAGAGAACTAATAATCAAATTCGGTTGCTGGCTGATATTTTACTGACTTCCTCTTTTTGTTCTGGTCCATTCCTTGGGGTCATAGAAAAGACACCTATGTTTCACTGGCCTTCACAGGCCCTCAAATGTTTGCACAAAGTGATTGTGAGTGCCTGAATCAGACGGGGGAAGGGGAAATTCAGGCTATGCGTATACTCTCCACCCATCATCATCTGATCTGTCATTTCACTGCTATTTACAGTGAGAAGCCTTTAGGGAGCACCTACTATATACTGGGTATTGTGTGCTAGGCACTGAACACCCAGAAATGAAAACTCACTGCTCTTGCTATAAAGACATCAGATTCCAGCAAAGAAAATCTTGGGCAATCTCCTTTGCTTTTTGATAGCTATCCCTATTCAACTAAAAAGCTTATCCTGGCATAAGAACACCCTAGATATATCCCTCTTGCCCGTTTTGTTATTAAAGAACCCTTAACAAAATATTGTTAAATTGTTAGCAATCTTGTTGTTACAGAATATTGTCATTGGCATGTCAGGGGCCCGGGGATGCTCGGCGGGACTAACCAGTGTCCTGTTCTTAAGAAGTTCACAGATAAATGCTGCAATACTAGACACGAATACAATGTGGTAAGTTCAATGACAGAGGCCAACAGAGGATGCTATGGGCATTTTTTCCCAACTCACAAATAATTTCACTTTACTCCATATAATCCTCAAACTGCCGACCTGTAAAGCCAACTTACCTGTATTTACAATCTCACCACTTGCTCACCTCACTGAAATTCCTCACTCCATTGAAACCCAGCATCTAGACTACCTTCCATCTACACTGCACTAACCAAGGTCCCTAGTGGCCTCCTTGCCATAAATCCAATGGCCACTTCCATTCCTTCCCTCAGCTTACATGAACATGGGCCTCCTTCTTGAAAAAAACTTTTTCCACTGGTTTCCCTGCCACCACATCCTTCTAGTGGTTTCTCCAAGCTTTCTGGCTAACTCTTCTCAGCCTTTTTCACGATTTCCTGTTATTCTGCTCATCTCTCAAACCTCAGTCTCAGATATGTCTCCCACATGTGTGAATCATAAATATGCCAATCGCAACCATAAATACCCTGGATGCTGACAAACTTACATCTGACCAAAACCTTTCTGCTGGGTTACGACATATATATGCGGCTGCCAGTTCATTGCCTCTTAGAGGTGCCTCTTAGATGTTGCTCAGGCCTGTTAAACTCAGGCTAAATGAATGTGCTATTTTCTTTTTTTTTTAATTTTTAAATGTTTTTATTTATTTCTGTGAGAGAGATAGACAGCGTGAACAGGGGAGGGTCAGAGAGAGGGAGACACAGAATCTGAAGCAGGCTCCAGGCTCCAAGCCAGCGGTCAGCACAGAGCCTGATGCGGGGCTTGAACCCACGAACTGTGAGATCCTGACCTGAGCCAGTCAGTCGCTCAACCAACTGAACCACCCAGGTGCCCCATGAATGTGCCATTTTCTAACCTAACAAGTTTCTCCCCTGTATTTCTCATCTTAGCGAAGGAAGACACCATCTACCATGACCCAGATGCTAGGTCGATCTTTGAGTCTCTTACACATACTCAATTACCAATTATCAATTACAAATTTTTTCTTAATATTGAAGTACAGGTAACATACAATGTTGTGTTAGTTTCAGGCATACAACCTAGTGATCTGACAACTCTACACATTACTCAAGGTTTCCCACAGTAAGCATAGTCACCATACAACATTTTTACAATAGTATCAGCTATATTCCTTATACTGTACTTTCCCTCCCTGTGACTTATTTATTTTATAACTGGAAGTTTACATCTCTTAATCCTTTTTATCTATTTTGCCCACCCCACCTACACCCCCTCTCTGGTAATAACTATCAGTTTCTACTCTTAAAAATGTCACTTCCCTGGGGCGCCTGGGTGGCTCAGTCAGTTGAATACTCGACTTCGGCTCAGGTGGTTATCTCACCATTTGTGAGTTCTAGCCCTGCATCCAGCTTGCTGCTGTCAGTGTGGAGCCCCCTTCAGATCTTCTATCCCCCTCTCTGTGCCCCTCCCCCTTCTCTCTTTCTCTATCTCTCTCTCAAAGATAAAGCTTTGAAAAATGCCAGCTCTCCATTTGCTGCTACTATCTTTGCTCAGACCACCATCTCTTGTCCCACTGATCCGCTGAACTGATCTCCCTGTGTTGATCTGGTTTGGTGCCCTTCCAAACGGTCCACCGTAGGTGGCTAGAGCCAGCTTTCAAAAATGCAAATGTGACCGTGTCACCCTATTGATTAAAGCTTCTTAATGACTCCCATTGCTCTGTGGCCTGAAAGAACAAGGCTGGGAAATAATAAGAAATTGGCTAGTGCAGGAGTATAAAGTCCTGCAGAAGGAGAGTCAAGTTGATGGGAAAAACTAAGCACAAACTGACCTGGAAAAGGAGGCTGTCATTGGAACGTTAATCTCCAAGGGCACAAAAACAGGGCTGAAATAAATCAGAACAGATGCCAGTTGGCTCAAGTTTTCACCCAGGACCTATAGAATTGGAGAAAATTGCATTCGTTCCACTCCCTCCAATAAAATAGTGCTCGAGAGTGGAAATAAGAAAAAAAAAAAAACACTTCTTACTGATGTTTTCTGCTTTATCTCTGTTTAGAAATTTTGCAGCATGGCCCTGAAGATTAAATTGTGCAGCAAGAGGCAGCCACACCGAATGCCCCACTGGCCCGATGACAGTGGCCGGGAGCTGTTACAGCGGCAAGGCTGAAAGCAGCTGACACATGGAGGGGAGGGGGCTTGCTGTGGTGATCAAGCCCCCACGCATGCCTGCAACTCTTGGCACTAGAAAGGGGAGTGAGCAGTATGTGGTCTTGAGTAACACAGAAACTGTGTAGTTCTGCATGCTATACGAGTCTATGCATGTGAAAGTCCAACATAGAGAAATCTAGACAGCCAGGCAGTTGCTCATGGCTGGGGGTGGGGGAGGGGGCCTTAGGGGGTAGGGAGTTGACAGCCAAAGGGCATGGAGTCTCCTTCTGAGCTGATGCAAATGTTATAAAATCAAGGTGGTGATGGTTGCACAATTCTGTGAACAGACTAAACACTACAGGGATACTTTAAAATAAGTGAATCAAAATGAATGAATCATATGGTAAGTGAATTCTGTCTCCAAGTGTGTTGTTGCTTGGCGTGGAACTTGAACTCATGACCCTGAGATCAAGACCNTTTTTAGGTGGAGGTGATTTTACATATTTGGAAGTAATAAAATGATTATGCCTTTTACAGTACATGTTTTAGACTTCTCACTATTTTGAGAAACTTTCTTCCCCATTCCATTTCAGAACAATTGTTTGCTACACTTCATCTTCCTTGTGATGCTAAATCAGTTAAAAGTTTAAATTGTGCTAAATCAGTTAGAAGTTTTGGGGGGCCTGGGTGGCTCAGTTGGTTAAGTGTCTGGCATTGGCTCAGGTCATGATCTCGCAGTTTGTGAGTTCGAGCCCCGTGTCAGGCTCTGTGATGACAATTCGGAGCCTGGAGCCTGCTTCAGTTTCCGTGTCTCCTTCTGTCTCTGTTCCTCCTTCATTTGCACTCTGTCTCTCTGTCTTTCTCTCCAAAATGAATAAAGATTTAAAAAAAAATTTTTAAGTTTAATTATGGTCCAAAAAAAAAAAAACTGCGGAATTTCACATAAGACAATTTTCTTTCATGTTCATTTGTATGGCGTAAAGCCCTTATTTGGAACAAAAAGCAAGCAGAAAATAATTTTAAGAATAAAACTGTGGTCTGTCTTTAATCTCTCTAAATAAATACTGAGCAAATATTTTTAAAATGCAGTTTTGGAGGAATACCAAATTATTAAGTTGTCATATGTCCCACACATGCTCTGAACCATGAGGATTTTATAGTTTCTTCCACAGATAGTCACTCCATCTTGTAAAGGGGGCTATTCTGAGCAATGTTGAGGACAAGGGTGGACGGGGGCTTTGGGGAGGAACACGCTGATGCCGAATCAGGATAACCCCTGCGTGGACCAATGGTAAGAATTTATCATGGATCAAGCGGGTGACGATGTCCAAGAAAAGGAAAGGAGGAAGAAGAAAAGGGAGGCTGGGGTGAGAACCCAAGTCAGGACCCCTGATTTCTGGCCCCAACTTTAGTGGGTTCTAGGGTCCGAGACAAGTTGTTTCCTTCTTCTGAAGCAGTCCAATCCAAAATATCATGCAAGCCATATCTGTAATTTAAAATATTCTAGTAGTCACATTTCAAAAGTAAGAAGAAACAGGTGAAATTCATTTTAAATATGTCACTTAGCGCACTACATCTGCAGTACAATTATTTAACGATCAATGAATAGTTAGTAATGGGAAATTTTACATTTGTTTTCTTACCAAGTATTGAAATCTGCAGTGCAGGTTGAACTTTCTGCGCATGTCAGTCCAGGCTACAGTATGACCCAACACTAGGCTCCACTCCCTTCCCCATAAAAAATAAAGGTGGGTGCACTCCTTGAATTCTAGGCTTCATCCTAGAGTCAGTCAAGTTCCTTAGCCATATGGAAGCTGACTCGTAAGCTTTCCCCAATTGCACAGACATGTTGCTTAGATTAAGCTTCCCTCGGCTTCTTCAATTCTAGTTCAGCAAAGTACAACAAAATGTTCTGGAATCAGACACTACGCTGTCCTTCAAAAGCATTGATCCACAGACATTTGTTCCTGATTCTCAATCCGTGGGTCTCCCCTACATCCTGCTACAATAGAACCCTGTAGATGTTCATACTCTTAATAAAGACACAAATGGTGCTCATGAGAGCTTCTAGAAAGTTCCTTAGAATGCTGATAAAGAAGGAAAACCATGTCCAGGGGAAAGGTATGTAGACAGGTTTTAAGGGGAGGCACCCCTAGGTAGAAGCACTGACTCCAGAAGCTGGGTGGTTCATCGGACAGAATGCAGGCTTGAGTTTAGGTAGACACAGATTCAGACCATGGTCTCCGATGGGTGAGGCTGGGCCAAGTACCAAGCCACTCAGCCACCCTGTCATCTGTAAAATTAGTCTAGAGATAGCTCTTCAGAGTCATGGAGAGATTGCAGGTGGTGACAGACCTAAGGGGCAGGTTGGCAATAGCCAGGTCGCCAGAGACACCCCATCAGCAAGTCAAAGGGTTGACTTTGTGGTTTGATTACCATGGCCCATCTCCCTGTGCCCACAGTCAGGGGGGCTCACAGAGTGTCCCTGATGGTCAACTCAGCACCGCAGGGAGGGAACTCGGGATTCTAGAGCCGTTATTAGGCTACATTAGCTCATTTTTGAGAATGCCTCAAGAACACCAGTTTCTCCCTATCCACCCCTTCCCTGCCCCACCCCTCCCACCGTCCCCTCTTTTCCACCCCATGGCTTCTGCCTCCACTGAGTGGGGCTGGGAAAATGCGTTTCACTGGAAGGAGGTAGACACTTACTAACTCCTGTCCTATCCAACCTACTCTCCAAAGAATGCCCAGCAGTCCCTTTAGGATCCCTTTCTCTGATGTGATTCATAAATGCCTATTATCTTCTCTCCAGCCTTGCCCAAATTATCCTAATCCAGTTGCATGGTTTGGGGAAGGGTTAAAGTGATCTTCTTGTTTCTCTTCAAAATGCTGTGAGTGTTCTTACAAAATGAAAGGCAGAATTCCACAGGTACACGTTTTAATGAATCAGAGAAGTTGAGGTCCTTTATAACCAGCCCTCAAATAAGCCAGCTGCTTGAGCCCAGCGTCTGACAACCTCAGCATCACATGGAGATGTAGACACCACCCTTAAGTCGTCTCAAACAAGAAAGGATGAAATCAGAGTTAATCTTACCTGCCAGGCCACGCAGTGTGTTGAGTCAGATCCAGAACTGATGGTGGTGTCTTCTGTCTCCCAAGCCCTCCTTTCATCCGCTACACCTCATGGCTTCTCTATCTTACAAACATAGCGACGGCACAGCACACAGATTCCTTTCAAATCCTGAGTGGATGAACTAGCGAAATACTTGGTGCGCTCTGCTCCTTAATCGGAGTTGTAAGGATGTGTGTAGAGATAACGCGTGTAATGGTGGCTGCATGAAATCCAGTTTTGAAAGTCGAATAGAAATATTCACGTAACCAAACAAATGCTGAGACACATCCGGTATCTCTGCAGGGCATCTCTTCTGGTAGTTGATTAGTTGATTGGTCCTTGGTTTGCTCCAATTTTTTTTTTTGAAAAAACAACTGGAGAAAAACAGACATTTAAAGATGAAGGGGTTCCGGACAGCTCCCCCCAAAAATGTGCAACTGTCACCTGTGGATTATTTTGAGCTAAAGGCATTTGAGACCCTGTGGGCTCCAGAGAGATATTTTGTCCCTCTCTTAACCACACAGAAAAATCTAAATTGGGGGGTCTTTCCTGGCATAAGAATTCTTAACAGAGATAAATTCTATCTGAATGACCCAACTGTATGGTAGGAAGGCACCTGATTACCAAACATCTATTCTTCTTATCACTGTGAAGAGGCCATTTTTAGACAACAGACTTGAATAGATGGAAACTTGATCAAGGCGAAAGTTGCCCCCTAGTCACCACCTGGCTGAAAACAGATAGCCCCATTGGGCGACCCTCCCCCCTGCAAATATCCATGGGCCCTAACTAACCCGTAGGCTACTTCCAACCAGGCACAGTTACCAAAAAAGGGGAAATTCTATTCATTGCCACACCTCTTCATCTTCTCCCTTTAAAAACAGCCCCCAACCACTGCCTCAATGCAGACAGCCCTTCCTCTGTAGTCCCGCCCACCACTCCTTTGCAGTGAATTCAATGCACTTCTATCACCTTTGTTCTGCCTCAGGTGAATCCTTTCACTGGCTCCTGTCACTGGTTTCCAATCAGGAGAGACACCACATTTAGACACCACAATTTCCTTTTTAGTCCCAGACCCTTGCCCCCTTCTCCTTAGTTCAGAATGACATAGACCTCATATTGCCTGACTGTCTTTGGAATTTCCAAGTCTGCGTGGATTCAGATGTATGTCTATTAAATTTGATTTTCTCCTGTTAATCTGCCTCCTGTCAATTTGATTCTTAGTCCCGGTAGAAGGACTTTTGAGGGGACAAGGATTCTTGCTTCCCAAAGAAGACATGTATACTTCTTGTACATGGGAGAACCCCAGTAAAACTGAGTAACTCCCCAAAATGACCCAGGCTACCACCTTAAATACCATTTTCAGCTAAAGGCAAAAGAAAATGTTGGGGGATAGGGAGCCAGAGATGAGAGGCTACCAGGGAAAGTTTGTTGTGCAGATTTAGGTCTTTGCCATCTGCACTGATAAGAGTTTCTAGAGATTCAGGGGCACCTGGGTGGCTCAGTTGGTTAAGTGTCCAACTCTTCATTTTGGCTCAGTTCATAAATTCATGGTTTGTGAGGTCGATCACTGAGTTGGGCTGTATGCTGATAGCGTGGCCTGCTTGGGATTCTCTCTCTCTCACTCTCTCTTTCTATTCCCCTCCCCTGCTCAAGCTCTCTCTCTCTCTCTCTCTCTCCATCTCTCTCTCTCTCTCTCTTAAAATAAATAAAGGAGAATAAACTTCAAAAAAGTTTCTAGAGATTTGGTCATGCCTCTCTTTCTGATACACAGAGAGAGACACCGCGAGGAAAGTAGATTTCTCTTACAAATGTAAATGTCTTACCAAAGAAGTAACTTCTACTCAGTATTCAGAGTTTTTCCTGTGTCTGCTGCTTCCTAAACAATCAGCCTAAAAATAACCCTATGCCAAAGAGACTATATTTTGGGTGGCAATAGGGCTAAAATGTTCTTGGACAAAATGAGCAATGGCCAATGTCCCGTTGGTTAGAAGAATCCATTTCTTTCCTTGTCTTTCTCTATAGGAAGATAAACAGGAAGATGGACATAAAAAGGGGCCAAGAGTAAAGGCCCATGGTCATCACAGATGACAGTGAAGGAATCAATGAGAGAATAACACCTATTATTAAAGGAAGTCTTGGACTTCATCAACTGCAGAAAAATCAAGGGGGAACACAGCTAATTTTGCCCTTGTGATTTGGAGCTATATAAAAGAAGTGTTTTAAAAATACAGGCTTTCATTTAAAATGCAAAAGGAGGCAAGATTTAGTGGAGATTAAAGTGATTTCTCGTATGGCAGCAGCCCTGGAAGGTGTTTATTTATAGACAATTATACATCCGCGGCAGGGCCAATAATAGCCTGTGAGAGAACATGTCCCACATGGGTCCGTTGGCTCCTCTGTGTTCTTTAGACTCCTGTTCTTCTTCTAGGTTAGGTCTGTGCCTATGATGAGTGGCCAGGTGGACGCTAAGGTTCCCAGGGCTTCTCCGACCCACGCTTGCCTCCCTCATAGCTTCCCTGACCCTTTCGGCCAGACATGGCCAGCCCCACGGCCCTAGGAAAGAGCCATCTTCCAGAAACTGGGCAGGACCTTACCCCTTTTAAATCAAGGGCTAGGAAAGCAACTTGGAACTCCGTGGGACATATAGCTAAAGAGACATCGGAAAATAATTAGGAGAATAGCCAGCTAACATTTATTGACGACCTGTGTGGCAAACACTACACCACCTTTTTGGGATTATGACATCTACACTACCATAATCTGGGACACCCCTTCTCCAGTCTGGGCCACTTCATCAACCTGGTCTCACTGGTTCTGCTTTCCACACCCACCCCTGCCCCGCCGCCCGCCCTCCCCCTGAGTCCTACCTCCAACAGCCAGAACCAGCCTTGTAAACCATAAATAACATTGCATGATAACCTTGCTTAAAATTCTCAATGGCTTCAGACTCTATTTCGGGGTGAGGGGGGAAGTCCTACCACTCACTTACCCACTCCGTCAGTTCCACAAATGTCCACACTGGACTCGCTCACCCACTCTGTCAGTTCCCCAAATGTCCACACTGGACTCGCTCACCCACTCCATCACTTCCACAAATGTCCACACTGGACTCACTCACCCACTCCGTCACTTCCACAAATGTCCACACTGGACTCGCTCACCCACTCCGTCAGTTCCACAAATGTCCACACTGGACTCGCTCACCCACTCCGTCGGTTCCACAAATGTCCACACTGGCCTCGCTCACCCACTCCGTCACTTCCACAAATGTCCACACTGGCCTCGCTCACCCACTCCGTCGGTTCCACAAATGTCCACACTGGCCTCGCTCACCCACTCCGTCACTTCCACAAATGTCCACACTGGACATCTTTTGGTTCTTGAACCAGCTCCAAGTTAGGGCAGTTGTTAATGTGGCTTTGCATGGAGTATGCTGCCCCTAGAACTTTCCATGGGAGCCCCATCTTATCACTCAGCCTCAGTAGGCCTTCCCTGATCACCCATCATCCACCCAGCTCCCACTCCTACTTACCTTGTCTTGCTTCTTTATATTTTGTTTCTTCACAGTGCTTGCAACCATTGGAAATTCTCTCATTCATCTATTTGCTTTTGTTGTGCATTGTGCGTCTCCTCACCACGACAGTAGACATTCCTTGAAGACAAGGTCTTGGGGAAGCTCCGGAGGCCAGGAGCTGCGCTCAAAGCCCACCTTGGTAGTTTCTGGGGCCCATATCGGAACCAGATCCTCTGTGTCCTGTGCTTTCACTATGCTCAGTTTCTCCCTCCCATCTTGCCACAAAATAGTTTCGAATCCAATCTCAGAGTCATCTCAATGGAGGCCCAGTTTTGGGGGAAGACCAGAGACTGCTACACACGTCCAGTAGTCATCTTTGTCCCTGGGACGCCGTGTACTGAACTGCGGGTTTAAGGACAATGAGTCCTGTCTCGTGGAGGATCCACAGCAGGCCTTGCCTGTTTTCTCCTCCGACCTGGCCTGTGTCACCACGGACTCCCCCACTGCAATGGCCTGGAGAAGCCAAGAGGGGACATAAAAAAAAAATAAGAATATGGCCAATCGGATGACCTAACAAAGTGAAAAATAAAGAGAGAAGACACATCGCCCTGGAAGACAGACTGCCTGCTCTGAGTTACTGGAAGCCTCTTTCCTAAAAGGTACCACCTCTTACTGTTTGAGGATCTCTTCAACCAAGACCACAAACATAACCTTTGCCTCAGCCTCAAACCCACCACTGAAATGTTGTAAAATTGGAACATTCATGCACCTGCATCTCAAGACTCCCATGAGATATAGTTTCTCTTTATAAATGTTTTTCTCAGGGTGAGCAGACACAGGGCTCAGACAGCTTCTGAGAGACACCTTGCTTCACATTCTCTGTATATCAATGCCAACACCCTAAGGGCCTATGTTAAAAGTAATAAAAAACCCCCCAAAGATGGGTTAGGAAGCAAGAGCGTTTACTTGAGTTCCTCCAGATAGGCCACCAGCTGCTCTCTTGAAACAGATCAGCTTATCAGAAATTTCCAACCCGGCATCTCCCCACGTGTGTTTTACTAAACCTTGGAACCTTGAGATGTAATAGAAAAGAAAGGGCATTGGGGAGCCTGGGTGGCTCAGTTGGCTAAGCATCCGACTTCGGCTCAGGTCATGATCTCAGGGTTTGTGGGTTCAAGCCCCACATTGGGCTCTGTGCTGACAGCCAGCTCAGAGCCTGGAGCCTGCTTTGGATTCTTTGTCTCCCTCTCTCTCTGACCCTCCCCTGCTCATGCTGCCTCTCTCTCTCTCTCAGAAATAAATAAAACATTTTTAAAAAAAGAAAAGAAAGGGCAGCTAGGGACATTTTATTTAAATGCAGAGAATGCCATATCTCACAAAGTTAGATGGGTTTCTTATGGAAGGTCTTCTTGAGTCTGTAAGGTACACCGGGAGTCTATGCAGGGGAAAATCTGGGTGTAACATCTGAGGGTATCCATGGGATCCTTTGTCATGGAACATCTTGCTGGATTAGTGCTCTGTGGTCTACTGATTTGGGAAATACTTAGCGAGTCCTACTTTACACAAGTAAGTCACTTCGATCTGTCAATGGGTACCTGCGTCTGCTGTACAAAATTTTCTAGAGATTACTTTCATTGAAATTTTACAGAAAGAAGAGACAAATAGCGGAAGACAAGACTGCTTAGCGGAATGCCCATGGATTAGAATCGTGGTTCCACAGCCATCGGAGGTGGGGCTCAGAGAGGGCTGTGCTATACCTTGCAGAAGGCGTGGGTCAAGCCACACAAGAGGACAACCAACGCGTACCTCCCGCTGGGGAAGAGCAGCCGTGCATGAGACCATCCGTCAAACTTCAGCCCTGCAGCGCGTAGGAGAGCACGTCTGAGCTGGTGCTGTCTGCTCCCATCTGCCCGTGCCTTTTCCAAGTGTTTGGTTCCCTTGGCCAAAGTGTATAACTGCTTGATTGTTTTCTGGAAAAGTCCCACGTTCCTCGTGTCAAACGGGCCTCCCTTTTGGATGTTCATTCATTCAACAACACTTGTTAAGACCCTGCTAAGCACAAGCATTTTGCTTGCCGTGTAAATATCACCAGCCTAGGTAGACGTTAAGGGCACCCTTCTGGGCTTCTGACACTTTCAGCTTCCATGGAATCTCTCACTGCTCCTAGCTCCTGAGTTGTTCCTTCCACCTGCCTGCTGGGGAGAAGAATGTACCTACTGGGCACACCATTCCTTCAGAACTTTCTTCTGTAACGGCGTGTCCACCCTGTCCATCCATCAGCGCTGTGCATGCTGCCAGGCTCTATAACAGGCACTGAGAACACACGGATTAACACGACACAGGTCCTGCCTCTGAGGACTTTGTCACCGAGCAAACAGGCATGGCTCACCACCAGGTGGGTAGCACGAACTTGCCTCTGAATGTTGAAAAACAAACAAACAAGCATTCATCTTAAACTGAAAGTTAGAAACCCTGCTTGCCATTTACCATCTGGGGAACTATGAGGAAGCCCACTAGCCCCTCTGTAACTCAGTCACTACCTATTTAGACATGAGCCACCTGGTCTCTCTTCTCAGTTTTTAATTAAACAATGGATATTTACATAACATGTAACAGTATGTAAGTGCTTTTAACATATATGTATATTTTTTTTTAATTTTTAATGTTTATTTATTTTTGAGAGACAGAGAGATATAGAGCATGGGCAGGGGAGGGGCAGAGAGAGACAGAGAGAGAGAGACAGAATACAAGGCAGGCTCCAAGCTCTGAGCTGTCCAGAGCCCAACACGTGGCTCGAACCCACGAACTGTGGGATCATGACCTGAGCCGAAGTCAAACACTTAACCCACTGAGCCACCCAGGCACCCCCTAACATATATTTTTAATCTTCACAATCACTTAATAAGTACTATCACTAGTATTATTAGGTATCAATACTTTAAAAAAAATTTTTTATGTTTTTATTTATTTTTAGGAGAGAGAGAGAGACAGCGTGAGCAGGGGAGGGTCAGAGAGAGAGGGAGACACAGAATCAGAAACAGGCTCCAGCCTCTGAGCTGTCAGCACAGAGCCCGACGCGGGGCTCGAACCCACGAACTGTGAGATCATGACCTAAGCGAAAGTCGGATGCTTAACCGACTAAGCCACCCAGGCGCCCCTAGGTATCAATACTTTTAAGTATTATAATTGTCACTGGTTGTTTTGTGACATTAGTAGTAAAAGTGAGAAGTATCATCAGTAGCAAGGGATCATATACTTGATAACCTGCAACAAAGCCAATGATGCTTCTATCCTCATAGAACTATTAAAAGTACTTATTTGAGGGGCGCCAGGTGGCTCAGCCGATTAAGCATCTGCCTCTTGGTTTCGGCTCAGATCACGATCTCACGGTTTATGAGTTCGAGCCCTGCTTTGGGCTCTGCATGGACAGATTCTGCTTGGGATGCTGTCTCTCCCTCTCCCTCTGCCCCTCCCACATTTGCTCTCTATCTCTCTCTCAAAATAAATAAAAATAAACTTTGAAAACATAGGAAATTCAAAGTACTTGTTGGAAAATTTTTAAAAAAGCACTTTTGTTTGAGCATAGTTGACGCACGGTGTTGCATCAGTCTGAGGTGTAGACCACAGGGGTGAGACGGGTGTATACGGTTATGCCGCACTCCCGGCAAGTGTAACTGCCATCGGCTACTGTGCAGACACTATTATGAAATCACTGATTACATTCCTTCTGCTGGGCCTTTTATTCCCTCGACTTTTTAATTCTGTAGCTAGAAGCTGGTACCCACCCCTCTCCTCTTAACCAATTTGCCCCAACCCCCACCCCCTCGCCTCTGGCAACCATCAGTTTGTTCTCTGTATTTGTAGGTCTGATTCTGATTTGGGTTTATTCATTTGGTTTTTCTTAGATTCCACACATGCACACCGGCATTCACCCCAGCATTATTTCCAGTAGCTGAAATGTGGGAAAAGGATTCACTTTTAAGCTCAAAGGTATCTGGGTTTGGGTGGCAGCCTTTAGGATCACTATGTCATTAGCTGTGATCCAAGTAAGGCTCAGGAGGCCACGCGGGACGTCCAAGATCACCCAGCGGCTCAGCGGACCCGCTCCGAGCGAACGCAGGGCTGCCTCGTTCTAAATGCCATCGCCGTGGAACCATGATAATCAGGACCAACCCTTGATGGGAATGAAGACGTCAATGTGTAAGAAGGCGCTCTGGGAGCTCGGCATGAGTTGCTTGGGCAATGCGCTCTGGTCCAGAATCTGTCATCTGCCCTGTCCCTCCCAAGCCCGGGGCTGGGGCAGTATGTCATGGGAGACACAGCCCAGCACAGGCTGAGCAGCCACAGCCAGGTGTGACGGGGAAGGAAGACACTCTTCTTACACAACGTAGGCAAAGCACAATCCCTTCAACAAAGGAAAACTGAACCTGAGGCTGAATGACGGTGTCTGCCTCAGAGAAGAGGGGGCAGAGCAGAGGCTCGGTGCTTCCTGGTGAGGAGCACAGGCCCCGCGTTCATGAGGTGCAGTGGGGCCGGAACCTGCATGGGGAGGAGGCGGAACGTGACCCCAAGGGAGATGATCCGACCCCAGGAAGGAGCCCTCCCCTGCTGGACAGTGCCTGCGGAGGAGCAGTGCTCCTCCAGAAGGAACGGGGCGCCTTCACCGCAGGGCAGAGAGGAAGGTGCCTGGTGGCCATTTCTTTGCCCCTAACAAACGCTCTGCAGCTTTTCATTTCTTTTCCAGTTTTATCCAGAAGTGATTGACACGCATCACCGCATACGCTTAAGGTGGGCAGCCTGCCGGTTTGATGTACATATATTGTGAGATGATTGCCACAGTGAGTTTAGTTAACATCCATCACCTCCGAGCGCCTGGGGAGCTCAGTCGGTTGAACATCAGACCCTTGATTTCAGCTCAGGTCATGCCCCCGGGGTTTTGGGATCAAGCCCCGCGTCATGATCTCTGACCCTAAGCGGAGCTTCAGTGAGAAGAGAGGAAATATACAATTAATGATGAACTGCAATAGATCAATACACCCTCCAATGCATTAGAAAGAAGCAGGCGATACTTGCCCAAAAAGAAGAACGAAAGTAGGTGAGCGGGAGAGGGAGCACTCGGGCAGGGAACTGTGGCATCGGGTTGGTGGTCACGTTAGGTTTCATTGAGAAGGTGACATCTGAGCAAAGACTTAAGCAAGTGGAAAAAGAGGGTGCCGGGCCAAAAGACTCTGAGCCAAAAGACTACGTGGAAAGCAGGGTGCCAGGCAGAGGGAACATCTCGTGCAAAGGCCCTGTGGTGGCCAAATGTCTGAGATATTCAAGCAACAGTGAAGAGGTCAGTATAGCTAGGTCAGAGAGAACAGGGGCATGGGGGAGAGGGGGAGAGAGGGTCAGAGGAGAAACGAGGGACCTTTACTTTTTTAAATTTATTTTTTAATTAAAAATTTTTAGGTTTATTTATTTATTTTTGAGAGAGAGAAAGCGAGAGAGAACGGGGAGAGGCAGAAAGTGAGAGCGAGAGAGAATTCCAGGCAGGCTCCGCACTCTTCAGTGTGGAGCCCAACATGGATCTCAAACTCACCAACTGTGAGATCACGACCTGGGCTGAAATCCAGAGTCAGATGCTTCACTGACTAAGCCCCCAGGTGCCCCCAGGAGAGGCCTTTTTAGGCAGGGCCATCTCGGCCAGTGCAAAGGCTTTGGCTTTCCCTCTGAGTGACAATGGAGAGCCATTGCAGAGTTTTGAGAAGTGACGTGATCTGACTGAAGATTTTGAAGGACCACACTGCTTGCTCTGCTCTGTGAGGACACACACGCAGAGGTGGGGAGACTCACACAGAGGCCATTGCGACACCCAAGCTTCTTGAGGATGGATGCCTTTGCTCTTATTCACCTCTGCAACTCCAGCATCCTGTCCAATGCTTGGCTCGGGGCACATGTAAGATGGACACACAGATGACTAAGATGCTAGATGGGCAGGAATTTGGTCCTAAAGTTTCCTGAGGGCACTTTCGGGAAAGAAGAAAAATAATTTGAGTGCGAATTAAGCATCTTGTTATTCTACTTCAACATGACGAGTAGCAGATTTCTGTGGACATATATTTGCATATTTTCTTCTTAAATAGTCAGGCCGATTTACATACATTTGTATATTCCATTCAGAGAAACTTGCTGTCAGTATGTAAATTACTCAGCACATCGAGTTCTCTTTTTCTTCTTTCCATTTTTCTCATTTTCACTGTTTCTTTTTCATACTCAAACTTGTATATTTTATGCAAATTCCTTCCACAGTCTGATAGTGCCTTTCTGTGGCATGTATGGCTTTAAATGAAATTATATAATTAATGAATGCATTATGTATGTATGTTTGTATTCTGAACTTCTATTAAAGAAGCCACATCTTTGTAATTTAGTATAAAAAAGTATTTTAGTTTGTATCCTACTTCTAGATCAAGCACAAAATTTTATAGATTCATTGAGGACCCTCAGTGACGTTTTCCTGGCCCAGCATGGCCACTCACCAGCTATATAACCTGACAGAAGTTGTTAGCTCTCTGTGTCTCTCTACTTATTCAACAAAATGAAGAGGCTGGGGCTCTAAGATTAGTTTCAGGTTAAAGGTTTACCTACAAATGTTCAGTGCAGGTAATGCCAGTCTCTGGGAGACACCCGAGCTCAGACACACACAGGAAAAGAAAGCCTGTTCCCAACACAAGAAGAACATGGGCTGATTGGAGGGGACTGACTGATTTGTAGAAAGAGAAATCCATTTCAGAGCAGCATAGAAAAAGCAAAGGAAGAAACACACACGCAAGAACTGCAAGAATTAGGCAAATCAATGGTCCCTGGGAACAACATCTTCCCAACCAGGAACTCTGCGGGATTCTTTGCCTTTTTTCTTTTTTTTCTTTTCAGTGCTCCATTCCTGAGCTCATTAATCTCAAACTGCAATCCTTTTCTTAGGAAATTGACACTGCGCAAACAGAAATGGCTTCATCTCCCAAAAAAGGCCACAGACAAGAGGAATCTTTTTGGGGTTGAGTTTGCCTCAGGGACCAGAATGTTGCACACATTGTCCCAAACCTCAGAAGCCACTGGTGTAGAGGTTGTGACCTCTACTCAGCAAGGTATCCTTCAAGCAACACACAGCGGTGCTTACCAAGCTCCTTATACTGATTGTAGAGGCAAGTAATTTACCACCTATTCATCCACTCCCACAACACTGACTGAGCTCTGCTGTAAGTCATCCATGTGAAGGACACGAAATATATCTAGTGGGATGGTTCTCAGCCCCATCGGATTCTCCACTCCCATCTTGTTATAAACAAATCTAATGACTCCTTTATTATTTGCAAATAAAGCTTATGTATGTGATACGACATGATATACATATATAATATTCATATATATCATTTCAAACATCAATAGAAGATCAACATAATTCTCCAAGTCTAGTAAAAAGGACAACTATACTGAGAGGTTGTTAGCTGCTTACCCCTACTTATAATGAAAAAGGAAGGATTTAAAAGAAGCAAGACAACTTTTAACTGATTGTTACATTCACTTTTCCTCTGCATGACATTTTATTTTTTTAATGTTTATTTATTTATTTTGAGAGAGAGCACGTGCAAGTGGAAGAAGAGTAGAGAGAAATTGAAAACCCCAAGCAGGATCCGCGCTGTCAGCATGGAGCCCCACGCGGGGATCTAACCCACAAACCGCTAGATCATGACCTGAGCCGGAATCAAAAGTCACACGCTCAACTGACTGAGCCACCCAGATGCCCCTCTGTTTCACATTTTAAAACACGAGTTATGTGAATATCTGTGCTGTGGTAGATAATGTCCATGTCCTAACCTCTGGAAGCTGTGAATAGTGTACGTGATATAGCCAAGGGGATTACGGTTACAGATGTAATTAAGGCTGCTTATCAGCTGAATTGGAGATGGGCGATTATGCTAGATTATCCAAGTGGACCCAACGGAATCATAAGGATCCTTCTAAGTGAGAGAGAGGAGAATGCGTATCAGAGTGATGCAGCAGGAGAAAGACTCAGTCTTTCTTGCTGGTTTGGAGGATGAAGAAAGGTCATGAGCCAAGGAATTCAAGTGGCAGGTAGAAACCAGGAAAGGCAAGGACGTGGATTCTCTCCCAGAGCCTCTAGAAGGAGTGCAACCCTTCCCACACCTTGATTTGAGCCCCCTGTGTCCCCTTTCAGACTCCTGACCTCCAGAACTGTACGATTAGAAATCCATGCTGTCTGAAGCCAGCATGTCTGTGGCAATCATCTATTCTAGCAATAGGAAACCTACGCATATGTATTTTCATGTAACCACATACACAGAATCATGGAGAGCCGAACGGCTACAAATGTAGGCTCCTCACCTTGTGTGGTTCAGATACTCCAGTGGGCATGGCCTTTTTGAGGATCGATTGTCCCAGTAGTTACAGCTGGTACGTGGATGTGCAGGATGGGGGCCAGCCCTGAAACCAGGGAGACCAAGCCAGTGAACACCAGCTCAATAGCGGTCTAGCCATAGGGACATTGTTCTCAAAATGGCGAACGAATCTTGGGAACATTTAAAAAGAAAAAGTTCAGAAAACCACCTGGCATGTATATGCAAAGTACGAATGCTACTAAATAGTAGGGCAAGATCAGGATATTTTCCAAGGAGGTTCTATCAGAGTCCTGGACAAACAGAAGGCACATGCAAATGGGGTAAAAAGAGAGTTTATAGAGGAGCTGTTTCCAAAAGTGTGAGCAGAGTAAGGAAAAGTGACAGGGATGGTGAAGCCCCGTGAGCCAGTAGCCACCCGCTGTCTGAGCGACAAGGGGAAAAAGCAGTTTCCGTGTCCCAGAGACCGTAGCAGAAGCCGAAGGCAGCTGGAAAGAAAAGCGCTGTGATCTTTGCTTATAAAACTGAGGGGCACCTGGGGGGCTCAGTCAGTTAAACCTCCGACTTTGGCTCAGGTCATGATCTCACGGTTCATGGGTTCGAGCCCCAGGTCGGCTCTGTGCTGACAGATCAGAGCCTGGAGCCTGCTTCGGATTCTGTGTCTCCCTCTCTCTCTGCCCCTCCCGTGCTCATGCTGTCTCTGCCTCTCTCAGAAATAAATAAAAACAATAAAAAAAGAAAGAAAGAAAGAAAGAAAGAAAACTGAGCCTTGGGCCTGGCAGGAGAGACCCAGAGGAATATCCTGCACTCAGTCTACTCCCTCTCTGTATTTCCTGCTGACACGCCCACTCATCAAACTCAACCAGACTTTGGAAGGCAGAGAGCTCAGTTGATGCACTTGGTAGCAGTTAGCTTCCCGGGGCACGGTGCAGTTAGAAATTAGATCTCCAGCGGCAAACAGGACATATTCAAGGAAGGACGGAAGGTGGCCTCTGGGGATTAAGGAGAGTATCTGGTCAACCACCAGCGACAGGCTGAAGTCCTCAGTCCCACAGCCCATAAGAAAAAGGTTGCTGCCCACGGCCCCATGAGCGTGGAAACAGACCTCAGCCCCATCAAACCTCAGATGAAAATGGAGCCCTTGCCAATACCTCCTGAGACCCTGAAACAGAGAACACAGCTAAGCTGTGCCCAGACCTGAGCCTATTGAAACTGTGAGCTAATAAACGTGTGTTATGACGCTAAATTGGAAGTAATTTGGTTCCTAGCAATAGAAACTGAATACATGCCCACACATAGGCTGAAATCAGCCCGCTGAAATCTGGTCTACACCCCGCCTCTCAAGCTTCGTGATCTCACAGTTCCCGAGTACGAGCCCCGCATTGGGCCTCTGTGCTGACAGCTCAGAGCCTGGAGCCTGCTTCAGATTCTGTGTCTCCCTCTCTCTCTGCCTCTCAGTCGCTTGCACTCTATCTCTCTCTTTCTCAAAAACTAAGTAAACATTAAAAAAATTAAAGGAAAAAACAATTAAAGAAATAGAAAACAGTATGGAGTTTCCTCAAAAAGTTAAAAATAGAAGTATCCTAGAAGCCAGTGATTGCGCTACTAGGTATTTACACAAAAGGTACAAAAATGCTGATTCGAAGGGGTAAATGCACCCCCATGCTTGCAGCAGCGCTATCAACCATAGCCAAACTATGGAAAGAGCCCAAAAGTCCATGAACTGATGAATGGATAAAGAAGATGTGGCATAGATATGCAATAGAGTGTTACTCGGCTGTCAAAAAAACCTGAAATCTTGCCATTTGCGTTAACGTGTGTGGAGCTAGAGTATATTATGCTAAGCAAAATAAGTCACTCAGAGAAAGACAAATACCATATGATTTCACTCATGTATGGAATTTAAGAAACAAAATAGATGAACATATGGGAGGGGGGAAAGAGAGAGAGACACAAACCATGACAGACTCTTAAGGACAGAGAACAAACTGAGGGTTGATGGAGGGAGGGGGTGGGGGATGGGCTAGACGGGTGACAGGCATGAAGAAGGGCATCTGTTGGGATGAGCCCTGGGTGTTGTATGTAAGTGATGAATCACTGAATTCTACTACTGACATCAATAAGACACTGTATGTTAACTAACAAAGGTTTAAATACCATTTTGAAAAGAAACCGAGGTTGTGGCGGTTAAGAATCTATTCAAGGATTCATCTAGAACAGACAAAGCTAGGACTCCAAGAAGTGTCTGTCTCCAAACCCAGGATTTGTCCTTCCTTCTAGCTGGAATTTTAAAGACTCCCTTAAGTACATTCATTATGAATTCATGAAATATTCAATGTCTCCATTTTCCTGAAAACAAATTGAAGTACAGACTTCCCTACTGGATCACAAGGGAAAGGAGAGGACAGTGAGGGCCGTGTTTCTGTCCTCTGTGGACACCTGGTCAGGGAATGACCTTGTCATTCAAGGTCCCTCCATTACCCACGGAAACACCTGGCAGACAGGCATCTAAGAAGGAAATGAGCACACCTGTTGAGTGGGACATTGAGAGCCGGGAGGACATCACATATAATTAACATCGTTAGATATAAAATTATTACCTGAATTAAGCTGGGTGTTTGATTATCTCTCTTTTCCAGGATAGCTTAGGGCTCCTTCTAGATACGCAGCTGGAAAAAATAATGTCGAAGACTCATCCTGGTGCTGGATTTAGTCATCTGTCAGCTACACAATCAAGAGAAACTTTTACTGAGTACCAGGTGAGAACTTAGCTCTGTGTTGGGTGCCGGAAGGACCTGGGGAGGCTCTGGGTCAGGAGAAGGTGGCACAGGCATTTCAAGGCTGACTTTGGAACCAGCAAAAACTGAACGACCTTGGGAAAGTCGTCTAACCTCGCGGTCAACCTCTAGTGCAAGTCATTTACCTTCTTAGGCAAGTGAGTCTAGCCCTGGGGTGAGTCATTTTGCTGAAGGATCATAGGAGAGTCATTTAACCTCTTTGAGCCTAATTCTTCATCTACCAAATTGGGATAATTATCCTTACTCTACAGTATTGGTTGTTTTAGGACTGAACTGCATAATGTACATGAGTTGGTGATGCACAGCAGTCATTGAAAATAGGTGCATTTTCTTCACCACTTCCCCGTCCCCAAGTCCTTGGCTAAAAGAAAGCAGAGCCTGGTCAAGGAAATAACATTATCAAGGAGGAAACAAGGTTAATGAGAAACTACATTAAAAGCACTAGATGTATTGGTTGACTTCGGAAGTGACCCATGGACTTCCCTCCCATGGGACATTGCTTTTAGGTCCCCAGCTCCACTGTCATGGCAGCTCTATGTCTGGGTCTGTCTCAGAGATGTTCTCCTAATTCCCGGGTGAGTCCAAACCTTGGGCTCCAGCTTCCTCCAGTGCTGTGTTTGCCCCACACTAGGTGTATTCAAGTTCTGCCCACCACCTCTGAGCTATGACAAAGCACACATACTCCCGGCTTCTCCCAGACCCTCTCTCCCTCCCACCCCTGGTCTTCTTCCCCTCCTCCCCCAACCAATGAATTCTCAGTCTTCTGCCAATAGCATCTGCCCTACGCGTTCCCACCCAATACTCTCAAGTCCTTTCAGACCATCTAAATTTCTTAACCTAGTTATGCATTACTTTTTACTACTATTTTTGCTAAAACTGCTGCCGCTACTGCCCCCACAGAATGCTGCGTGTTGGAGAGAAGAGGACACAGAACACAAAAATCACCGCCTGGGTTCAAACCCCGGTTCTGCCACCCGGTTTACCCGGGATGGTGATGTAAACAATCTGCATGTCTCCATTCTAAAGTAGGGATGGTGGAAACTGCCTCTTACGGTTGCTGGAAAGATTGAGACAGTCTAAGTCAAATCATTAAAATAATTTTGGGAGTTTTCTGGAACATTGATTAAAATATCATTCAGAGTGAGAGAGATGATCATTTTATGATCTTAGGCAGGTCATATAGCATCTCCAAGCTCCACTTTCATCATCTATAAAATAGGGATATTTAATTTGGTTTTGATTTTTTTATGTTTATTTTTGAGAGAGAGACAGACAGACAGACAGACAGAGCGTGAGCAGAGGAGGGGTAGAGACAGAGAAGACACAGAATCCGAAGCAGGCTCCAGGCTCCAAGCTGTCAGCACAGAGCCCGACGCAGGGCACAAACTCATCAATTGGAGATCGTGACCTGAACAGAAATCAGATGCTTAACCACCTAAGCAACCCAGACATCCCTAAAATAAGGATATTTAGTGCCTACCTTGCAGGTTACAGAAGAATCAATGTGAAAATACATATAAAGTAGTGTCAGCCACTTAGAAGGTTCTCGCTAAGTTTTAATTTTCCCCCTAGATTTAAAGTATTGTGTTTTGTTCTTTCTCCATCTATGAAAAAACTTTTTCCTACACTGAGCTACAGAAACACCCTCAGACATCATTTCAACCAATTATTTTCTTAGCGGAACATACAAATAGCACTGGTGGCCTTGTGTTCTAAAGTAACCTCTGATTCTTGTTTTTTTCCTTTACTTTTCATTTGTAGCTTCTCAAGCTGAAAGCAGCAATTCGATTTTACATAGTTCCAGCCATTCAGATATAGAGTACTCAAGGTGGATGGAGTGATTTTCATCCCCATCTAATGGAATGGAGACTATTAGATGCAAATAAGGTTTGACTGTTTGCAGCCTTTTTTCTTTTATGAAAGCTTTCCTTGATGCCCGGTCCCTGGGGACTGATATTTAAGGTGTGAGCTGAGTGCCTGGGCCGATTGAGCTGCTCTTCCTCTTCCCATAATCCTCTGCATATACTCAGAGTTACAGGGTTCTTATCTGTAATGTGGGGCTATCTATAAAGGTAGCATGTAGCTACCTCAGCAAGTATAATGAGGATTAAATGTGATCATGCCCTTGCTGTGCCTAGCAGTGCTTGGCACTATACTGTTTGGAATTATTTTGATGATGATGATAGATTGTGCAAGGAGTGTGTAACCCTCAAAGGCAAAGGTTTACCCCTCCAGGTGTCTTCACAAACCCTTTCTGCAAGGCTGGCCTTTTCATTTTGTTTTTAATTTTCTTTAAATTTTAATATTTGCTTTTGAGAAAGAGAGAGAAACAGATTGCAAGCAGGGGAGGGACAGAGAGAGAGAGAGAGGGAGACACAGAATCTGAAGAAGGCTCCAGGCTCTAAGCTGTCAGCACAGAGCATGAGGCGGGGCTCGAACTCACGGAACGTGAGATCATGAGCTGAGCCACAGTCAGATGCTTAACCGACTGAACCACCCAAGGCACCGCAATGCTGGCATTTTAAAACCCTACATGTTGATGTGTAACGTCTGACTCCTACTGAAAAGTGAGAAGATCCCACATTATAAGCTTCACAAGCTAAAGTTAAAACGAACTTTGCCAGGCAGGTAGAGGAAAGACTCCATAGAAAATCCCACCCCCCTTTCACCCCCAAACTGAAGCCCCATCCAGGGGGCAGGGCTGTCCCACAGCAGCCGTCTGGCAGGACGCTTTGTGGCTGCATTACTTTCGTATGACGAGTGTAACCACAGATAGCGTAGCTCAGAATAACAGGTATTTCATTTCTCACAGTTCTAGAGGCCAAGTACACAACCGAGCTGTCCACAGGGCTGTACTCCCTCTGAAGGTTGTAGGGAAGAACTCCTCCCAGCTCTGGTGGATACAACAATCCTTGGCACCCTGTGCCTTGTCAATATTTCACCTTCACACCTGCCTCCCTCCTTACATGAATTTCTCCCCGTGTACATCTCTGCCTCCCTGTCCTTTATATGAAGACACACCACTCATATCTTAACTAAATTACACCTGCAAAGGACCAATTTCCAAATAAGGTCACATTCTGAGTCTCCATGAATTTCTTAAAAATGTATTTTACGCTGGTAAGCAGACACATGGATCTACCCTCTTAACAGATTTGTGAGTATCTAACTCATCATTGTTGACTGTTGACAATGCTGTAGCAGACCCCTGGAGCCCATTCGTCTTAGCAAATCTTATGCCCATTGACTAGTGACTACCCATTGTCTTCTCTCCCCAGCACCCTCCCACCCCCAACCAGCCTTTCACTCTTTAATTCTATGAATTTGACTCTTTCAAATACCTCTTATAAGTGAAATCATACAGCACCTGTCTTTCTGTGGGTGCCTTCTTTCACTTAGTTGAATGCCCACAAGGTCTACCCATGTTGTGTCCTATTGAAGAATTGTCTTCTTTCTGGGGGCTGCAATTCAGTACACTGTATGTATGCACCACATTGGACATGTCAGTTGTTCCCACTGTGGCCCCATGAATTTGGAGGGGACCCTATCCAACCCACTAGTGGCTCAGAGTCTAGGCTCCAGAGTCAGACAGAGCTTCCTAGCCTCGCTGCCTCTCATACCAGCTTCATGACCTCAGCCTCAGTTTCTCCACGGGCAAAGTGAGAATAATGATAGCACCCAAGGAACTGTGGGGAGGACTAAATGATAACAATAAAAATCAATAACTCTGAACAACTATGTCAGGTTGTTTTAAGCCGTTTCCATGCGTTAACTCATACTCACAGCAGCTCTGGAAGAAAGTAGAATTATGAGCCCATTTCTGAGATGGAGACACTGAGGTCTGAAAAAGTGAAATGATTTTCACAAAGTCCCACTGCTGAATTTAAATTCCCGGGTCTTGCTTTTTTTTAACTTTTAAAATTGTTTCTAATTTCTTTTTTGAGACAGAGACAGAGAGCAAACTGTGGAGGGGCAGAGAGACAGCGGGAGACACAGAATCCAAAGAAGACTCCGGTCTCTGGGCTGTCAGCACAGAGCCCAACGCGGGGCTCGAACTCGTGAACCATGGGATCATGACCTGAGCCAAATTCGGGTGCTTAATCGATTGAGCCACCCAGGCGCCCCCGGGGTCTTGCTGTTTTGAAAAATCCTTATCAGAGAAAGGAAACTGTCCAATAAATATGAGGTTCCTGTTATTTGTATTAGCCAGAGTGCATTTCCCCAGCCCATATCCCTCACAGCTCAGGAGTCAAATGAAATGCCCCAACTGAGAGCACCAGCGTGGCTCAGTTAGTTGAGCATCAGATGCTTGATTTTGGCTCCGGTCACGATCTTAGGGTCATGGGATCGAGCCCTGTGTCTAGCGACCAAGCTCTGTGTTGTGCTCCTCGCTGAGTGTGGAGCCTGCTTGAGATTCTCTCTCTCTCTCCCTCTCCCTCTGCTCCTCTCCTCTGCTCATGCTCGCTCGTGCTCATTCTCTCTAAAATACATAAACAAATGAACAAATAAATGTCCCACGCTGTCCCCAGAGTGCAAGGCTTGAGCACCCCAACTATCTTACCTCCATCTTGCAACCAGTAACCAAGCATGTCCGACATAAAAATAATTCAAGTGTTTGAAGGAGTCATTTCCAGTAGCGATCTCAGAACAGAGGCAAAGAAACCAGGTGACACCCTGCCTCACTTGAGAAGCTGGGGTAATGGGTAATGGGTAATGGGTTCTTTGCAACCAATGGGCAGTGCTCCTGGCTGCTAGGCAGAGGGAGCCTCTAACAGTGACCCCAAAGCAGCAGCCAGATTTGGTCTTCTGTCCAGGCTAGTAGCCAAGGTCCTGGAGCACAGCCACCTCCCAGACTCTATTAGACCCATGATTCTTAGGATAAATAAGGCATCATCCTGACATAAAATCCCAAACGTGGGTCTTATGCCCTAGCAGAGATGAGCACTGTTTAAAAATATATGCCACGATTCAACTGGGCACATGTTACATGTGCCCATTCTTACATTCTTACATGGAGGTAAGAACTAAATCATGTAGGAACATACAGACGATGGTGAATGATTTGACCACCCTCTCTCTGTATCTACTGTTTTATCCCCTTACAAATCCTGGACCAAACCCTTTCTCAGCTGACTGACACACTGAGAAGCTATAATAGAGACCGTGTTTCAATAAGAAACTCCAAAATCTCACTAGCTTAACACATCAAAAGTTTATTTTCACGAACATGAGATGTCGCTCAGCATCTCTGATCAGTGGAATTCTAGAGGCCCAGACTGATGAAGGCTTTATCATCTCAAAAGCAACTGTAGTTGTCATTCGTGGTGGGAAAAGATGGAGAACCACACACTAGCTCCTGAATGCCTCGGTCCCAGAGCAGCTCTTGGCCAGAAGGGGACATACGGTCCCATTCATTTGCCAAAGTGAGTAGAAGTTTGTGGGTGTGACGGGGCACCTGGGGGGGTCAGTCGGTTGAGCATCCAACTTCGGTTCAGGTCATGATGATCTCAGGGTTCGTGAGTTCAAGCCCCGCATAGGTCTCTGTGCTGACAGCTCAGAACCTGGAGCCTGTTTCAGATTCTGTGTCTCCCTCTCTCTCTGCCCCTCCCCTGCTCATGCTCTGTCTCCCTCTCTCTCTCTCTCTCAATCTCTCTCAAAAATAAATAAATATTTTAAAAAGTTAACTATCTAATTTACAATTGAAATTTTAAAATTGTCTGATTCAATCACCTCATTTTATAGATAAGGCCAGAAAAAGAAGGATCTTCCCCACCCCAAACATTTCATTTCTAATCAATACATTTTCAACATTCAATTTCTTCCATTAGTTACAAAGATAGTAAGGTGAATTGACCCCTGATATAGGTATCAAGTTTTTGAAGGTAATATGGGATTAAATAGAGTGGTATCACAGGATTAAATACAGACTTCAATGACTTAATGTGATAGATACAGGCCCAATTACATAAATTTAAATCTCACCCATTGAAGGAGAGAGAGAAAGACAAGTTAGTTTTAAACATGATAGATATGTGCTATGCTATTTTTTAAAATATAGGCATATGCATACTTTATTTAGTTCAAACATTTCACAGCCTTTTCCCTGCTGACATTTGAGGCCAATTCTTCATTGTAAATGGCTGGTCTATGCATTGTAGGGTGCTTAGCAAGGTCCCAGGGCTCTCCCCAGAGGATGTCAATAGGATCTCCTACCCCTGTTGTGAAAACCAAAAAGGGAGGGAATGAAATTCTCCCCAGTTGAGAATTACGGATCTAAAACAAGTTATTTAATTTCATTATTAGTAAAAGGGCAGTAGTGATCATATCTTTGCTGTAAGAAGATTATGAGGATCTTATGAATTTATACATTAGAAGTTTGTAGAGAAGTCCCAGAATGGGGATAAGCATGAAATGCATGTAATCAAGGGGTAGAATATAGTCATAATCGTAGAAGAAATAGTAACGGAAGTGGCATCAGGTAGGTGTGTCTTCTTATAAAGGCTACATATTCACCTTAGCTCCAGACCAGCAAATTGTCTTTTCCATAAAGGTGGGGAAGCATGTTCTCGTTTTCAATAGATATTCATTGAGTTTGTACTCTTGTGAAGGACTGAGCTAGACTCTGGGTATAAGATATTGGTACAACCAATATTTGTAATAAGGCCAAAAACAGTGAGAAAATGAAACCAATAGAGAGAAAATAGAAGGAGAGATTGAGAAGAGACAGGGAGTAACAGCAAGGCAGTGACATACAGAAAGACAGAAAGGTATGTGGTGAGACCAACAGATGAAAGGAAAGAGAAAAATGAGCAAGTGTGTGGCTAAGAACCATTTGTGGAGCAGGCGGGCTTTCACGTGCAGAGCATCTCAGAGGGGCTGCTAGCTTCCAATAACATAGCAGCATAGATTAAATTACTCTGTTTGAAGATGTCTAAAGATACTAGTGGAAATAACAAATATTCCTTTATTTTTATAAAAATTTTAATGTTCATTTATTGTTTGAAAGAGAAAGAGACACAGAGTGCAAGCTGAGGAGGGAGACACAGAATCCAAAGCAGGCTCCAGGGTCTGAGCTGAGCCAGACATGGGACTCGAACCCACGAACCGTGAGGTCATGACCTGAGCTGAAGTCGGACGCTTAACCGACTAAGCCACCCAGGCGCCCCACAAATATTCCTTTAAATGTGCGGCTGACCTTTCAAGAAAGGAAGGTGGGGTTGTTCAACTAGTATATCTCCAACTGGTGTCTAACATCCGTTCTTAGGCCGCAGGCTCCATGCTCAGCACAGAGCCTGCCGCAGGGTTTGACCCCACGGGATCATGCCTGGAGCCAAAACCGAGTGTCATACGGCCAACCCAACTGACTGAGCCACCCAGGCACCCCCGGAGGGGCTCCCTCTAGTGCCAGTCTCCTGATCCCTCATATTTCCAGAGCAGGAAGAAAGAGCATCTTATCAACTGGGAGTTTGGCATATGAATTGGGCATGTTTTACTTCCACGTTTTCCTTTCCTTCTCTGCTTTTTGGGATCTGCCAAGCCACAGAAAGAATTTCCCTCAGCTTGTTCATGCTGTTTGTTTTAGAGGCAGGGCCTGCCGTCTTTATGACTAGACACTACACCTGTTTAATATATTTACTGTTCCTATTTATTGTGACTCTTTATTGGGCCTCCTCAAACCCTAATAGAAGCCTGCTGACCCTCAGGTTTGGGAGTTCAATTCATACTGTCCCTTGGTTCTGTAACACAACGTCCCACACATGAACAGGAGTCCACACAGGAGGACCTTCTGAGATGCCCGAGAGAAATAAACTGAAAGCCACCATATAGGAAGGCCCTACCACACCAGCATTCACAGTCCAGAAAGACAAAGCCCCGCTGAAGATGAGTTCACAAACCTATAGATGATGATGATGATGATGATGATGGTGGTGGTGGTGGTAGAACTAACATTTCTGAGCAATTCTTATGTACCAGACTCTTTCTAATCATTTTAAAGATGGCATTAATGCATAGGACAGGTTCTATTAATCTGTTCATTTTACACTTGAGGAAAGTCAGGCAATAAAGAGTTCGTGTAACTAGTTCAAGATCACTCAGCTACCAAACATCAAAGTCGAAATCCAAACCCATGTGTTCGGATGTCAGCGTGTCCTCTTAACCCTTTACCAAACTTCCCCAATTTACAGGCCAACAAGCGATGAGCAATGTCGGAAGACAGAACAAATTAGTTTAGAATGCCAAGCATTTCAAATAGTAGCCACATAAAATGAGCCTATAAATATGTTCTGAGTGATGACAGACATAAAAGAAGAAATTGGAAACATTAGACCAGAACACCGTGAACAAACAGACAGAGAACTTCCATAAATGAACAACACAGCTGCTGAAATTGAAAACTTGTTGGACAAGTTAAACGGCAACTTTAATGCAACCAGCTCTCGAGAGAGAACCAGGTAACGAAAAATAGATTTAAGGAAAATACACTTAATGCAGCAGAGAGAACAAAAGAGATGGAATTAGGTGGATGGTGATGTCCCAACATGTGTCCATCAGCAAGAAAATGGGGAGAGGCAAGATATGCTAATGTCTGAGAACTTCCCAGAATTGTAGAAAAGCACCAATGTTCATATTGAGAGTAACAATGGGTTATGTATAGGATACATAAAAGTACATCTAAGTCTTGACATCTTAGTGGAAAGAGCAGTAACTAAAGATAAAGAAGAGGTGTTGGAAGGGACCAGGAAGAACAACACAGACTAGCTGAGAAAGAATGTATCTCTGACCAGCAGAAGCTTCTTTAACAGCAACCACAGAAAGCAGTCAGCAATAACATTGTACCATCCATGCTTTGAGGGGACATAACTGTTGGCCTATAGTAGAATTCTAGACCTGCTGAAACTTTCATCCAGGAATGAGCATGTAATAAAGAGAGGAAGGGAAAGGAGGAGAAGAGAGAAGAGGGGAAAGGAGAGGAAGGGAGAGGAGGGGAGAGGAGAGGAGGNGAAGGGAAAGGAAGGGAAGGGAAGGGAAGGGAAGGGAAGGGAAGGAAAAAGAAAAGAAACCCATATATTTGGAAAAAAGCAAAGTAGTATAATGACTTCATTTAATGTAAACTGTACTTTTGCAGATTGCAAATCATCTCCAGTCTGGAACAGGGCACCTAACCAGAGAAAGCCACATCTTAGAAAGCAACAGCAGGGGTCAAAATGTGTCTAGCGTCCCTGGACTCTAATATCAGGCGTCACGGAGCAGCACCTCCCACCTGCGGTTCCAGCCTCCGGCATTCCAGGGCGTTGTCTGGATTATGCTGCCCTAAGCCAAACAAAAATCAAAACTACAAACAAAAATAAGTAAGTTCATTTCTCACTCTAGCAATAAAGTAGTTTTACTTTGAAAAGGACAAGTATATTTGATCACCGGTGTCAGACTGATAAGAGCTGTCACATGTGGCCACGCAGGCTCCAGGAACTGGGTTCGATCTACGGCCATGTTGCAGAGAAGGGTCCGGTCTATCCTGAGCTTTCTGACTTCACCTTGACCCCAGTTTCACAAAGCAAGCACGCTGCCCCCAGCCCCTTGGCAAACAGCACCGGGGGGTTCACGTCTCAAGATCACACAGGGTCCATTGTGCAGACGCAGGGCTTGAGGCAGATAACATCATTGTGAGGTTGAACGTCTGGCTGTGTGTGTGCCCGAGGGGGTTGCTCCTGGGGCCTCTGCAAACACCCGGGTAAAAGCAGGGGGAGTAAACAAAGAGGTAGCAAGGCCTTCTCTATCTGAGGAGTGAGATCTCCCATGGCAGAGTGCAATAGGTATTTGTGGCCTTTTCCAGAACTTCCTCCTCCCTCAGAATAAGAATCAGAGGATCCCTGGGTTATAAGAGAACCAGCCTTTAAAAAAAGAACAGTATGAGCAAACCACCTTTTTAAGCTTGTTTTTTTCTGCTTGTCGTGTTCTGTGTCTGATTCTGGGACAGAGACCCATTTCCTGTACAGTCCCGAAGCACCCAGTCAGACGAAGTGCACCGGCCCAGTTTGCCTTCCTAGAGGGGGTCAGATGGCCATGGAGATGTCTGCAGGGAGAAGGCAGAGCGGGGACTGAACCGGGAGTCCCAATCAGGCTGCTCGAGTATCCCATTTGCTCCTCTTATCCCCTCCCCGGGACTCATGGAACAGGTTAAAAGCTAGTATTTTTGTCCTTTTAGGTTGTCTTCCTGGCGGTAAGTCAGTACTTTTTAATCTCCGAAAACTACGGCTGATGTGTCGCAAATTGCCCTTTATTCTGCCTTCACTCAACAGTTGCCTGGCGTTTGACTTTCCATCACGTACACTCAAACACATCCTATCTGTATTTTTTTTTTTTTACTAGACAGCAATATCCTCTGTCAATCACTGGAAGGAACAGAACATTGACATACGTGAATGGGTAATTCCCCTTTCTGTGCCTCATACCTTCACCTGGAAAGTAGATGGCCAGTTGCTTGAGTTGGCCATCAGGATCCCTGCTGACATCACACTGTGTGTGCTTCCAGAACTGTTAGCAGAACCCCTCCCCCCCCCCATGTAATCAAGACTTGTCTTTCTGTCACCTGAGTTCTGGAGATGTCTGATTTCACATTTTTGTCATTCTCCTCCACACTCCTTTCCTAGATTGGGAAATCCCAAATAATAACTACAGTAATACCTACCAGTGATTTAGCACCTGCTCTGTGCTTTGTATTCAAAGCACATTGATATAGTATATCTGATCTTTACAGCCAGTCTGCAGCTTGCATACTATGAACTCAGTTGTACTGGTAAGGACACTCCCAAAGCTCCCCCGTGTTGGTAGCAGAATTCAAGTTTAGGTTCAATGACTCCTGGCCCACACTCTCCCAAATCTAATAGACAGCCTCTTTCTCAAAGATAGACTGTGGCCTCATGCATGTTGGGGTCTCCTGCCCCTAGGATAAAACCAGTTGTCGTCTCGGGAATTAGAGGGGGAAATGAACACTTAAATTTCCTCTCCACTGGGCATGCCCTGCCCTCCTCCAGTGCTTCTGGGAGTCCAGCCTCATTCTGTAACTTTCAAGGCTCAGGACAAGGGCCACCCCCACCACAAAAGCATCACTGATAGATCTTGCCTGTGCACCTTTCTCCCACCTGTGACCGTTTTCAGAATGCACTGCCTACACATTATACATTGAATGTACTCTGACCAAGACAATCCCCAAGCACACAGTACAGCCTGGAGAGTTCTCCCTCAACTTCTCTCTCATGAAAAGTCCTACCTCACCTTTAAGACTCTGCTCACACATCACTTTTTCAGGAATGTATTTCCTAGCTTTCCCTCGTAGAACCAATTGAACACTGAGTGTTCCTTCCATGTTTGGAGCTCACCTTGACTAAAGCCCTTGTTATATTATATTGTGGGTGTTTGAAGCATGTCTTCTCCACTCCAGTGTCTATACTATGTGCCCCCAGAACACAGAAACCTCTTCATCTTTACTAGATCCTGACACATAGAAAGCATTAAATAACTAGAAAGTTCAGAGATAAAGACGGCAAGCGTCTATAATCAGACGTCTTTCCAAATAATTGTGCTTATGGAATTTTTCTATTTAAATGTATTTGGTAGTGCCATTAAAAATCATCAGGAGAGGGGTGCCCGGGTAGCTCAGTTGGTTAAGTGTCCAGCTCTTGGTTTATCCTCAGATCATGATCTCACAGTTTGTGGGATCAAGCCCCACATTGGGCTCTGTGCTGACAGCTCAGAGCCTGCTTGGGATTCTCTCTTTCCCTCTGTCTCTGCCTCTCCTATACATGCTCTCTCTTTCAAGAAAAAACAGTCATCGGAAGAGTAAATAACAGAAGGAAAAAATAAAGAAGGCTGGAATAAGAATGAAAATAACATGGGAATGATTAAAAAACAAACAGTGGCAACTATACAATGGAATTGTCCATGAAAATAAGCAACTAATTTAAACTAGGAACTATTCACAAAAAGAAATGTGAGAGTATTTTGGGAAAATAGTTTAAGAAGAGCTTAGGTGGGGAACAGAAACTGTCAGCTTTCACAGTTAAGAATGATAACTCGGAACAAGATGGGGATGGGGGAGGTCTCATACGGAAAACAACGTTGTGTTGTTTTCCCACGGTTGTTGCCTGATTGTCATTTGAGGCATGTGACCTGCAGGTTGTTTTTTTAGTTCAGGTTATTTTGTGCATATTAACTGCTTTGCCCACATCTACATCATAAATATTCCAAGGATCGCTGTGAAAATATTCATTTCTTAAATACTTTATAAACACAAATTATCACAGAGCAAATGCATAAGCGTGGAACGAAAGAACACAGAAGAGTGGAAATGACATGGACTTGGGAAGTTCAACTCCTAATTCTGCCATAGCCCAGCTGTGTGATGTTGAAATCTTACTTCTCTTGTCTAAGTCTTAAGTTCCCCTCCTCCACCTTAAATTGAAGGGAACGTGCCTTTTTCATAAGGTTACTATAAAAAGTTTTGCACTGTTGGTGGGAATCCAAACTGGTGCAGCCATTCTGGAAAACAGTATGGAGATTCCTCAAAAAATTAAAAATTGAGCTACCCTACGACCCAGTAATGCACTACTAGGTATTTATCCAAAGGTAACAAAAATGCTGATTCAAAGGGGCACATGCATCCTAATGTTTATAGCAGCACTGTCAACCATAGCCAGATTCTGAAGAGTCCAGATATCAATTGACCAAAGAAAGGATAAAGAAGATGTGGTATGTGTACACACACACACACACACACACACACACACACACACAGTGGAATATTATTCGGTGATCAGAATAATGAAATCTTGCCATTTGCAACAACATGGATGGAATTAAAATATACCATGCTAAGTGAAATAAGTCAGTCAGAGAAAGATAAATAGCATATTATTTCACTCATGTGTGGAATTTAGGAAACAAAATAGATGAATATAGAGGATGGGAAGGAAAAATAAAACAAAAACAGAGAGGGATACAAACCAGAGGAGATTCTTAAATACAGAGAACAAACTGAGGGTTGATGGAGGCATGTTGGGTGGGGAGATGGGCTAAATAGGTGATGGGCATTAAGGAGGGCGCTTGTTAGAATGAGCACTGGGTGTTGCAGGTTAGGTGATAAGTCACTAAATTCTACTCCTGAAATCCCTATTAAACTATATGTTAACTAACTTGAATTTAAATAAAATTGTAAATTTTTTTAAAAAATAAGATAAAAAGAAAAATAATAAATGAGCTAAGATGCTGAATTGGGTCTTTGGTCTTTCCTTTTTTTTTTTTTTAGATTTTTTAAAAACTTTATTTCTAGGAGAGAGAGAGACACAGCGTGAACAGGGGAGGTTTAGAGAGAGAGGGAGACACAGACTCCGAAACAGGCTCCAGACTCTGAGCTGGCAGTCAGCACAGAGCCCGACGCGGGGCTCGAACCCACGAACCGCGAGATCATGACCTAAGCGAAAGTCGGACGCTTAACCGACTAAGCCACCCAGGCGCCCCTGGTCTTTCCTTCTAACAATGGATTGTTTTGGTCCAAAGAATGAAAGATGGTAGCTCTTTCTAATCTTTCCCAGTGTTAAATGAACAGCCATAAAAAGCACACTATTGCATCACATTGAACTTGCATTTCAATAAAGTCCAATGTACACCGCACGCTTCACTTATGTGTGATGCCTTCACTAATAAAGCTCGTATTTTCTCTTCACCTCCACATCAGCAGCAGCTTCATGACAGAGTGCCCGTGATTTCACTGTGACCCGCATGTTTACGAGCTTTGGGTTGGAGCTCTTGCATCTTTTAATCCGCCATTTTTTATGTCAAACATATTTAAGGATAAAATAAGACTGGTCACTTAGAGATGCCTTGATCTCCCTTTGCTCTTTTTTCTGTCTCCTCTAATCTCTTCATCGGATTTCCTTTGTCTGTTCTAAAGTGCTTGTCTTGAAGGCTGACTGCGTAATTCAGTGGACAGTGGCCTGGTTTTTGTGAGGCAGGAATGTGCCAGATGCTAGGCTATGTATTATACATGCTTTCTCTCTAAACTTCATTGTCCAGTAAACAAGTGTAATGCTATATTTATAGTCCTTTTATCCAGGGGAAACTGGGTCTCTGAGAAAGTCGGAGAACTGGGTGATGGCAGAGCTGAGGTTCGTACTTAGACCTGTTTGAGTTCAAAGCCTTTGCTCTTAGTTCAGGAAGCTGTAACGAAATCCTATAGATTGGTACTATGGTATGGAAATAACAGAAACCTATCTCTCACAGTTGTGGAGGGGGGATGTCTAAGGTCAGGCTGCCAACACGACCAGGTTCTAGGGAATCTTGTCTTCAGGTTGCAGAATACCACCTTCTCTTCCATCCTTACATGGTAGAAAGGGTGAGGGAGTGCTCTGGGGTCGCTTTTATGAGGGCAGTAATCCTTGGGGCACCTGGGTGGCTTAGTCGGTTAGGTGTCCAACTCTCCATCTCAGCTGTCCATCACAAACTCTCCATCACAAACTGTCATGATCTCACAGTTTGTGAGTTCGAGCCTCACATCGGGCTCTGTACTGACAGCTTGTGATTCTGCCTCTCCCTCCTTCTGCCCCTTCCCTGCTTTCTCTCCCTCTCTCTCTAAATAAATAAATAAACTTAAAAAAAAAAACAACCTAAGGGCACTAATCCCATTAGTGAGGCCTCCATCCTCATGGCCTACTTGCCTGCCAAAGGCCCCATCCTCTGATGCCATCATATTGGGGGTTCAAATGTCAACATATGAGTTTCAGGGGGGATGCATTCAGTCCGTTCAGCTACAAGGTCGGGCAGGTTTGTCCAGATTGTCCACAAATGTTGCCCAGTTCATATCTGTCATGATTTTCTGATTACATTTCCGTTGTTGTCTTAGACTTGGAAACTTCTCTGAATCGTGGCTTCTTTGGCTGATGTCCAGAGTCCCTTGTCTATTCTTGTCAGCCATTCTCAAAGGTTTGAAACCTTTTATAGTGTTCAGTTGTTCCACATTTTCCAATCCAAAATAAATGAGTAAGAAGGGGCGCCTGGGTGGCTTAGTCGGTTAAGCGTCTGACTTTCGCTTAGGTCATGATCTCACGGTTTGTGGGTTCGAGCCCCGCATCGGGCTCTGTGCTGACTGCCAGCTCAGAGGCTGGAGCCTATTTCAGAGTCTGTATCTCCTTCTCTCTCTGACCCTCCCCTGCTCACGCTGTCTCTCTCTCTCTTTCCTAGAAATAATTAAAAATATTTAAAAATAAATAAATAAATAAATAAATAAGTAAGAAGTCAAGTACTTGCCTCCAAATATTTCCGCACCAGTGTGGATGTTACAAGGTGTACCTTTTTCCTGGGTCATCACACTTTGAGAGCTGGCCATATTCAATGGGAGTCCATCCTACAGATCAGTCACCCATTTGCTCAAGTCACGTCTTACAACCAAAGCCCCCACCAGGAGACATTGCCAATGTCCCCCTGAACTTTAGGCCATGGCTGCCATCTTGTCACTTCTTTCGCCAAGACACCAGCAAGCAAGGAAGAACTCACTATCCTGGGAGGGGTCATCAGCTGGGATTGTATGTAACAGACCCCCTCCTGCCGCACAGTGGGTCTGCAGGAGAATGAGTTTGACCCTTGAGAGGTCCACAGAACATCACTTGACACTCCCCTGCCCAGCCTTAACAAAGGAAGCAAGTACTGAAGCCACCCCCTGAAAAGAACATGATGATCTAGGGCTCAGATCCCAAAGAGATGAGGATCTGTGTTACCGATCAGGTAAGACATCTAAACCAGCATAGGTGCCAGCTAAAGGTTAAGGGAATCTGGGAAACCAGACAAATGTGATTCAGATACAGCCCTAAGAGCAGCTCTGCGAGTGGGGTTGTAGATCATCCTGTTAATCTTCTCTTATAAGTTTCCTCAGGAAAAGACTCCATCCGGGATCCAGGAGAAGATGGCCTCAGATGGGATGAACTTAGCACACGAAGGAGGCAGATCTAAGCAGAGCAAGGGGCAGATGGTAGCAGATATCATGCATTTGGCACCCTGATTTCCTTTGGGACCGAGGCACTCATCCCCCCAGCTGCCAAGAGTGTCCCCGAAGGAGGTGCTCACTTTGCCCTTCTCTAGGAATTACCTTCAGCCAGAAGGATCTGCCTCCCCTCCCTGGGGGCAGCCCTCATCCAATGACAGGTCTATGCAGAGTTGCAAAACTCAGAACCCTTGCTTCAAATTGGAGCTACCCTGAAGGGTCATCTGTTCCCAGATCCACCCCAGCTCTTGGCTGAGTTCTCTGTGTTAAGTGCATTGAGATTGAGCCCTTTCCTCTGCCCACCCCCCGCCTTTCCTTACTCCCTCATTGTGTGTTCCCAATAAAGCCCCTGAATATATATTCGATTTGTTTCCGAGAAACCTGACTACACTATATTTATACTGTGTTTATTTCTTTAAAAAACGACAGCAATAGTATTGACTCACCTCCTACTTGTCTTCATCCTCCACCCCTCCCTTCAATTACATGCACAACAAACAAACTCATTGTCATGTATTAGGGTCATTCATGCCTGTATACCGCCATAAACATGTTTTCTCTCCATCAGCTATTTAACTCTGTTTTTCCTTCATAATATTTTATATAAGATCCAATAGATTTTCTTGTCTACTTATTTGGCCCCACTGCCTAACTCTTGAACAATTTAAATATTCCCTCCTGGAGAGACTGGAATTTATTTTTCGTGACCACACAATGTAAGATGTTCATGGTTATTCTGTCTAGATAAAGACTCCATCTTTGGCAAGTGGTTTTCTACATGCAGTCTCTCCAATCTTAAGACAACTCACATTGACTTCTGCTGCGTCAAGACCGGCTGAATGGCTTTGTACTTCCCACTCTTCTTGTCGTTCTTTTGATTATCTTCTGCCCGGGACCCCAGGACCCACAGAATAGAGCTGCCAGGTTAAGGAAATAGAAACGCAATACATTTAGTTCAGTTTGAATTTCGGATAAACAACAAATAAAACGTCAGTATGAGTGTGCATCAAATAGTGCGCAGACATCCATGTGATATTTAGGAACACGCTTAAACTAAAAATTGTTTATTATTGATATTAAATTTGAGTTTAGATGGATGTCCTGTATTTTATCTGGGAGTGTTACCACAGAATATATTTGAGGTGGACAAAAACTGTAGAACATAAATATTCACCGTAGTGTTCAAAGTACTGGATTTAAAGCAGATTTGAGCATGGGCTCTGTGGTGTATTACCTACAGGCCCACAAGCTAGTGGTCTACACTTGCTAAAACCCTGGCTTCTTAATCTGTAAAATCGGCATCATTGGCTTTGCCCTACTTCCCAGGACCTGTTAAGGATCAGANTTTGAGGAACCTCCACACTGTTTTCCAAAGGGGCTGTACCAGTTTAGAATGTACTTTGTATAATGTTAATGTGTATAAGCAGAGGCTCTAAGCTGACTTACACTAAATACCTAGAAGCTATATTTTTGGTCCAGTAATCGTGTATATTTTTAAGGTTTTTGATACGCCTTTACAAACTGCTCTCCAAAAGCCTTGAGATAAGAATATGAGAATGTCTGCTTTTTCTCCCAAACCAATGCCAACTTTTATTAAATAATTTGAGCAATTAGTATGTTGTATGGTTTTATCGAGTATGGTTGATGAGAACCAAGATCTATTATAGACCAAACTCCCAGTGAAATGTCATCTCACATGAATAATGGTTCTATTATCAGGGATGCAGAGCCTAGACCCCCTCACAGGATGGCCCAGTTAGGTCCAGCACAGTCTTCTCTCAGCAAAAAATACATAAATCAATGTTACCCTGTGTCCAATATACCAGCAGATGTCAAGATTTAAAATGCCCCAGCCAAAATGCCGCTGCCCACTCACCAAAAACAGCTGATTGTTTAAAGATTCCTTTATCAGGATCTTTCTGAAATGGATATAGAAACAGCTTATATGCTGGGAGAAGGTCAATCTAAAAGCCATCAACCATCTTGAAACCTTTAAGAAGGTTGTTTAAATTCCGTGGCACTCAGAGCGTTGGACTAAATAATCTCAGCCTTTCCAGGCTCTGGAAATCTCTCAGTCTAGAGTTTACGGTGTAATTACTCTTATAAGAACACCAAACTCCATGTCCCAGCTCACCTACAGTTATAATTCATTCAGCCCAATAATCTGTCTGAAGCAGGCACCAACAAATGCTTCTTATGAGCCTTTATACACTCGTTCCTTTAGAGATTATTTATTCTCTTCACATAATTTTCAATAAGAAATAACAAATAAATAACTTGGGAAGAATTAGGCAAAATTGGTAAAACAAACAAAAAGGACCCAAGAGTAGGACAGATAGAAAAAACTTTGGCTGACGAGAACTATAACGATAGAATATTCAACTTAGTTGTAAGCTTCCTGGCACGTTATGCAAGCAACCTCAGTAGACACAGGTCTCAAAAGGTGACCAATGAAGGCATAATTGTTCATTAGGAAAAAGAATACTGCACTTAACTCTAAGTGGACCCTTACAAAGGTCTTTATTTGTTACATCATTGGAATCACACACACACACACACACACACACACACACACACACACACACACACATCTCTGTTTTGTATACAATACCCCAAAGTTCAGGATGACCCTCAGACACCCCTGATTATACTTGACTACCCAAAATATTTATAGCCTCAATCGATGCCGTCTTTTAGAGTATCTATCTATACCTGTGCTATGTGATAGAGTAACCATTAATCACTTGTGCCTATTAAGCATTTGCAAGGTAAGTAGTTCAAATTGAGATATGGTCTAGCATATAACACACGCTGGATTCCTAAGACTAAGTAGGGAAACATGTAATAAATCTCATTATTGATTTGTATATTGATGTTGAACATGATAATAGTTGGCTACATTGGGTTACATGAAATGTATTTTTAAGTTATTTTACGTACCTAATTTATTATTTTAATAATAATTTAGTTTTTTTAAATTGTTAAATTAATTTCAACTTCTTTCTTTTTCCTTTTGAAATGTGATTACTGGAAATTTAAAATTCCCTTTATGGCAAGCACTTCTGACTTGCATTCTATGTTTGTTGGACAGTGCTCCTATGTAATAATGATTGTAATAAAATCATCGATTTCTGAGCAATGAGCAGGTGCACACAGCATGTGGCTGTTATAGATACATCATCCCACTTTCCTTACAATAACACCTCATGCCAGACTGAGGCAGAGACATTATATACCTTGCCCAATTTTGGAAAATTAGCATGCAACCATGCATAAACCAATTTCCCCAAAATAACCCTTCATTTTAAAACTCTGACTCTTCAGGTCTGGGTGATCAGCCATTTATTTTAATCATATCAATCTTAGTAATCATTATTTAGAGATCAGAGAACTGAGTTAAAATCCTGTCTGCACTACCGGCTAATTTTTTACCAGGACATCACTTTACCCTCTTGAACTAGATGAGCTAAAAAACTAATGTGCATTAAAGTGTTTATTATGCTCCAAGCATTAATCTACCACTTTACATACTGGGGCGCTTGGGTGGCTGAGTCAGTTAAGCATCCGACTCTTGATTTGGACTCAGGTCATGATCTCAGGGTTCATGAGTTCAATCCCCACATCGGGCTCTGCACTGAGAGCATGGAACCTGCTTGGGATTTTTTTTCTCCCTCTCTCTCTGCCCCTCCCCTGCTTTCTCTCTCTCTCTCTCTCTCTCTCTCTGTCTCTCAAATTAAATACATAAACTTTAAAAATGAACATTTTACATATGAACTTATGCAAGCTTCGTAACAATAACATACCTAGCTAAAATTCCATCTGCTTTTATGATCACCATTCACTAGCAATTCTAAACAAGGTCAGTGAGAGGCGCCTGGGTGGCTCAGTCGGTTAAACGTCCGACTTCGGCTCAGGTCATGATCTCATGGTTCGTGGGTTGAGCCCCGTGTTGGGCTCTTTGCTGACAGCTCAGAGCTTGGAGACTGTTTCAGATTCTGTGCCTCTCTCTCTCTCTGCCCCTCCCCTGCTCATGCTCTGTCTCTGTCTGTCTGTCTCTCTCTCTCTCAGAAATAAATAAGACATTAAAAATTTTAAAAAAAATAAACAAGGTCAGTGTGAAAATGCACATTCCTTCAAAATATTTGCTGCTGTAAGTTGAAACAATTGCTGTTACTGCAGTTGGGTTTTACTAATGTGCGTATAAAGTTCAAGCGGACACATTCATTGTTCATTAATAAAACGGAAGTTGATTAAGAACTCCCTTGACACAGGCAGATCCAGCTACACACATTGATTTTGAGAGTAAGCATGTAACGATTTGGGATCACTTGTGTTCACCTCAGGGGCACGTCTGTTCAACGTCTCCAGCGTCTGTGGCGGGATACTTTCCTCTATTTAACAAACAGGTGAGAAAAAAGAACAGAGACAGTCCAGTGATGTAAAGATAAAGAAAAGGAGACTCGCTTTACTTTTGTCATTCTAGGGGCTCCTGGGTGGCTCAGTCGGTTAAGCTTCTGACTCTTGATTTGGGCTCAAGTCATGATCTCATGGTTTGTGAGTTCAAGCCCTGCATCAATCTCTTTACAAACAACGTGGAGCCTGCTTGGGATTCTGTCTTCCTCACTCTCTGTCCCTTCCCCACTTGCTCTCTCTATCTCTCTTAAAATAAATAAGAATAAACTTAATCCTGTCATTCTATGTGGAATGTTAATTTATATTTAAAATTTTAAATACTGAAAAATGATGTGTACACATTTGTAATATTTTTAGTCAGCAAGTACAAATCTTAGTTCATACATGAAACATATTCATCCCATTTCATGGCTATTATGCCCTAAAAAAGACATACACAGTGTTTAATAAGGATGTGCGGACTCTTAAAAGTCCTACCTTGCCCCCAAAATGCCATGTTTTATGGTTCTATCAACTCTCATTCGTTGTGTTTCTGAACTGGGCAGCTCTTAGTGCCCGAGATGCTTCTACAAAATAAAGAAGGGAACAAATGAAGTCAGTTTATACCAGGTCCCAGCGGGCTTTTTCATTTTACCCGGATGCTTTTCTGGACCTTCTCCTCTGTGTTCCTCAGAAATGCGGTTGCCAGACCACAGTGTGGAGTTTGTGTTTCCTTGTAGCTTTGAGCTCGAAGTACCCCTGCCCCCCTCCCACCCGCTTCATTTCACACAAATCAATCAGCTGATTCTGAAGCATGGTTTTCCTCACTTCTGCCTGGAGAGCCATCCCTGACCTCTCCAGAACTCTCTGACCTACCTCGTCTGCTGGAAAAGTCCCTCTTTATCCTTTAGAATTCACCTCATATGTTACTGTCTCCTGAGAAATTCCTCCTGTGTGCCCTGGGCAAAGTGAACGGTTATTTCCTTTTAAAAACTTACTATGGGGCTGCCTGGGTGGCTCAGTTGGTTGGGCATCCAGCTTCGGCTCAGGTCATGATCTCGCCGTTCGTGGGTTCAAGCCCCGTATCAGGCTCTGTGCTGACAGCTAGCTCAGAGCCTGGAACTGCTTCGGATTCTGTGTTTGCCTCTCTCTCTCTGCCCCTCCCCAACTCATGCCCTGTTTCTCTCTGTCTCAATAATAAATAAACAAAAAAAATTAAAAAAGAAATTTTTAATTTTACTATGATCTCCCAATACCTTGTTTACATGTACGCCTTTCCTTCTCCCACCTTGAAAGTGCTATCTAAAGTTGAGGCACAATTTTTTATTTTTTTAAATTTTTTAAATAATTTTTTAATGTTTATTTATATTCGAGGGATAGAGACAGTGGGAATGGGGTAAGGACAGAGAGAGAGAGGGAGACAGAACCTGAAGCAGGCTCCAGGCTCTGAGCTGTCAGCACTGAGCCTAATGTGGGGCTCGAACTCACAAACCTGAGATCATGACCTGAGCTGAAGCCAGACACTTAACCGACTAAGCCACCCAGGTGCCCCAAGGCACAACTTTTAAAAGGTCCCAAACGAAGCTTGTCTTCTAGTATGACCTCAATAAATATTTAGCTAGTAAATGTGTAAATGATGGTGCCCAGTGTTATTCTAATTGAGTCGGTGGATGCCCTTTGAGAAGAATAAGATATTTTATTTTTTTAACTATTGATTTACTTATTTGGAGAGAGTGCGTGAGCTGGGGGAGGGTCAGAGAGGAAAAAGAGAGAGAATCCAAAGCAGACTCCACACAGTCAGTGCAAGCCCAATATGGGGCTTGAACTCATGAACCATGAGATGGAGACCTGAGTCAGATGCTTAACTGATTGAGCCATCCAGGTGCCCCATGAATAAAATATTTTAAGTAATAAAGGAAATTATCTAAGCCTGGGTTTCCTAGAGAGAAGAATGGTGAGCAATTTATGGGCCACCTCCTTCCTGCCTCCTGCCCCTCACTGGTCCAAGCTTGCCCCATGGGGCATCAACTCTACCCTGGTGCTTGGCTGTGTGCCCTGGCTCTTCCTTCCAGGCTCTCAAGATGCTGGATCCTCTTGGCCCGGATGGGGTCAGACCCAGGCTCCGGTGCTGCCACAGTCCTCACCACTGAGGACTCGAAGGCCATGCCAAAGCTTGCCTCTGTCCTAGAGGAGGCAGTCATGGGGACACAGTGACGGAGGCAGCCATCAGGCTTTGCTACTGTAGGGATTACAGGACCCAAAGTCAGAAAAAGGGAAAATGACTGCAGACTCCTAGCTGTTCATCAGAAGTGCATAGGCTGGAGTGACTACAGATAATAATATTAAATAGCAGCTGAGACACACTAAGCGTTTACATTGGATCGGACTCCAAATTGCACCCTGGGGACACAATGGTGAGGGAAAAAAAAAAAAAAGACACAGTCCTTTCTTATAGGCTGTAAATGGTTTGGTGGGGAAAATAGACATTACTCAAATAACTGCCAAGTAAATGAAAAACTGCCAAGTTGAGAAGCAGAACCAAGAAAATGCTGTGCTGTCTTTTCAGAGCCTGGGATGGGAGTGGCTGCGGACAGGGAATTGGGGACATAATCTCTGAGGATACCACAATGGATAAAGATATTAGTGAGGAAAGGGGTCATTGAGGTGACCAGAGGGAGGCATACGCCAAGGGGTGATGGCAGACAGATCTTCATGGACGGTGCTGAGCAGGTGCTTGGAGAATGGAGTAGGTGGCCCCTGGGGCAGGTGAGGGTGAAGAGGTGGGTGGAGTCTGGGTCACAGGAGGCCCTGAGCTCCATTTGGGGGATTAGCAATAGAAGCCACCAGAGGGGTTTTAGCGGGTTTTAGCTGATTTTTGTTGACCACATCAGTTCTGCCAAACGGATCATACTGACAGGGGAGAAGAGAACAAACAAGAGAAAGGAAGGACACAGCGAGACCAATTGAGAAGCTGCTGTGGCCTGGACCACGAACGTGGCCATGGAACTGAAAGGAAAGGAGAAAGATTTGAGAGACGGTTGCCCATGAAAAGATACCTTACAATAGCAGATGAGGCAGTGAGAAAAGGATTGTAGCTGAGTGTTGTAATAACCTTAGTTTTACACCTAGACTCGTGTGTCCCGAAAACTGTGGGTAATGCAGGGCTTGCATTAATTTCTCTTCTGAGAAAAAATGTTCCCAGATCATGTACCTTTGCATACCCTCTTTTGTGACCTAGCAAAACACCTTTTTCCTATCAACCAGATAATCTAGGGATGCCTGGGTGGCCTCCAAATGTTGGTTTTGGCTCAGGTCATGATCCCACGGTTCATGGGATCGATCCCCATGTCGGGTTCTGTGCTGACAGAGTCTGCTTGGGATTCTCTCTCTCTCTCTCTCTCTCTGTCTCTCTCTCTCTCACACACACACAATAAATAAGTAAACATAAAAAAAAAGATATTCTATTCCTCAAGAGCAAAGCATAATCTACAAATGAAAGGATCACATCCCTTTCCAGCAATGTTTAGTAACATATTAAGATGAATGTTTACATGGATTTCTGGGATTATGCATTAAGATTTTTTTAACGGTGAAGGTACTAATAATAACCAGAATTGTCTCAATTTTCTAGTTTGGTTGGGGAAAGACATCTCTTTTCTTGAGGAACATCGTATGGGTCTGTGAGCCCAGGACAGAGGGCCAAGAGGTAGGCCATTCACACTTGGCTAGAAAGTAGGAAAGACTGTCAACCTCACTGGTTTCTGACCTCACCTTTACAAAGACAGAAAACAATCTGCCTCATTCACCAAGTTGTTATGTAAACCAGTGAGAGTTTTCTTTGCATATAAACTGTAAATCAGTTCTTACAAGGACCATTATTATTACCACAATAGGAACTTGTAAAAGAACTGCTGAGGGTAGTACAGTGTCCTGTGGAATTCTTTTTACTGCAACAGGAAATATGATACTATTTTTTAGTGCAGTAAAGCCGGTGGTAGAAAAAAAATCATTAAATTTTCTTATAAAACATAATTATGATAAAAAAAGATAAAAAGCATTGTGGAATGTATTAAATATTAAACTTGCATGAAACATCCAAATAAAATCCAATGAAAATTCAAACCTGTTTCTCCGGTGATAACTTTTATTTTATAATGGATTTTATGCTTGAATTGGCCTCCCATAATTTCTGACTGATACTTTTTAAAGAGGCTCTTTTCAAAATCTTAATAGTTACCACCACTAGAAAAAAGTCTTTGTACAAGTAGGTGATAATGAAGTGTAAGGCCATCTTACAACCATTCAGGCTTTGCAACAGCTGAAATTAAATGTACAGAATCCAAAAGATCTTTCTCTTCGTTCACTGACAGAAATAGAGGAGATGTCTGGTGAGAATGTAAACAGATTTCAAAGGCAGTCAAACGTTTTGATACAGAGTCTTTCAAAACAATGAAGAAGTTCTCATTTCAGAAAGTATGTGAATAGTTAAGATGGTTATCCTCTACAGCGAGTTTGGAGTGGAAGAGTGTGAAAAGATTACCGCTAAAAGCAAACAGCTAATGACCACATCATCAGCAGATCGGATCGAAGTACCCAGTCTTTGTGAACATGGGGACTCTGGGCTGGCCCCTGCAACTATGGCCCCAGACATTCTAGAAGCTATCTCTCAGCGTCACTACATTCCTATCACATATGGTGCACATGAACATGACCTTCTACCTCAACCCTGCAGATATCTGGTCCACAAAAGTCAGAAAAAGTACTCTGTGGCTAATAAGGCTGCCTTGATCACGTTTCACATTTAACATTTAATAAGAAGAACCAGATGTTGCATCTTCTCACTGCCTATGGTGGCCCCACTTGACCTCTGTCACCAGCCCCTACTCTTCCTGCAAAGGATCCCATGAGTCGGTGAAGCCAAGAGTCGTGGGATCCTGGCACCCACAGAGATCAGTGTCACAAAAGTGCCCCAGTAACCCACTCCATTTCAACCATGTTCAAGAAATTTCAGGTTATAGGAACCTCTTCCATCTTCAGTAAGAGGAAGGAAAGAGCATATGTACAAGAGGAAATTCATAGACCCAATACTAGTACCTTCAATGCGCAGGCATTCCCAAGCAGGGGGTAATCAGATTCAAATAAATAGATCCTGGTGCTTCCACAGAAGATCTTATCTGTTATGCAGGGGGATACGACTGTTATCTTCCCCCACCCCTGCCCCATCTGAGCAATGAGGTAATTTTAATTAGCAAGGACAAAACCGAGCTTTTAAATCTAAACGTGAACATGAGTCAACAGAGCATTATCTATGTAGGTTGAAAATAATGATTAAAGGTGCAGTTGCATCCAAACAACACCTCAGAAACAGATAGACAAACTAAAGCAAGTGCACACTGCTTAGCTCCTGTCAGGTAAGAAAGAGTTCAGCAGGATTCACCCCGGGGGCTTCTGTTTGGTTACACAATCGTCAAGTAGAAATCATGATCCATTACAAATTCCGCCAGTCGTGCCCCATTGGGGCGGTTCAGTGTTTCTTTGAAGGGAAGAAACTCCCTTTATTTCTTCTTGTTTTTAATTTTTAATTTTCTGCCCAGGAAAAACTGTAAACTAGGAATCAGGGGATCTAGATCTCTCAATTATCTTAAGTGTCACCTTCGACATGTCACTTAAAATCTGTGACCCAGGTCTCCTTCTGTAAACTAAAGACATGAGCTGAAATTATATTTGAGGCCACATTACCCTAAAATTCTACAATTGTATCTTTGATTTGTTTCCTCACAGTGCTCAATCGATTAGGACCCTTTTACTCAGGACCCATGGTTTTTCCAGATATAAAAAGTCATTGAGATTAGTATTGAAAGTCAACAATAGGGGCGCCTGGGTGGCTTAGCCCGTTAAGCGTCCGACGTTCGCTTAGGTCATGATCTCGCGGTTCGTGGGTTCGAGCCCCGCGTCGGGCTCTGTGCTGACTGCCAGCTCAGAGCCTGGAGCCTGTTTCAGTCTGTGACTCCCTCTTTCTCTGACCCTCCCCTGCTCACGCTGTCTCTCTCTCTCTCTCCTAGAAATAAATAAAACATTAAAAAAAAAAGTCAACAACATAAAATAATGGTGAAAAAGAAGCCAGCTTTAGGGAACACGAGCAAGGATGTGGTGGTATTTATCACTGCATCCTCGGAGATGTTGGAATGTACTCAGTGCTCAACATATATTTGATAAATTCAAAAGATCTTGTTTTGCTAAACACATAGCTTTCCTTGATTGTTTTGAAAGATCCTTTTTGTTTACTTGCTTTGCTTTTGTTTTGTTTTTTAAATAAAAAAAAGAGCTTTTCAGAGAGAGACAGCATGTGCAGCAGTTGGAGAGAGAGAGGGAGACAGAGAAAAAGAGAGAGAGAGAGAGAGAGAGAGAATCTCAAGCAAGCTCCACATTCAGCATGGAGCTTAATGCAGGAATCAATCTCACAACCCTAGGATCATGACCTGAGCTGAAATAAAGAGTTGAACACTCAACTGAACCATCCAGGTGTCTCTGCTTTTGTTTTTGAAAAAGAACTTCTTTGCTTCAACCTCTCAATACCAACCCTGGATGATATAAAGGAATTCGTGTGTGGGGGGAGGGTGTCCCATAATGGGTAAAATCAGCATAAAATCTTTTTCTTGGATCAGAAGGCTTGCCCTAAACCGTCAGCATAATGCACAGTGCTGTCTCCCAGACTATGCCTTTGAGGCCGTCATTCATTGGACCATTCCTTCCTCCTATGCATGTTCACTATGCTCAGCGCAAAGGATATGGTGATCAATAAAATAAACATGAAAACAATCCAGTTTTCATGGAGCTTATATTCCGAAGGAGAATCACAAGGAAACAACATGTAAGTAGAATATAAGACAAAGAAAAATTTCAGACTGTAATAAGTCTTATGAATGAAAATAATTAAGTAGAAGTAGGAGGGATGGGGAAATCAGAGTGAGGAAACACTTCAGATAGAAGGGCTCTGAAGAGACACTTCAGGGGACATCACAGGGCAGAATAAAGGCGATCCGTGGAAGATCTGAGAACCCAGAGGGCTGCCAGAGGCAAGGACAAGCACGGATGGGAAGTTGGGGAATTCAGACAACACTATTCAAGTTTCAGCTGGTGGCTTACTGGTTGTGTGGAATCAACATATCTCATTTGATCTCCAGAACTTTTTCATCTTCTAACTACAAGTTTGCAATGCGCAGCACAGTGATTATAGGCAACAATACTGTGGTGTATACTTGAAAGTTGCTAAGAGACTAGACTGTAGATGTTTTCACCACAAAAAAAGAGATGGTAATTATAGACGTGATAGATGTGTTAGCCGATGCTATGGTGGTAATCATATTGCAATATAGAAATATATCCAACCAAATATATCCAACACTGGGCACCTTAAACTGACACAATGTTCTATGCCATTTATACNCTAAACCGTCAGCATAATGCACAGTGCTGTCTCCCAGACTATGCCTTTGAGGCCGTCATTCATTGGACCATTCCTTCCTTCCTCCTATGCATGTTCACTAGGCATCTCCATGAGTCAGGTACCTATGCTCAGCACAAAGGATATGGCGATCAATAAAATAAACATGAAAACAATCCAGTTTTCATGGAGCTTATATTCCGAAGGAGAATCACAAGGAAACAACATGTAAGTAGAATATAAGACAAAGAAAAATTTCAGACTGTAATAAGTCTTATGAATGAAAATAATTAAGTAGAAGTAGGAGGGATGGGGAAATCAGAGTGAGGAAACACTTCAGATAGAAGGGCTCTGAAGAGACACTTCAGGGGACATCACAGGGCAGAATAAAGGCGATCCGTGGAAGATCTGAGAACCCAGAGGGCTGCCAGAGGCAAGGACAAGCACGGATGGGAAGTTGGGGAATTCAGACAACACTATTCAAGTTTCAGCTGGTGGCTTACTGGTTGTGTGGAATCAACATATCTCATTTGATCTCCAGAACTTTTTCATCTTCTAACTACAAGTTTGCAATGCGCAGCACAGTGATTATAGGCAACAATACTGTGGTGTATACTTGAAAGTTGCTAAGAGACTAGACTGTAGATGTTTTCACCACAAAAAAAGAGATGGTAATTATAGACGTGATAGATGTGTTAGCTGATGCTATGGTGGTAATCATATTGCAATATAGAAATATATCCAACCAAATATATCCAACACTGGGCACCTTAAACTGACACAATGTTCTATGCCATTTATACCATTCATAGATAGATAGATAGATAGATAGATAGATAGATAGATAGATAGATAGATAGATAGAAAGATAGATAAATAGAAAGATAGATAGATAGATAGATGATAGAAAGATAGATAGATAGAAAGATAGAAAGAAAGAAAGATAGATAGATAGATAGATAGATAGATAGATAGATGATAGATAGAAATATAGATAGATGATAGATAGAGGATAGATAGATGATAGATAGATAAATGATAGATAGATAGATAGATAGATAGATGATAGATAGAAATATAGATAGAGGATAGATAGAGGATAGATAGAGGATAGATAGATAAATGATAGATAGATAGATAGATAGATAGATAGATAGAAAGATAGATAGATAGATAGATAGATAGATAGATAGATAGATAGATAGATAGATAGATAGAGTCTCATTTGGCCTACCCCTGTTGAGCCCTATGTATTAGGGATGATACTATTGCCTCACAGGATTGCCATGAGGAATATATGGAACAAAAAAAGTCTTTCAGGACCATCCTTTGGTGGGCCAAATGAAATTCTAACCCCCTCACACAGCACCCAAGGTGGTCTGAACCTGCCTTTCTAGCTTCACTTCAGCCAATGTCTCCTCACTCACCTTTGACCCAGATACGATATATCTTCATAGTTCCCTGAATGTGTCATGGTTTTCCATTTGTCCCTGCCTCACGCCACTTTTCCCTCTACTTGAAACGCCCTCCACTTGCTTCTTGTCTTAACTCACTTTTGCTTCCTTAGCAAGACCTGACTCAACCAATACTTCTTGTCACTCTCCTAATAGTCCAGTAACAGGTGAAGCCTTCTTGACTTGCAGTCACTAATTCACCGCTTTGTCTCACCTTCTCTACTGCACACTCCCCGTGAAAAGAAAAACCTCCATATCTGCACATCAGCTTCCTACACACCCCCAGAACAAGTAAGTGTTCAGTGAATATTTATCGGGTAATCCTCATGTCCGCTGGGCTCCCCTTAGTGCCAAAAATCTGGACATAATTGGCTTCTGCCGGGAAGTTCAAATTTTTAGTGTTGGTTAAGAGAGGCTGGGTGTAACAAACATCCCCAAAGCTCGATCGCTTAACATGAATAGAATTAGCTCTCTTTCAGGTGACATATTCAACCTAGCTCGGCTGGGGATCTGCTCATTATAGTTCCTGGGAGTCAAGAAGACAGAGGCACCTTCTTGATACCAGGTCCCTCAGTGATCACTTCAGAGAGAAGGGAACTCTCAAATGGATGAAAGAATTTGGCTAGAGGATTCTCAAAGTCCCCAGCATCTGATTTTTCATCAAATTCTCAGTTTCCAATTTGACAAGAATTTCCATGAGAACGACTCCTTTAAATATATTTCAAGAGCTAAGGAGGATGGGAAGAAAAGGCCTGCATACACACACGCACACATGCAACACAACATATGCATGTGGGGGTACACACACAACTTTCACCAACTAGTCCTGAAATATCACAAAAGCTTAGAGCCATGCATGGAGTCATGACTCTCCATGTTCAAGAGGGAGGTGACTTGCCTGGTGTTCTGCTATGTGGACAATTCTATTGCCTTAGAGTTAGGATTCAGGGCCATATGGTTTCTTCACCTCCACCTAAAACNTAGAGCCATGCATGGAGTCATGACTCTCCATGTTCAAGAGGGAGGTGACTTGCCTGGTGTTCTGCTATGTGGACAGTTCTATTGCCTTAGATTAGGATTCAGGGCCATATGGTTTCTTCACCTCCACCTAAAATGCAATCTCATTCCACCAGTAGATAGTGAGTGATGTTGAGCAAATCATTTCATTTTTTTCTGAAACTCAATTTTGAAACTACGGATCAACGGCACCAGGGCCATAATGTCAAAAGCAGTGAGATCTTATAACCACTGGGCATCTGTATGCGTGCATTACCTTAATTCATTCTCACTCTTACACACACACACACACACACACACACACACACACACAAGCTATTGACTAGTGCTGTTATTCTACTGCATTTAAGGAAGGCAAAGCACAGAGAAGAGAAATTAAGTAACGTGCCCAGGGCCACAGTGAAGCCAAGTTGAACTCAGGTCCAACTCCAGAGCTAGAGGTCTTAATTCTACTACATACGAATGAAAGAGGATGATAGTGTCAAGATTCCAAATCTGTGAGTACATTAAATGCGAACAGATTTATGGAAAGTTGGTAAAATGTGAAGAGGAATTCCCCAAGATTACTATAAACCACTGAAGATGGAAATCATTCGTTTGAGTGTCCCCTGGATACTCCGTAAATGCTTGGTGTATGCAGTCAACGCTAGTTCAGGTGATCCATGGACCATACCCCAGTAGCCACAAGGGGCTACCTGACCAAGGTTAATCTTCCAGGTAGAAGCACCTGACCAGCCTGTCAGTGAAATATTTCCATCTTCTGGGAATGAGAAACCTGGATGTTTCCGGAGACAGGAGGGCCTTGGAGCTGAGTTAGATCAATGTCTATAATGTGGAAACAGAGAGAGAGAGAGAAGGAAAGAAAAAAAGGAGAGAGGAAGGAAAGGAGGAGAGGAAGGAGGGAAAGAGAAAGAAAGAACACATAGAAGAAGAAAAGGAGGAGGGATAGGAAGAAGAGGAGGAGGGGGAGGAGGAAGAAGAATGGAGGAGGAAGAAGAGGGGGAGGGGGAAGAGGGGAGGAGGAGGAAGAAGAGGAGGAGGGGGAGGAAGAGGGGAGGAGGAGGAAGAGGGGGAGGAGGAAGAAGGGAGGGAGAGGAAGGGGGAGGAGGAAGAGNTCCACTGATACCATGTCCCATTCCTGAATCATGCAGATGAATCACTGTGTGAGCTTGATGTGGCCTCAGTTTCCTCATCTGTGCTATGGGTCGGGGTGACACTTGCCCTGAAGTGTCCTTGCATGAGTGCAATGCAATAAAGCCACCCAAGTGCAGGTTCATGCAGCGCCGTGACCATACCCCCCCGCCTTCTCTTCCTTTTGCCTCTTTCGGCCTTTGCATTTCTCCTTCCTCCTCCTTTCTGTTATTTTAATCACTGCCTTTCTTCCCTTCCTCCCCCTCCATTCTTCTTTCTCTTTTCATTTCCTCCTTTATTTCCTCCCTCTCTCTTTTCCTCTCCTCTTCCAGGCTTTTCTCCTTTGCTCACCCTCTCCCTTTGCCACCGGGAGTCATCACAGACACGGTGAGTGGATCCGGGACTTCTCTGCATGTCTGGGAAGGGCTGGCAAATTTGTAAAAGACTAAAAACACAAGAATAGCACTTGAAGTGGCAAAGCAGCTAGAGGTGTTGGTTGTTTGTTATGGCTGAAAGACTGTCTTTCACCACCTTGGCTGGCGAGGAATACACAAGGGAAGAGGAATGTGAGGAGGCCAGGAAAATCTGCACCCAAACATCTTGGGGTTTCTGACTCAACGCTTGCAACTACCTCCCCGAAGAAAACTAAACCACCAAGTGAGCTATTCATGTACCTCTATGGAGTGAATTGTGTTCACGCCACCAAATTCATATGTCGAAACCCTACCCTCCGATGTGCTAGTGTTTGGAGGTGGGGCCTTTGGAAGATAATTAGGGTCAGATAAAGTCATGAGGGCGGGACCTTCAGGATGGAATTAGTAGGCTTATAGAAAATGAAGAGAGAGAGATTACACACAGCAAGAAGGCGGCCATCTGCGAGCCAGGGCGTGGGCTCTCACCACAAACTGAATCCACGGGCACCTTGATCTTGGACTTCCCAGCCCCCGGAAGTGTGAGAAATAAATCTCGGTTGTAGAAACCCCCCAGCCTAAGGCATTTTGTATGGCAGCCCCGGTCAATGAGTACAAGTATTCGTTCAAGCTGTAACTTGCAGGTAAAAATATTACTAATCAATAATCTCTTGGCCTTTGGAAAGAAATGAGAGTCCCAACGCCTCCACAATCCGTATCTGAGTGGGGGAGTTATTCTGGACACATGCAGATGCATTGAAAGGACCTTCTGAGACCCCTTCCAAAGTAGCCTTAACCCTGCTATTTGGTAAGTGCTCTTAACAACCGATCTCATATGCTTTGAGACGGCTCCATTGAGGAAATGCCCCAGTTAGAATCCAGTGAAACATTCTCAGGGCTGTAAGCTCTTCTTTTCTAATGTTNCGGGGGCAGCTCATAAAAAGTATAGCCTTTCTCCTGACCTGGGTAATCTGCTTGTAAGGCTTGCCTGTCAGTCACTAGCCAGCTAGTTAATTACCAAAACTGAGTCATTTTCACTACTTCATTCAAAAACCGTTTACTTAGCTTCTATTATGCACCAAGAACTGGGGAGAGGGGGATGAATTGGGCAGAACTGTCCTTGCCCTCAAAGAGAGAACATGCTGTTTTTTTAAAAAAAAATTAACGTTTATTTTACTTTTGGAAACAGAGATAGAACATGAGCAGGAGAGGGGCAGAGAGAGAGAGAGAGCCAGAGAGAGAGGGGCAGAGAGAGAGGACACAGAATCCGAAGCAGGCTCCAGGCTCTGAGCTGTGAGCACAGAGCTCCAGGCAGGGCTTAAACTCACAGACTGTGAGATCATGACCTGAGCCAAAGTCGATCACTTAACACACTGAGGCACCCAGGCGCCCCTGAGAAGGTGATGTCTGAGTGATTCCAGAAGGGGCCAGGCAAGCAATGATCTGGAAAGGGACTCTGGAGGGAACATCAAGTATGGGTGTGAGCTGTTGTCCTCTTTATGCCTTCTTCTTGGCTAACAATTGAGCTTCAGCGTCTGTTTGTCTCAGAGCCCAGTGTAAATGTCTTATCTCAGGATCTCTACAGTATATATCCGTTTGGTCATGAATGAATGAATGAATGAATGAATGCATTGCAGGAAGTGTGAAATATCCCCTGTACAATAGGAAGCTATTGAGCACTTTAATTTTTTCCCCAAATTTCTTATTTATTGTTTTAAATTTACATCCAAGTTAGTTAGCATATAGTGCAACAGTGATTTCAGGAGTAGATTCCTTAATGCCTTTACCCGTTTAGCCCATCCTCCTCCCACACCCGTCCAGTAACCCTCTGTTCTCTGTATTTAAGAGTCTCTTATGTTTTGTCCCCCTCCCTGTTTTCATATGAACACTTTTATTTTTTAATGTTTATTTATTTTTGAGAGAGAGAGAAAGAGAGAGAGCGCAAGGGCAGGGGAGGGGCAGAGAGAGAGGGACAGAAGATCAGAAGCAGGCTCTGTGCTGATGGAAGAGAGCCTGATGTAAGGCTCGAACTCACCAACTGGGAAATCATGAACTGAGCCAGTCAGACGAGTAACCAGCTGAGCCACCCAGGAGCCCCTATCACTTTTAAACTCAGAAGTGATATTTGGGGGGCCTGGGGGACTCAGGCGGTTAAGTGTCCGACTCTCGACTTTGACTCAGGTCATGATCGCATCGTTTGTGAGATCCAGGCCTGTATTGGACTCTGTGCTGACAGCACAAAGTCTTCTTGGGATTCTCTCTCCCTCTCTCTCTCAGCCCCTCTCCCGCTCTTGCTTTCTCTCTCAAAACAAACAAACAAACAAAAAAGAACCCAAGAAGTGGTATTATCTCATTTATGTGATAATCCGTACCGCAGATCATGGATGCGTTTATTAAAATAAAAATTGCCACTGGAACTACTGCAAGACTTCTCCATCCAATATTTTATGATTTTTTCCCCTGTATTTTTATAAATTAAAGAAAAGAATGCTTTTCTGCCATTCTGATTAGTGTGCAACTGGTGTTGTTATGGCTTTGGGTTGGCTTTTGTTTTAAGAAACATACTTTGAGGCACCTGCGTGGCTCAGTCAGTTAAACATCTGACTCTTGATTTTGGCTCAGGTCATGACGTCATGGTTCATGGGTTCGAGCCCTGAATCAAGCTCTGCAAATAAGAGCACAGCATGGAACTTGCTTGAGATTCTCTCTCTCTCTCCCTCTCTCTCTCTCAGAATGAATAAATAAATAAACTTTAAAAAAAAAGAAACATACTGTACCGGGGCAGTCAGATAATGTATCAGTTATCTATTGCTGCATAACAAATCATCACAACACTTAGGGACTTAAAACAATAAACATTTATTGTCTCACAGTTGATGCGGGTCAAAAATTCACAAGTGACCTAACTGGGTGACTCTGGTTCATGGATTCTCAGCCGGACCTGCATCATCTGAAAGTGAGACTGGGATGGGAAAGTTGGCTTCCAAGAAGGTTCACTCAAATAGCTGCTGAAAAGGGGTGTCAGTACTTTGCTGGCCCATGACATATATATGGAAGTCTTCTAGGGGATTCTGGAAAGACTCTTTCACCTCTGATAAGAAAGAAGTACCCAGCTGAAACTCTGAGCCATGCTCCTACCTCTACTTTGATCCTACTCCATGCAGGGCCAGAGAATGAGTGCTAAAAATAGCTGTAACCATCTTGGAACCTTGAGGGAAAGGCCAAAGGAATTCTAGAGCGGCCAGTACCAATCCCTTGATATGACTGACTTCCTGACCCAAACCAGCAAACTTCCACACTCACGCTTCTTGTTGTGTAAGAAAAACAAACTCTTATTTATTTAAGCCACTCTTATGTGGGATTTCCCATTATTTGTTGTCATTCTCACTTATAAAGGCATCTAACCAGACATGGGAGGCCAGGGATTGCTTCCTGAAGAACGTGGCATCCGTGTCAAGAGCAGAAGTGTGGGTAGGGAGAGTTTCTGGATAAAGGGAGCAGAGAATTCCTTGATTCAGAGAGATGGTTCAGCAAGATATGTTTGGGGAGCTGAATGCATTTGAGTGTGGCCAAAGGCCAAGGGCAAGATGGGCCACGGGAGAGGAGGAGGCTGGAGAGGGGCCATCCTAGGGACATTTGTCTGTGATTTTAAGGCAGAGGAGGACAGAGCAGAGTCATTGCAATATTTTAAGTCAAGGAGTGGCATGTTGGCTTGGGGTAAAGGGAGGTGGGGAGTTGTAGTTATAAAACTAGATATAAAGGGAGGCGGAGAGTTGTAGATATAAAGTTTCAGTCATGTAGGACAGCGAGGGAGTTCTGGTGCTGTACTGCACACCCGCGTGCGTGCGGTTGACAATACTCTACTGTAAACTTGGAAGTGGCTGCATGGTGAATCTTATTACGTGTTTTTTCCACAGTAAAAAAAGAGTGACATATTCATATATTTAATTCAGAATGATCACAGCAGCTGGAGAGAGGAGGATGGCTAGAGCTAGAGGGAAATGGTCAGTCTACTACCATCATAGTAGGGGAGAGTGGATGGCACCAGAAATAAGAAAAGAGCAGTGGAGGAAACAGGAGAAACCTGTGACCCACTGTCTGTAGTTAACAGCTGCTATGAACTGAGTGGATGAGGTAGGGTGAGAGCTCTTTTATACTGAACATTTGCCACGTGTGCCCCATACTAGGACTTTATGATGAACTGCCGTTAGCCTTCACAAAACCCAGCCAAGTTGTTATTTCTTCCCTTATTTTGAAAGTTCGAAAGTGTTAAGGAATTGCCCAAGGTCACAGAGCTAGCAGCTTGTAAGTCAGAACTCAAGAATGAGTCTTCCTGAGGAAAAACTCAACTTGTTTCACTAAACTATGGCTTCAGGTAAATATAATATTTCTTGATTCCAGGTAGCATCTGAGGACCAGACCGATCACTTCCGAACATTTTGTTTACTTCAATCCACAGTACAAAATCCACTTTAAATTGTGCCCAGTGCGTGTAGCGCACCTGTGTGTGTGTGTATGTGTGTGTGTGTGTGTGTGTGTGTGTGTATGAGAGAGAGAGAGAGAGAGAGATGCTATCCAAATCTATTTGATTCCTATTTGTATAACGTGAGTTCAAATATATATATTTGGAGAGTGAGAAATACTATGTTTACTGAACTTTATGTTTTGTGAACTTCAGATACTGTAATACCAAGAACTTGATTAGGAATTTCTCTAAATTTTTATCAAATTTTCTTCCTTTTTTAAAAAAATTAATATTTATTTTTAAGAGAGAGAGAGAGGGAGAAAGAGACAGAGACAGAGAGTGAGCAGGAGAGGGGCAGAGAGAGAGGGAGAAGCAGGCTCCAGGCTCCTATGTGTCAGCACAGAGCTGATGTGGGGCTCAAACTCAGGAACCATGAGATCATGACCTGCGCTGAAGCTGGATGCTTAACTGACTGAGCCACCCAGGTGCGTCATAATTTTCTTCTGTTCTTCACTTCAGAGAAGAATTTGATGCTAAAGAATACCTTTGTATGGAGAGTAAGACATGATTGCCCTTATTCATCTATTTTACTCTCTTTTATTAATTTAGTCTTTTTAAAAAAATATTCATTTATTTGCTGAGAGTACGTGCGCATGTGCAAGTGCCAGTGGAGCAGGGCAGAAGAGAGAGGGAGAGAGAGAGAATCCCAAGCAGGCTCCGCACTGTCAGCACAGGCTCAATGCAGGGCTCAAACTCAGGAAGTGTGAGATCAAGACCTGAGCCAAAATCAAGAGTCAGACATTCCACTGACTGAGCCACTCAGGCGCCCCTTATTAATTTAGTATTTAAATGCTAATTGTGACTCACCAAGTCATTTCCCAATCTATGATCTGGTTGGAACCCACAGTGTTCCAAACAAACAAACAAATGAAAACAAAACAAACCAAAACACGGGGAGGGATGAGTCTCACACATTTGTATATAGGATCGTATTTTGAGATATTAATTCATGGGGTTTGCTTTTGTGTGCTCCCCTTTTTCCTTGCCTTCACTTCAGCTTCCTTTAAATCACTTCCATAAAAAAAGCACAGAAAGCAAAAATCGTGTGTTCACCTTTTGTTTTTACAAAAATATAATCCCCAAGGAGAACTTAAAGATTTTAGAGCCGCATGAAGGAACACGTGTGCACAGGGTCAGTCAGACGGGCTGGGAGGCAACATGAAGCAAGGATTTTCATCAGCCTGATGGAGATGCTCGCAAGCCGGAGCAGGAAGAGAGACAGACAGACAGACAGAGAAGAAAGAGAAAGCCAGGGGCGCCTGGGTGACTTAGTCGGTTAAGCGTCCGACTTTCGCTTAGGTCATGATCTCGCAGTTCGTGGGTTTGAGGCCCGCCTCGGGCGACGTGCTGACTGCCAGCTCAGAGCCTGGAGCCTGTTTCAGAGTCTGTGACTCCCTCTCTCTCTGATCCTCCCCTGCTCACGCTGTCTCTCTCTCTCTCTCTCTCTCTCTCTCTCCTAGAAATAAATAAAACATTAAAAAAAAAAGAGAGAGAAAGCCAGTGTGTCTGAAATAATGACTTTTCAGGAGTGCCCTGGAGAGGGTTCATCACCCTAAAGAGGAAGGGCAAGGTGTTACATCAAGCACATGGGACCACGACAGACCTATGAAAACTCTTCCTGCAGCATCCTGTGAGTTGCACAAAGACGGACTGCCTCAGCGATGACCTTCACAGACAGCCAAACGCCAGAGGTCATGCATATTCATGGGTGCACCCCTTCCTGTCAACACACCTGGGCACTGCATAAGAGCCTAGAAACAGGTCCCCCCATTTGGAGGATACAAATGGAAGCCTCAAGAAGAATGTGAGTTAAATATCTCACCAACTGGGTAAGACAGAAATACACTGAAGTTTTCAAAGGTGAAGAGATATGTTTCTTTCCCACTCATTTAATGGACAGGGATTTATATATACAACTACATATATGTATATAAGTATATTATAATGCCGTCTATAAATTTTTAGGTTGATTATTCTCCATAGATTCCAAAGATCTCCTGAGGAGGGGGACGGTCAGTAATAGGATAAAATATTTAAAAAATAAGATGTTTCTGTTATTGACAGCATTTGGGTAGGTGTTTTTTTTTCACCCTAAAAGAAAATGAGGAAAATGATCTGCTTGGTTCCCACTGAGTCTGATCATTTTGTCCCAAGGCAAATGAATAGAAGATACAGAACAAATTAAAAAGCAGGTCTTAAACCATGGCCAAAAGGGGGTTGGGCTGCATGGGTAAGCTATCTGGAAACTGTCTTATTTTTTCTGTCATTACTACTTCTTTTAACTAACTTCTTAATAATTTCTTCAACAGGCTGTGTGTGTGTGTGTGTGTGCGCGCGCGCACGCATGCATGCACACACATGTGTGTTCCTGTTACCTTATGATTTCAGTAAGTGAAACCTTAATAAATGGTGCCCTAGTAAGCTCACACTCTAGTTAACCCAGAGACAAGGGAATCAATCATCTCTTAAGAGGAAAAAAAAGTGTTTAAGTCACTTTAAGATGCCTTCCTCTGACTTGACTAAGAGATGACCTCTGTATATAAATACATTGTTCCAGAATTGTTTTCCCTGCTAATGAGACTCTTTTCTCCTTCCAGGCACCAGAATCTAATTTAAACTAGATCCTGTGAGGATCCAAAATGTATACTAGGGGCTGTTTTTCCTCTCTTGCGTTTTACAAAGCAAAGAAAATACATGATAGGAGCAAATTAGGTACTTTGTTTTTTTTTTTTCTATTGTACATTGCGCTGCATTCCATGAAACCAGAGTGCAAAGTTTGTAATTCATTAACCGTTTCTATGGATAACCCCTAGTTTTTTTTTCTTTTTTTTAACTTTAAATTTTAATTGAAGTATAGTTGGCATCCAGTATTCTGTTGGTTTTAGGTGTACACCATAGTGATTTGACATTTATATACATTATGGAATGATTTCATGATAAAAACTGAACCCTACTGGGACAGCTGGGTGTCTCAGTTGGTTGAACGTCTGACTTTGGCTCAGGTCATGATCTCACGGTTCGTGGGTTCGAGCCTTGCGTCGGGCTCTGTGCTGGCAGGTAGTTCAGAGACTGGAGCCTGTTTCAGATTCTGTGTCTCCCTCTCTCTCTGCCACTCCCCTGCTCACACTGTCTCTCTCTCTTGGAAATAAATAAAACCTTAAAAATTAAAAAAAATCCTGAACCCTACTTATTTTTGCCATTGACTTTTCCCAGAGTTCCATCAAAGCGGTTAACAATACCTTTGATATTTTCTAAAAGCAGTGCTTTCCAGGCAATATAGTTACGTCCTCCCCCCCTGCCCCCCCTCCAGGTGTATTGAGGTAAAACTGAAAATAAAAAATGTGCACATTTAAGGTGTAAAACTTGATACATAATGCAAGCTAATCACCACAAGCAAGTAGGTAAATGAGGTCATTTTGTTGCCATTTATTAGTTTCCTCTTTGTGTGTGGTGTGTTGAGAACAATTAAGAAGTACCTCTTGGAAAATTTCATGTACTTTTCCTTTAAGGCTTTCCAGCTTTGGAAGCTGTCTGTCACAAATACCCTCCTTCCCCTAGGAAACAGGATCTCCCGGGTTTCAGGTCCCCTTCCTGAACTGAGTCCATCTTTTCTTTTACACCTGAATATTTTATATGTCTTCAGTGAGTGCCAGGGTTTCTATGGGCATTTTGCAAAGGGCCCAGCTCTTATAAAATTTAAACATATATATCAACATACTTAACCTATGAAATCAAAGATTCCTTGGAGCAAAACACATTTTCCTTTTCTTAAACATGTCTAATATAAAGGTGGCTAGTGGGGATGCATCAGTATCATAAAGCAAACAATGTTATTTTCTACTGAGACAAGAAGATACTTCCCCATCTACCACCCAAAGAAAGTGAAGTAGACCAAATCAATTATTTTGGTTAAATCCCGTGTGTCAAAAGCTGCTTTTTCACAAACTGTAAAAATAGTGTCTGTGGCTTGAACTGCACAAAAACTAACAGACCCTCTACCCAAACAAGAATTAATTATGTGACCTGTACCTGCCATTCGGAGTCACGCTACCAGAAGTTTCTCCAAGCCTAAATATCTCAGACATCTTTTATTTAATTTGCATTTGGAAAGTCCAAATATAGTTGACGTTTTCATTTCTGTCAGTCCTATTTAAATTAGGTTAACATTTGTTGACTACTTGTGACAGCATTTTTATTAAGCATGTGCATACTCAAATTATATAATCTAAATTTAATTGCTATAATTTTGTCATCTATTAACCCTAAGATCCCGGGAAAGTTACTTAGCCAGATGAAGCCTCAGTATTTTGCTCAGTAATATGGAAAGAACATTTTATTCTCTTTAACTCAGAGAATTGCTGAGATGCTTAAAGGAGATGTTTGGAAAGATCTTAAGGGAGAAGTGCTCAATAAATTGTTGCTAATCTTATTATCTTCATGTGCACTGTGAAAGTTAATAAAGGAAAACATCGCTAAAGTCGGTAGGGTAAGGAGGCTAGAAGGGGGGAGGGAAACATACCAGGAAGAATTAGAATTACAGGAAGAACTGTAATATAGACTCGAACAGAAGAGTCATCAACAGGAGAGAATGATCAGACCCCCAACAGGGAAAGACGTCCCCTGAAACTTTAAGAAATCCACTCTCCCTGCAACTCAGCCTATAAGAAACTGTCATCACGCTGAACTCTTGCCTTTCTGCAATACACTTGCTTTCATTACAACCCTTCCCAACATCCTCCTTCTCCATAAAATAACATTCCTCTCCTTTGTCTGCTGGACTGGCCTATGGTTTTTCCATAGCTGGCATGTCCCAAATAAGCCTGTTTTATTTTCCTGGTAAAATAACTGATGGCTTTATAATTAAGGTTAACAGATACATGAAATGATGCTCAGTGTCCCTTATCATCAGGGAAATACAAATCAAAACCACACTGAGATACCAACTCACGCCAGTCAGAGTGGCTAAAATGAGCAAATCAGGAGACTAGATGCTGGCGAGGATGTGGAGAGACGGGCCCCCTCCTACACTGTTGGTGGGAATGCAAACTGGTGCAGCCCCTCTGGAAAACAGTGTGAAGGTTCCTCAAAAAATTAACAATAGAACTCCCCTATGACCCAGCAACAGCACTGCTAGGAATTTACCCAAGGGACACAGGAGTGCTGATGCATAGGGGCACATGTACCCTGATGTTCATAGCAGCACTCTCAATAATGGCCAAATTATGGAAAGAGCCTAAGTGTCCATCAACTGATGAATAGATCAAGAAGATGTGGTTTATCTGTACAATAGAATACTACATAGCAATGAGAAAGAATGAAATCTGGCCACGTGTAGCAATGTGGATGGACCTTGAGGGTATTAAGCTGAGCGAAATAAGTCAGACAGAGAAGGACAGATACCATATGCTTCCACTTATAGGAGAATTAGGAGAAACTTAACAGAGGACCATGGGGGAGGAGAAGGGGAAAAATGGTTGGGGAGAGGGAGGGAGGCAAACCATGAGAGACTCTTGAATGCTGAGAGCAAACTGACGGCTGATGGGGGTGGGGGAGAAGGGAAGGGGGGATGGGCATGGAGGAGGGCACTTGTGTGGATGAGCGCTGGGTGTTATATGGAATCCAACTTGACAATAAACTATGAAAGAAGAAAAAGGTTAACACTATAGTTGCTAGAAACTGGTGATTATAGGCCCAAGAAAATCTGTTCTCTCCTTCAATGAGTTCACTGCTTCGTGGGAAGAGGGGAGAGACAAATGGGTAAGCAAACAAGGTAGAATCAGCCCCATATTAGCAGTACCCAGAATAGACTGATGGACAAGGGAGAAGCGTCGACCAAGAAGACAACAAAATTATAAAGCAACCAAACATGTTTATGGGGGAGGGGGGTGTCTTAGGAATTATAATCCAAGAGATACAGAAGATACAGAAGACACAGAATCCACAGCAGTCAAAACATGTACCCTGTAACAGGAAAGTGGTGCACAGGCTTATAAAGGCAAATCCCACAAGGTTACATAACTTGTTTTGAAAGAATTATGATTGGTGCTGGCAGAGTTTTTAGAATCTATACATGGTTGGTTATTTGGCTAACAGGTGCTACACTCTCTCTATTTCAGTCCAAAGTAGGAGTATGTGTTCCAGGAGCTGGGGGATCTGCAATTGACAAGAGTCAAAAGTTCTAAGAATGAAAACTGGGGTAGGCACAGGCCCTACGTCCTGGATATCCTTCTGACTCTGTTTTGAGTGACTCTTTTAGCAATGCCTCCTCCATTCTGAAATCTTCTTCCCCAGAAAGAAGTGCTTAATTTCACTGGGAATATCAGGAAAGGATTTGTGCAAAGACACGGCTCAAGCTTTGAACGATGAAATGAGTAGTATTTTGAGGGAAGGAAATGGTGGTGGGGAGTGGGGGGCGTGCACAGAGGGAATTCCAAGAAAAGGGAACCGTGTACAAGAAGACAGTGAGTTTGCAAAATACTGAACAAGTCCTTGCGTATAACAGAGACCCACCCGAAATAAATATGCAGAGGGTAAGTGAAAGCTCGAAGAGGGGCCCATGGTAGACTCAGAGCAGTGTATTAATTTGTTTTAAATGACAATCATTGGGTGGTTTGCATAGTCCAAAATGCCTCTCAATATTTGTGTAAAGCCAATGCTGTCATTTGAAAACAGAATTTTTTTTTCTGGCTGAATGGCGCCGTGTCATCCCAAGATGAAAAAGAAGAATCTAATGGTCTTCCGTGCTGTTAAAATAACCTGTCCTAACACCCCTTACAGCGAAGGAACCTTCAGAGGAGTCAGTTGACCAGATGCAATATTTTCTCTCTAATATGTTAGTTTCAACCTGTGTTGTTCATTAAATTCTTTGGATTTTTTTTTTCCCCTGTAGAGGGCTATGCTCATTCATCAGCCTGAGTCATTTTATCTGATTGGGTCCAATCTCCCCCTCCCTGGCATGCCTTCTTTACTGCTGAATAAAATCATCCTGGGATATGTCCAGCAGGAAGATTTTCATAGGAAAGTTCCATCTGCATTCAACCCCTCATTTATTCAGGCTGAGTTCTCCAGCTCCAGAGGAGAAAGAATTGGGAATATAAACAGGTGTCTTCTACTGCCAAGTTCACTAATAGGGTCATTAGCACAGATGACTTGGGGCAATGCCCGCAAAGAGGACACATGGCAAGAACCCGCCCCCTCCCTCGCCAGCCTTCTGCCCTGTTTGGGCTCCCTCTTCAAGTCAACGCACCTACTACCCACCAGAGTTTCCCGGAGAGCTGGTGAGGCTGAGAAGTCCAACCAACTCAGGAACCCAGAAGCCAGCCGTGTTTCTTTCCTGGGACACTTTCATTAAGGTCTAGATAACAGAAAAACTGAGTTTTGGGGGGGGTGCTTTGCCCTTAACGTCCAGCCCCTTGGGAGTGGGCCAGCCACTCCGGGAGATCTTTGTAGTTAAATTAATTCCTCCACAAGCTGGCTTAAAAATAGAACCGACCGTCTTTCCTATTTGAGATTGATCATTTAATTTTGTTCTCTTTCCTGAGGAAGACTACAACTCTAAAGGCCTGGGATTAAAGAAGTCTTTTTCAGGGTGTAGACTACCTCCGCGACATCTACTGTTAAGGGATAGGAGAACATGTTAGTCGTCTTCTCTCTTTTGGGATTCTCTGTGCAAGGCCTTGGACCGGTTCTGGATTTAACCCGAAACCCATGTGTGTGGATAAGAGAATAAAAGGGAATAAAAAGGAAGGAATTAAATCTCGTGTTTCTGGGACGCGGTGGACACAAATAACCCTGGAGATGGAGCGTGTGGTCGGGGAGGAGGGCCATCTAAAGCTATTCCTGCTCGGGGCGGGCAGAGGGAGGGGAGTGTCTCCGAGGGAGAGCAGGGAAAATCGCTCCTTCCGGAGGGCGGAGGGGGCGGCGGGCGGTCTTCTGGGCATTCACAGGGCGCCACCGGGAGCCGAGAAAGCGCCCCGGGCCTGACGTCATTGGCCATCAGCTGACTGTGCTCAGGGCCCGGGCNCGGCGGCGGGGGCGGCCCTGCGGCCCCTCCCCGCTGTGGGCGCGGAGCCCGGAGGGCGGGAAACGGGAGCCGGAGCGCACGGCTGGAAACGCTTTCCCCGCGCCCTCGCCTCCCCCTGCAGGAAACTTGGGGTTCGCGGCGGCACTCCGGGGACGGGCCCAGCACCCCTCCCGATGGGTGTAGGAAAGCCTCTTGCGAGAAGCCGTCTCTACAATTGCGGCTTCTTGGGGGGTATTTTGCTTTTCGCCCGAGAAAGTTGGCTTCGCCAAAAGACGCCCGGGTGGGGAGGGCGGAAAGGGGACCCTCTCTTTGATCGCGCCGGGCTCTCGGAGCCCGTGGGCAGAGCGGCCTACGAGTCCTGGCTCTGCACCTGCCGGGGCCCGGAGCCAGTGCCTAAAAAAGAATAGCGGAGGAACCGGCCCGCGCGGCCAGCTGGAGCGCTGGGCACCCGCGCGGGGGGAGGCCGGGGCGCCCGCGGCCGTCCTCACCCACGCCGCCCTGCGCGTGCTGCTGCCTCCGAGACCTGGGGCGTCCTGGCCAGAGCGGGGTGCCAGCTCCGCGCCACCCCTCCCCGGCCCGGTTCCGGGGGCGTGGCTTGGCGTGGGGGCGGGTTTAAGTCGCCGCGGGTGTCTGACCGATCTGACAGGTCCCCAAATTCCTCCCCGCCGCCGGGTGCCCGCCGCGCGCTTCAGAGCGCCCGGGTGGCACGCGGCGCGTCCCTGGATCCGGTGGCGTCTGCGCCGCCTTCCCCGCGGCCTCGGGCCTCCCTCCTCGTCCAAACCTTAAACTCGCCGCACCCGCCGCGCTTCGGTGCTTAGCCTCCGGGATCCGCACCGGCGGCTTCTCGTCGTCCTCCGAGCTGTTGGGTTCGCAGCCCTCCCCACTTTCTCCCGCCTCCTCCTCCCGCTCCTCCCTGCTCCGGGCCAAATGGACTCCGAAGGACGAAGTGAAGGCAATGGGAACCGTGGGCTCCCGCCCCTCGGAAGCTCAGCTGGAAGGGCTGACCTCGTCTTCTAGCGGCGACCGGGACGCTGCCGCCTTCGCCCTTCCCCGAGGGATGCGGCCGGCCGGGGCCCGCGCCGCGCTGTCAGTCCCCGCGCAGGAAGAGGAGACCGCCAGAGAGGAGCCGAGGGGGGAGCCTCCGCACACCCCCTTCTCCAGATTAACTGTTTGCTGACTCGGNATCCCGGCGCAATGGAGTTCTCCGAAGGGCTCTGCTCCTGCCACCGCGGCTAACTTCGCACCCGCCGCCGCCGCCGGTCACCCTCGGCCGGCCCTCCCGCGGCCGCCGAGTCGTGGGTGTCCCGAGTCCGGTGCCGCAGCCAGGACCCGCCCGGCGCGCAGCAGAAAGAAGCGCGGCGCCCGGGTGCCTCTTGGAGAGCAAAGGCTGCGCCGAGACGCTGAGCCGAGGGGCGGCCGAGAAGCCCGAGTCCGGGAAGGGGGCTGCGCGGCTCCGAGCCACCACCAGCTGCGCGGGGTGGCTGCAGGGAGGCGCGCAAGGACGCAGGGGTCTGCGGCGGTCTTCCAGACGCCCTTTGCCCCGGGGCGCACTATGACCTGACGCGCGGGGCCTCCTGTCCAGGGCTCGCGCGACCGGGCGGCCGGGGCTGCCGGGGCTCGCCGCCCAGCTNACCACGCGGCGCAGCTGTCCGGCGACTCGGCGCTGCCCCTCTACTCGCTGGGCCCCGGGGACAGAGCGCACAGCACCGGTGGCACCAAAGTCTTCCCGGAGCGCAGCGGCAGCGGCAGCGGCGGCGGCGGCGGCGGCGGCGGGGGCGGCGGGGCTCTGGGCTTCCTGCATCTGGACTGCGCCCCGAGCAACTCGGATTTCTTCCTCAGTGGGGGCTACAGCTACCGAGGGGTCATTTTCCCCACTCTGCGCAACTCCTTCAAGTCCAGGGATCTGGAGCGCCTCTACCAGCGCTATTTCCTGGGCCAGAGGCGCAAATCCGAGGTGGTGATGAACGTGCTGGACGTGCTGACCAAACTCACCCTCTTGGTACTCCACTTGAGCCTGGCCTCGGCCCCCATGGACCCGCTCAAGGGCATCCTCCTGGGCTTCTTCACTGGCATCGAGGTGGTGATCTGCGCGCTCGTGGTGGTCAGGAAGGACACCACCTCGCACACGTACCTGCAGTACAGCGGCGTGGTCACCTGGGTGGCCATGACCACCCAGATCCTGGCAGCAGGCCTCGGCTACGGGCTTCTGGGTGATGGCATCGGCTACGTTCTCTTCACGCTGTTCGCCACCTACAGCATGCTGCCGCTGCCGCTCACCTGGGCCATCCTGGCCGGCCTGGGCACCTCGCTGCTGCAGGTGGTTTTGCAGGTGGTCATCCCCCGGCTGGCGGTCATCTCCATCAACCAGGTAACTCCTGTGTGCCTTGTGCTTCCCCCTGCCTCCCCTGGGGTGTTTAGGGATAGCTTTCGGGAGTCTGGCTTGCCTTGCTCACTTTGAGGCCCCTCCCCCAGCCTGGCACAGGGCCTCGCCCTTGGGAGGTCCAGGGTGCTGGTGGGATGGTATTTCGCTCCTCTTAGACGAGTTGGAAGTAAATGACCTCTAAAGTTTCTTTTCCAGCCATGCCCTTCTCCTCTGCTTCTGTGAGTAATTCTTCTCTGACAGCAGCTAAGAAACAGACTTCTTTCTGTTCTGCATATTTCCCTCAGGGTCTGTGGTCTCCGGATCCGGAGACCCAAGGGGGAGGCGAGACACCCCGTTTAGAAGGTGACCCATCCCTTAACAGCTTTACTCACAAGAGTCGCAGGAGGGTGTTGTAAAGGACTCTAGGAGTCAGATTTGGGTTTCTGTGTATCTCTGCCACAGATCCTCAGTTCTTAAAGGAAGCAGCATTTGTTGACACTAATTGCTGGTGAAGACCCTACATGTGTCCTATAATCCAGTCCTTCTGACAGCCCCGTGATAACGTGTTTTACCTGGGAAGCCTTTATTGCCTTGGGGTCTCACACAATACCTTCTCTTTTATCATAGGATCCAAATGCAGTGTTTTGCCTAGATCAGCCTCATTTGGGGCTGGTAGGATGGTGGGGGAATGTCTTTGGCAAAGATCGCAAGTTTTGTTCAACTGATAAAGGGCATGTTGCTGTAGGTGGTCTGAAATATTTAGGCGGAACCTGACTCTCGTCTCTTTACTTCCTTCCCTCCTGTCTTTTCCGTTAAATATGGATGCGTTTCTGGGAATAGAGTTCCCCATTGTCTGTGAAGGAGAAGGTAGATAGTGACTTTATTGTTTAAATCCATTAAAATCAATAGATAATTAATGGTCTGGCACTTTCTTTGCTACATGTCCGGTGGATAGCAGGAGACTGAATGGGGGCGGGGGGGCGAGCTTCTCCATAAAAATGAGGGCAACATGTCAGCCGAAGTGTTTCCAGATAGAAGCCTGGCAGAGGCTCTTGGACACGTTCTTGCTTTGTACGTATGTTTCTGTTGCAGGTTCAGCCTCAATGTCACTTTGCTCTATTGGAAGCTTAAAATCTCCTCTTCCTTCTGATTGGGTTTGAATGTATCGTTGAATAACCAGGCACAACACTTCCAAAACTTGCGCATGCTTTCTGGAGCGATGGCACCTTATAGAGTGTTTTACTCATCACTGACCTTCCAGGGCTTCTAGTCAATTCGGGATTCTCTGTCTTCTCTGATGGCTCTGTATCCATGTGCTCAGGTTACTTATCTGGTCGGCTGCTTTTACAGTGCTTTTTGATCTCCCTGGGTAGAGCTAAGAGTATATAAAGTACATGGCTGTGATCCTCAGGCATGAAATGGGGGACTGAGAGCCTCTGTGGGTTAGGGCCGAGCAGCTGAACTTGTCCTTAGTAAAGAGAGTAATGAATGTCTTCTCGAAATCACCGTGAACCTTTAGCACTCACATGTGACAAAGTCTCTCCTGTATCAGAGGTATCTGCTCATTTGCAGAAAATCCCGTTGATCATAACCCACTGCTTTCCAGGCAATAGGCTTCCTTCGTACTCTTTGCTAAAGGACCCCATCCAGTAAGTTTGGAATAGTATTTAGAATAACACATCCCAAGTGGCAAATGATGAATATTTTCAAAGTTCTAAGTATAGAGACATTCTGCTTGCCAAATGAATCCAGAAAGTAAATTTTGGCTTCATATTTGTTTTATGCTCTACTCAAATACTACCAGATGGAAGAAGATTAAAAATAACCCCCAAATGTCTTCCCACTCCCGTCCCCTGATAAAACAGTGTTTTGCTTGAAAACCAAGGTCCCGGTACATGCAAACCTAGCTCATTGGACTTTATGTTTGGGTAAGAATTGTGGATGGACTACAGGTTCCCAAGTGGAGTCCTTTTTTTAAAACCAGACTCTGAGGGGACAGCCAGAGCGCTCTCCTCTTCTCGTAGGTGCTGAAAAGACCTTTGTGACTCTGGTTACAAAATATTTTCCTTTGGCGCCCTCTAGAGGTCTAAGCTTCTTTCCTGGATCTTGCAGGTGGGTAAGGTAGAGAAATAATTGCTTAAAAAAAATCTTGATTTTTCAATAGGTACTGTTTAGTTTTCCCTGTTTGGGAATACACAAGTTGTGCTTAAAATAGGCCAACGACATCTTATAGCAATTAGAATAACATCTTAACTCCTTACCATGGTCACTTGATCCCCTTACAAGCTGGTCGCTCCTTCCCTCTCTTCTGTCTTACAGAGATCCCAAGCCTCTTTCCCACTTCTTAGCCTTAGTGACTGCTGCCTAGAATAATTTTTCCCAGGTTTTCACATGACTGAACTGTTCACGTTATTTTGGACTCGGTTCACATGGCATTCCCTAGCGCGTTACTTGTTTTGTTTTCTCCTGAGCACTTTCACTCTCTGAAATTATCTTATTTGCTTATATTTATGGTATTTCTTCCCCCAACCCCAAGGAATGTAAACATCACCTATGGGCACAGACACCTACGTGTTTACCAATTTTTCCTAAGCACCTAGAAAAATGCCAGGCATGTAGTAGGTACGCAGCACACGGGCACTGGATGAACAAGATGGTTCATTGTAAAGGCAATACTATAAAATATCCAAGCCTCCTGACGTTGTGCTGGTGAAAGCTTTCTACCTGCATGAACACATGGAAGTCATATGTGTTTAAGCTAGTCGTTTCCATACAAACCTCTTTGGAGAAATCAAACCACGATGAGAAGCCTTCGCATTTGTACACTATTCTACATGTAACTAAGGGCCTTTCCATACATGATCACATCTAATGGCAGCAAACAGATGTATCCTCCATTTTCACTTCAGAGAAGAAATAGCAAGTTCTTGGGAACTTTCAAGAGACACCCCAAAGATGATGAGTTTAACAAGTGGCAAGAGCAGTATTCAAATCTTGCTCCAAAGTCATTCATTTTTAAGAAACCCTCAGGGGGGGAGGGGGCTTTCCTTCCAAACACATTTGAGTTGACTCCAGACTGAGGCTTACGCGTGTCACTGATCAAGAGGGCAGTTCCCATTATAGCACATGAATGAACATTTCATGAAGAAAGCCCAAGGGAGGTCATGAGGGGGAAAGAACTGAATCTCTGGCCATGGGCTGTTTGTAGCGAGCCCATCATCTTGCTCCGCTGGGTACATACTTGTCAACTGCAGCCCATAGACCCTGGGATGTCATCTTTCTCCACATTAAGCTTGATTCCCGTTAGAGGATGGCTCACATTGAACTTCGCATTTTCAAGAAGCGAGAAGCTACATGAAGAGTGTAATGTCAACACACCTCGGCAGCTGTTTCCCTTACTGAAAATGCCATTTTCAAAAGTGACAAATGAGTCAGTGATTGCCTTCCCTCAATCCAAGCTATGAGAATGTGTTTCTGTTCTTTTCCTCCTGATGGAAATCATATCTGTGGCTCGACAGGGTAACCACCAAGCTGCAAATCTCTGCAGAAACTCTGTAAAGAGACAGGGCTTGGTTCTCAGCTAGATCATCCTGTGCTTTCCACTGTGGGGGTGGGGAGGGGTGGGGGAGGGGTCTTCACCATCAGCATGGAGAGAGTTTATGTTTTCTCCATTCATTGGACTGTTAGACTTGAGTCATAGACACCCCACCCAAACTAAGAGGTTATTGTCCGTGGCAGACATGATCACCCGTATATGTTCTAGGTTTCAAGTGACATTAGAATTATGGAGGAACTTTCAGAAGGCTCAAAGCTCAGTTCAAAGGGTTCCTTTTCCATCCACCCTGACAAAGCCGTTATAGGTCACCCTGGGCTGTGGTTTTCCCTTCCTCAGGACGCCTCATCAGCCTCAAGTTAAATTGGCTTCAAGTGTGTGAGTCAGGTCACTGCTGCCAGTGCCTTTGTCCAGATCCGACGCAGATTTTGTCCACGACTTAAACAAATAGTTTATCCTGCCTGGTTCACTTTATCCATCTAACTGTTTATTCCAAAATTTTATGATCTGTATAAATAAAACATTCATAATGTCATATTTGCTAGGTTCTTTCCTGGGGTATGGACATTTCTAAGGACTGGCTGTAATGCACATTTTACTCTGTTTTAATTGCTGGGGATGATAATAAGAACTATCTAACATTTGCAACTCATCTTGTTCTCATTCTTCAGCTCATTAGTGATAAAATGGTGAAGATCATTTCGTTATTGGGAAACTGAGAGGCAGCAATATTTAACCAGAATGATTGCTGCATTATGTTTCCTCTTGGGGATTCTGAAACACTAAAGCCTGTGTCTAATTAGTCCTCTGTACTTCCTGGCAAGGTAGATAAGCCGAAGTGTCAGAGTAAAGGTGATTCCTCCAAGATAACTCTTGGAGCCAAAGCTACCAGGTATGCAAATCCAGGTTAGTTAGCGCTCGAGGTCATGTTGACGGATCCGAATTTTGGTGCTGCATTTTCTTTCCTGTCTGTCTTCTACAAATCCCATCCAACAGTAGAAGCCAGAGCCAGAAAAAATACTAATTAAACCATGATCGTTAAACTTGACTAATAACAGGGGCCTCTAGTTTATATCTGGCCTTTAAAAAATCCTTTGGGAGAAAATGCAGCCTTTGGTCTGGGCGAGATAGTGGTTAATGGTATGAGCAGGTAGGGGGTCAGGTGACAGGCAGACTTCCTGTGGGCTTTGGAATCATTCCTGATGATTTAAATGAAGGATTGACTTCAGAGTAAGCATTAAGTCAGCATAATGGAATTACCGATCTCTCTCCCCTCATTTGTAAAATTTACACATAAGTGTATCTTCTGTGTTCTTTGTCTATCTCTGCCAACTCAAATCAAATCAAGGGAACTGTATGACTACTTAACGTACAGCAAATGGCATGCAATATAAATCACTCTAATTTGGTACCCAGTATCGAGGTAAGTGCTCACTTCAGAACACACAAAATATCCATTAAATTATCTATTTAATGCACCTCAGTGCATTAGTTACAGTGTGAGTCTTCTCAAACTCCAATACCTCCATTTCTTTACATTTTCTTTAAGCAAATTCATATAGGCTTAAAAAAATAATTGAGGTGTCCCAGCATGTCTGAGAAAATGTCTTTCAAAAACAAATTTGACTGTCACCGTTCCCAAGAGGTTTCTCTTGCCAGGAAGTGGAAATATTACTCTCTTTCTTGTGAAAAATACCCAGGGACCATTCAGCTTTTATGGTTTCCTCCCATTCTCCTTCCCTTCCTTCCTGTCTCCCTGCTTCCCTCCTTCCTTCTCTTCCTGTCTCCCTCCCTCCCTCACTCCTTCCCTCCATCCTCTCTTCTGTTTTTTTTTTTTTTTGGAGGTTTTGTGTGTGATGGAAATGTAGGCTTTGCAAAGGATATTGTTAATCGCTGCTAGAATGACCTGTGCAATCCCTTCCACCCTGGCCTGTACCCCCTCCTCACCCAACCCCAGACTTGCAAGTAGGCTTGGTGCCTGCATCTTTAGGGAGAGTTGTAAAACGATTGTAAAGTGTATGCTTTGCAAGATTGAATTATGAATTTGTTTTCCTTCCTACCTGGTAATGTCACCTGACGGGCATCAGTGGGTCAGAGCGTAATTAGATCAAAACCGGGGAGTCTGGGAGGACTTTCCTTCTGCAGAAGCTGCTGCAATGTCATGCTAAGTAGGACAAATGCATTAGTCATATTTACACCTTGCTGATCGATGGCGCTGTAAGAGCTCATCAAAAATAAGTGAAACCAAGCATAAAAAGGAAAGATGAAAAAAAGCCAGCTTATCCCATATTCGGTGCTGCTGGTAACGTGTAATCAAAGGACACTACGACAGTCGTGCTGACTTGACATTTCACTGCTGTCTCAATATTTCTTGGGAGGCTAAGTTATTCATTTCCCAAGTGTATCTCTCTTAGTGGATCCTCCATGTGTTTGTTTTCAGAGCATGGGAGGTACCCACCCCACCCCTTTCAAAGGTTTCCTCTTCCCCGCCAATGGGCACGATATTAATTCTTCAAGAATTAAGAATTCAAGGGCCACAGTCTTCAGCAGGATGGCGTATCAGTTCAACTGACGTATGGCTTTTGAAGCGCGTTCTTGGCTTTCTCTGGGCTGGAAATCAAAGTAACAGAAACGGAAGGTTGGCAAGTTTCTGTGGGACGGAGGTTTGAATCTTAGTTCGCAGGAGGATGGCTTCAGTATATCTCTTCTTCCCTGGCATTTCCGGCCACAGCAGAGCCCTGGAAACCGGCACCGTCTGCCCTGTGGTCCCCAGGAAATGTAATTGGATTCACACACTCAAATTATATCATGTGTGCTTTGTTTATGAAGGACTGTTTTAAGAAGGCAGGTCACTTAGAAGTAGCACTAAGTAGCACTTAGAAGCCAGCTTTTCTCACTGCAAGATGTCACAGTCTGCCCCGAGGGGTAGGGAAAGAATAAGGTAGATTAATTAACCCCGAAGGGGCCAGACATTCTGAGGGAAGCCAGGCCACAGCCCTACAGCCCCGGGTAGGAATAAAAGCTGTGCTACCAGTAAATGCAGTGGTGTGACCAGCTCTTTGACCGATGAACTGCGGTGATAAGTCTCTGTAGTCCTCATTTCTCTGGTATCTCTGGTTGATACTTGGATTTCATTAATCTAGATCATGTGTTTTAGTACATGTGGTACCTTGCACATTCCTGAGCTTCTGGGGTTTTCTCTCCCTTCCATTCCATTTCCTGCCTTATATGCCAGCACGTCCTTGAAACACAAAATCCTCCTAAATCAGGAAATGATAAAATTCTACACCTTGAGGACATGAACTACATGTGAAATTAAATCACACCAATGGGGAGTTTGGGGGCGAGTAAATTTTTCAAACTGCCATCCCAGAGTGCACACCAGCATAAAATGTTCGCATGAACTAAGAACTGTAACTGCTTCATTGTGTGGCTAGCGTTCCGGTTGACTGGAGTAAATCATTCCAGAATCTTCTCTTATTTTTTTTTTCTTTCTGTGATTCCATGGTGAATACCCATGATTGCTTACAAAATGGAGGCTACCAAAGATGAGGGAATGCATAGAAAAAGTATATGTAGCTCTTCAACTCTGAACATGGGAAGAAGAAATGCGGCATGAAAAATTTAACAGAACAAGAGAAAGGAGCAAGAGAAAAGGAAGAACCCTTGGAAGCCTATGGAAACAGGGATGTGGAAGAGATATGGTGGGTGTTCTCAAATATTCAGGGTGCTGCCACGGTGAAGAGAGGTTATTTTATGTGTCTCTTCTGGGACAGAATAAAGATCGATTGATGGTCTGTGTAGTGTGAGAGATTCGGTTCATCTAAAGCCAAGATTTTGTAACAAATAGACCTGCCCAGAAGACTGCTTTCTGAAGCAATGAGCTCCCTGTCATAGGGATTCTCAAGGGAAAGTTATATAGCAATCCATCAGGGATGACCTAAAGTAGATTCCGTATCAGGAGTTTTCTTACAGTCAGTTGAAAGCCATTGGCTTTCATCTCCAAGCCATCATGGCCTCTTTGCAGGCAAGAAAGAGAGTGCAAAAGGCTAAGATGGTCCATGAGTATTTGCCAACTGAATGGGCCGCCCTTCTAGGAGCTCCTCTGGGATCCATGCCCAATGACATCTGCTTACATTTCGGGGACCAGAACCCTGACACATAGCCACTCCATCAGCGAGAGAGGATGGCAAAAATAGATTAGATTTGACTGTGTCTCAAAACTACAGTATCTCATAGGAAGAAGGGGAGAATGGAGACTGAGTAGGTCAATTGTTCAACAAGTATTTGTTGGCTTCCCATTGGGTTCTCGGGTCCGGGGCACAGGTGTGTCCTGGACAGTCAGGGTTGCTGCTCTCATGAGGCCGATACTTGAATGGAATTTGGGAGGGAGTTTGTGGCTGGTGTGGAGGTCGGGAGGTGTGTACCTGGTTCTTAGAACATGTCTGAAACACAGCATTCAGTAAATACTTTATGTGAATGCAAGTCTTGGGCTTTTTTTTAAGTTAATTTATTTATTTTGAGAAAGAGCATGAGCGGGGGGGGGCAGAGGGAGAGAGAGAGAGAGAGAGAGAGAATCCCAAGCAGGCTCCATACTTAGCTGCTGAGCCTGACTTGGGACTTGATCTCACAGATGACAAGATTGTGACCTGAGCTGAAATTAAGAGTTGGACACTCACCTGACCTGAGCTATTGACTCAGGTGCCCCTTGGGCTTATTTTTTTTTTAAACTACAGGTCTCTTAAGCATGAAAAATCAAAGCTGGGGTCGGTTTCTTTTAGGAGTAGTGTGGAAAGAAGGGTCAGACTCTAGAAGACATTGTGGATGGGGATGCATCTTCCTTTTTAGTGAAGAGGATATATGGGGACCCCAGCAAAGGAGTAGAGCGTCAATTATTTATTCCCTAACCAAGCCTGGACCGGAGGACATGGATCTGGACCGGAGGGCATGTCTGCCTCATGTTAGGGAGGGTCAGGCTGGTCTGCAGCTCTGGGCGCCCCCAGCTGGTCTGTGTTCACAGTGACCCCAGCTATAAACTGAGCAGCTCCAGGAAACCCACCCCCACACACAGGTAGGCAGACCAGGAACTTAGGCAAAGCTCAACCCCTTCTCCTTGGTATACTGCTACACCTTGCATTTCCCCCCATCAGAGCAATGTCATAATGTCCCCCGTGAACCCCTTAAGGTCAAGGGTGGTGTCTTCCCCATCTCTGTGTTCCCAGCAGGTAGCATAGCACTTAGGTAGTTCTGCTTACCATAAATTTAAAAGAATGAAATGAACGATCGTTACAGAACCACCTTCTTTCCCCTGGCCCCCTCCGCCCCAAATCACATAGTTACCAACAGGGGATGAGTAAGCAGTGAGAGAAGAGAGATTAGCTTCTCTAAGAGAGAGGAGAGAAGAGAAGGTCAATAAGAAACCAGAAAACACATCAAAAGGTATCCCCTTCTGAAGTGATTTGGGCTGAAAGCCCCAAGCTGCATTTTTGCTAGTGTCGTGTTTAAAAAGGTGAGGGCAGATAACATGAAGAAAAAGCAAAGTGATTATCCAAATCATTTAAGTGAAAAAAGAAAGAAAAAGGAGAACAGGGTGTGGAAAGGTATGCACTTTAGAGATTCCATTAAGTGTTTGTCCATTGGTGAAAATTTTAAATGGGTCAGGTCTCCAACGATACAAAATAGAGTCCCAACACGGGGCTCACCTCGCATTCTCTTCCTTCTTGGTTCTTCAGCACCCCGGCTCTGAATCCTCACACTGTAACCTCACTCCAGTTTTCTTTGTGACACACCCCATATCTTTTCTAAGGCCTGACTTCTGGTCTCCAGTGAATGCTCACCTTTTGGCTTAATATAGGGGTAGCTGTGGGCAAGACACACGCCCACATTCAGTCCTCATTTCTGGCATTCCACACTGGTGGGGTGGTCTCCCTCACTCCTCAGGGAAAGCATTGCACAAAACTGGTTGACTTCGAGAAGCATGATAAACAGATAAATTCTTAGACTGCCCTTTGTTCCCGTTGGCTTAGAACCCCTCACATAAAGACTAGTTTGCACCATCACTGGATCGGTTTATCTATAGGCTTCCTCACAGCAAAATCAAGCCTGATTTTAGTTATGGGACCCAATGCAATGAACTAAAACAGTCTTCATGACATCCCCCAAAGGTTATGAGTTAAGTCTTCCACTTTCCGAATGATCCCACTTTCTACTGTCAGTTAGTTCATGAAACCAAAGCAAAATCAAGAACAGAAAGCTTGTGTTGTTTTAAGTTCAAAGTCCAACTCCCCTCCTTACTTGAGTGAGCTTTCCTACCTCTCCTGTTGGTGGTTGGCAGTTCATGTGAAAATGGGTTCATGGCCCAAACAATTAGTGTCCAAGAAACAGAGACCTTCCCCTTCTCTATTGAAGAGACAGATACAGCCCTTGGCTCTTCCCAAGTGAATAATGGCATCATAAGCATCCCTGGGGGCCTCGCTCACGTCATTTCAGCCGGAGACGAACTCTGAGCTATTCCGGTGAATAGTTAGAGATATTTTTGAAACCTTGTAAATACATTTCCTTAAAAACCTAGAAACCACAAATTCACATCCTGGTTTTGCCATGATTTTTTTTTCCGGTAACTTTGGCCAAATGGACTTGGCTTCTTTGGCCACAAAATCTTTATACCCAATAGAGCTTGGTGAGTAGTGGAAAGAAATATGGGATCATGAAGGGTTCCCAGTGCCCCAGGCCAAGTTAAATACTCCTCCTCTGCTGAGCGCGTCACCCTTCCCCTGCCTACCTGCCCTGCTCACAGCGCTGCCATTGAACTTCATGTCTCTCTCACCACCTGGGCTGTGAGCTTCATGGAGGCAAGGGTTGTACCTGAGTCATGGTTGTGTCTCTATGACTTAGTCTAGGGCTGGTTTCTTTATCTTCCTTATCAGATGCCTTAGTTCACCTCTTTAATGTTGGGACCCTTAAATTGCCATTCCACGTATTTCCTTATTGCCTCACTCCACACACCGTCCTGGACAGTCCCTCCTTCCCTCCCTCTGTTACTGACCTTGGATTTATGTGCTGCTTACTCCTAAATCTGTATCTCTAGCCCAGTTTTCTTGGCTAAGTGTAATACCAAGCCATCTAGTGGTCTGCTGGGTACCTCTATTGAAGGGTCTTACAGGCAGCTCAATGTCAACAAATCACAAATTGACTCCCTCCTACCCAACATCTATGTGAAATCCTGGTGGGTTCTTCTTCCGTTACTGGGATCTGTCCATAGCTCTCCATTCTCCTCCTCCTTACTGTTCTAGGGAATCCCCCCACGATTACTCAACCCTGGGATTCTCAGTACTCCTACAAGCCACCCCCATCCACCAAAGAGTAAGTTTCTCCCAAATGTGAGTATTCTCACCACTCATGCCCACGGGTGAGTTCCATCTCCAGCTTCCCGACACTTTGTGCTGGCTTACTCCTGCGTCTGCTTCCTAGGGAGTCTCTTCTGTCTCCTTGGCCTGACTTTGTCTGCCAGTACTCACCCAGGGGTCGCCAGCTCCAGGAAACTTCCCCTGTGCCCCTCCTCCAAGACACATGCCAGCTTCAGAACAAATGGCATTTGTTGATTCAAAGAATCAATCATGTTTGCTTGTTTGATTTGGGGACTCTGAGCTCAGGTGAACTGTTTAAAGGAGGAGGGGTAGGCAGACACTATAATTTTGATGCAAAGATAAATGGTCTTTCAAGTAAGACTCTTCAGTGGGGAAGTATATGTATTGAGGGTTGCTATGAGCCAGAACTTCACATATCACGGGAGAGCACTTGAGTGTGAGCCCAGTGCAGGAGGAGGGTTCAAACTGCCTGGGATTGATGGCCGTGGGTAATTTTATGATGCCAAGAAGGGTCTTAATCTTCCTGCATCTCACTTTCTTTAACTGTAAAATGAGAATAATAATAGCCCAGAAGGTTGTTGAATTTATGAAATATACCCAAAACACTTACAATACTTAGATTGGTGCCGGTGCACAGAATTGCACAATCCATTTTATTTAAAAAAAATAATGTTTTATTTAATTCTGAGAGAGAGAGACAGCGTGAGCAGGGGAGGGTCAGAGAGAGAGGGAGACGCAGAATCCGAAACAGGCTCCAGGCTCTGAGCTGTCAACACAGAGCCCGATGCGGGGCTCAAACCCACGAACCGCGAGATCATGACCTGAGCCGAAATCGGACGCTTAACCGACTGAGCAACCCAGGCGCCCCTCCATTTTATTTTTTATTGTAGCTTAATTTTTAAAACTAACCACCTTTTTCATGAAGTCCTCTGCCCTGAGGAGTCCTTTCCCAGGCTTTACCTTTCTAAACACCTGTGTATAGTAGACCTATGCTTGCAAACTTTAATGTGCATAAAAAATCACCTGGAGGTCTTGGTATAGACTTAGGATTTGGGAAGTGGGTCCCAACATTCCGCATTCCTAGTTAAGTGCCCAGGTGCTACGTGCTGCCAGTCTACGTACCCAGTTTGGGGAGAAAGGCTTTAGAATTTGGCACCTGGGCAGCTCAGTCGATTGAGCATCTGATTCGTGGTTTCACCTCAGGTCATGATCCCGGGGTCATGGAATTGAGCCCTGTGTTGGGCTCCGTGCTGATCATGGGACAACTTAAGATAGTCTATCCCCCTTTGCCTCCCTCTGCCCCCTCTTTCACTCATGTGCTTATATTTTTTCTCTCTCTCTCTCAAATAAAATAATAATAATAATAATAATAATAATTAATAATAAAAGAAGTCAGCACAGCCCCACCTTCTCTGCAATGGCCCTGACACATCACTGGCGGAGCCCAATGACTCTGGGCTCTCATTCCTTTTACTTCCCTCCATCATTAACTAGCTCATACTCCTCTTTAGTCCTTCACACCACAGATGTTTATGAAGTGTCACTGCGTGTGGGGCGCAAGCAGTAGGGATACTGTGGTGGGGATAAAAACCCATGATTTTCTCTTTATTACATGGATTATCATCTAAAGCGAGAGACAGCCATCAATCAAACAATGACCTAAATGCGTGAATAATTTCAAAAGGAATTAAGTACTTTTAAGTCAGGCAACATGGTTCAACACCAGGCTCTGACTAGTCTGAGGCTACGAAGGCATCCAGGGTGTAGGGTTTAAAGAGGCACTTGCTGTCAGGTGCCCCGCTGAGATGAAGTGCATCGGAGGCACCGACTTGCCTCACCCCAGTCTTGGTCCTGTGTCAAAGGAGAAACCGGACTTGAGCTGAGATAAAGAAACTATTCTTTTTTTTTTTTTTAATGTTTATTTATTTTTGAGAGAGGGGGAGACAGAGCATGAGTGGGGTAAGGGCAGAGAGAGAGAGAGAGGGGAAGAGACACAGAATCCAAAGCAGGCTCCAGGCTCCAAGCTGTCAGCACGGAGCCCAATGCAGGGCTCGAACTCACAAACCATGATATCATGACTTGAGCTGAAGTCCAGGGCTTCACTGACTGAACCACCCAGGCGCCCCCTGGAAACTATTCTTAATTAAGACCTGAAAGGGGCACCTCGGTGGCTTAGTAGGTTGGGCGTCTGACTTCGGTTTGGGTCATGATCTCACCTGCCGTGGGTTTGAGCCTTGCATTGGGCTCTATGCTGACAGCTCAGGGCCTGGAGCCTGCTTTGGATTCTGTGTCCCCTCTCTCTCTTTGGCCCTCCCCTGCTCATGCTCTGTCTTGCCCTGTCTCTCAAAAATAAATGTTAAAAGAAATTAAAAAAAAAAAAAAAAAAAAAGACCTGAAAGAGGAGTGGAAGTTGGCAGGTGAAACTGGAATTATGGGGTCTTTATTTGTTTCTGCTACTAAAACATGTGCTCGTTGAGGCCAGGCTCTGTCCTTTGGTATGTCCCTGGACGAGACATGGGCACATCACAAGGGAAACTCACAGCAGAAACTTGCTGAATAAATACCTAAATGGGCATCTTAGCGTGAGCATGGCTGCTTCCCTTCTCATAGCTGAGAATGCTGAGCTCAGAGAATTACTTTATTTCCCTTTGGTCATGCCGCTAATGAGGGATTCTAAGCCACATCTGTCTCATTTCAAAACGACCCCTGGATCTGATGGCCTTTTGAGGCCACTTTATCTCAATTAACACAGCTAGTTTCAGAGGCAATGAGTTAAAAGTAATAAAGAAGAGGAAAAATGAGATTTGTATTCCAAATGATAGCCATGCTTATAACAGTGTTAGAGCCCCGTGGAGTCAGGGGACCACACATTGTATTGAAAATAGCATCCTATCAGTCGTCAAAAGACTGACCTCAGATTTTACATCCAGTGTGGCTCAACTTTGCACGGACCAATCCGCCTGTCTTGGCCTCAGAATGAATTCCTCACAGCTCTAATATTCTGTCATCATGGAATGATTTTTGGGGTTCCTCCCTGCTATAAAATTTTTATTCCCCTGAGTTACGGTGAATGAGAATATGAGAGTTTGTAGCTTTCCTGGTTTATTTGGCTCCCACAATCAGATAACAGCAATCCTTATAGAAAACATAGCTTGCTGAGGCCTCTGACCTCTGAGAAGGAAGAAAAACAGTATGAATAATGATTTAGCAAATACAGAGAGAATTACTTATTAGGTGGTATTTAATATTTAATTTCTCCTAGTGGTTTAATTGCATTGACACCATGAGTTGGAAAACTGTGTGTCGTTGCAGTGATTCGATTTGTTTCGAAGGGAATAGTGACTGGGATATTTAATTGACAGACAATTGTTCCTTGTGAATATTTAATTGGCGACTTTGTGGTGCTTGTCAGAATTGCCTATCTGGCTCTTTCAAAATGTGCATGTCCGCTGTGATCAACAAGCCATTTTATGTCAGTATTACCCTGAAGCAATTGAACTGGGCATTTAGCAGGCTGAAGATCTATAACTGGGTGGGTGGGGGGCTGGCTTTTGTGGTTCTGTCTTCTTTGTCTGCAGCCCCCAGGGAACAGACACCGGGGCCTGGAGGAACTCATTTATTTGGTCACTTCATCTGTAACAAAATGAGAGTGAGGTACCTGTACTGTTTATCGATATGAGAGGAGCTGAAGACTATGAAAGGTTGCAAATAGAGAAATGGCAGTCACCGAGCACCGGGTGGGAGTAGTGTGACTTCCGTAACTCAGCGGGTCTGCTGGCTGTGGTCACAGGTAGCAGGCTTTCTCCCTCTGGGGTTGGTGTGGAGCCCTGGCCATTGATTGCCTGTATGGTGAGTGAAATGGAAGGGCCCTGAAACTTCTGGCAACAATGATCACAGCACATTGTGAGCAGACACTGCACTCAGGATGAGAGGGTTTCTACCAACATTACAGAAAACCCACTGCCACTTCCATGTTCCCGTCACGAACAAGAGCCCCAGTCATTAGGAATCACCCTTTTGGCCATGTATTTGGAACATTCTTAGGAGGAAGAGAAACCATTTTGTACTTAGTCCTGCTAGGTCTCCCTACAGATGACCACACTCATGTCTTCCTTTATGGAAAGTCCTTCCTGATTTGATGGAAGGGGGAAACTGATGCTCGTTTGACCTCCTGCAAAAAAAAGACCTTGGTTCAAGGTAATTTGAATGTAAAAAAAGAAAAGGCCAAGAAGATCATTTTAAGGTCTAGTTAATAAACTTTATTTTTTTCATGCACACAGAGAATGTAAGCTGTGAACCTATTTCAATATTAAACAACCATTAAAAGACAACAAAATGAATCCATTGTCCATAAAATTAGAAGGAAAACTCACAGTAAATAGCCACTATCTCCAACAAATAGGTTAAACACATGATTTCAGTATAGGAAGAAGCCCGTTTACCAACTAGACTAAGCAATAAAACATGAAAGTAAAGAAAGAGGCACCGTGTCGTTGGAGACTGGAGGGAGGTCCACTCTGTTTCCTTGTGACCTTGTCATTCTTCTGCTGCCCCACGGGCCAAGGCACCACCAAGCTTCTCCCCTACACCATTTGAGAACCGCTGTTTTAGGGGCACCTGGGTGGCTCAGTCGATTAAGTGTCCAACTTCGGCTCAGGTCATGATCTCACGGTTCATGGGTTTGAGCCCCACATCAGGCTCTGTGCTGACAGCTCGGAGCCTGGATCCTGTCTTTGGATTCTGTGTCTCCCTCTCTCTCTGACCCTCCCCTGCTCTCTCTCTCTCTCTCTCAGAAATAAATTTAAAAAAACATTTAAAAAATTTATAAAAAGAGAACCACTCCTTTAGAAGACCCCTTCCAGGCCTCTGAGTTTTGAGAACTTAACTCAGCTGCTCCAAAAGGCAGTGCCTGATAGCAGAACACACTTGCATTTGGCAAAGCTTTGGAGGTATCTGCGTTATATGGTTTCACACACGTCCCATCCACTCCTAATGGTATTCCCGCTCCGGTAGTAGAATTGTAACCTCCACTTCAAAATGCAGAAACTGCAGATCCGAGATGAATTTGGCTTAAGTCATTCAGAATGTGTGTGGCTAAGTGAGGATTCGACCTCAAGTTTGGCTCCAGCCATACTTGGGCTTCTGCCGGCTCCCACCGCCTCTCCCCTGCACACGCCAGGCCTCCATTTAAGTCAATGTATATTCACATTGAATAGAGCGTGTTTCTTTCCTTCAGCTGTCTAGTGTACTGAACTTGAGGGGTACGATTTCAAATAAGATCCATTTCCTGTCCTCAAGTCACTATGTTTCCAGAGCAAGAAGGCAAGAAAGGAAAGTGTTATGTGTTGATACGTGGCTGCTTCCTGGATGGTCTCCCCAGACAGATGCAATGGGTGTCATACCTTGAAACTATAAAGACTTGAGATATGGCGCACTTCCTTACCTGCCCTTCTGTGCACACTGCATGTGCCCAAAGTAGAACATTTAGGGAGGAAACTGAGACAGAAGAACTTAAAAGTTTTGATGACTTCACGGTTCACCATCTGTCTTCAAGACCAGATTAGTGGCTACACCAGAAGGAAAAGCAGAGGATCATTACATAATTTATTAACTATGCAGACCAAGCCCTTTTTGCCCAGATCCTTTCTAGCAAAATAAATAGCTTCTTGGAAGTAATCTAGACCTAGTTGCCCACGTGATCCTAAATCACACTGTATTGTTTCTTTTCTTTCTTTTTTTTTTTTTATTTCTAGGAGAGAGAGAGAGAGACAGCGTGAGCAGGGGAGGTTCAGAGAGAGAGGGAGTCACAGACTGAAACAGGCTCCAGGCTCTGAGCTGGCAGTCAGCACAGAGCCCGACGCGGGGCCCGAACCCACGAACCGCGAGATCATGACCTAAGCGAAAGTCGGATGTTCAACCGACTAAGCCACCCAGGCTCCCCTACACTGTATTGTTTCATATGCTTTCAAAAGATAAGCCGTTTGATGATATTTCTTGTCTACCTGAGGTAGATTTCTACATACAGCTGTATTTTATTTTATTTATTTTTAAACATTTTTAATGTTTATTTTTGAGACAGAAAGAGAGCAGGCATGCACAAGTGGAGGAGGGGCAGAGAAGGGGAGAGAGGATCCCAAGCGGGCTCTGCACTAACAGCAGAAATCTGGATGCTGGGCTTAAAGTCACCAACTGTGAGATCATGACCTGAGCTGCAGTCGCTTAAGGCCCGACTGAGCCACCCAGGCGTCCCTACAGCCGGGTGGCTGCCAGGACTCATTGTCCTTTCTTCTTTGTGGTTAGAGCCAAGTTTTTATCTTGGGAGGTAATGCCTATAATGTGCATATATATATATATATATATTTTTTTTACATTTATATTTATATTTTTTATATGGGGGAGAGAGCAAGAGAGAAGCAAACAGAGGGAGTGTGTCTGTGTGTACGTGTTTGCACGCAGGTGCACACATGCCTGCATGCATGCACACAGACATACCTCCTTTATACTAAGGTTAGTCAATAAAATAGAGGTACTCGCTACTGGAGGGTTTTGGAAAGCTTTCAAAAGATGCCTCTCATCTGGGAGGATTGCTTTTTCTTGCCCACCACGTCTCCTTTAACCATCTTACTGCCTGGTGAACAATATAAGGGCACCTCCACCGGCCATCTTGGACTATGAGGAGCCCTTGAGGATGGAAGCCACACAGTAGGATGCTGAACCACAAAGAGATCAGAATCCTAGTACACTGCCAATGCGCGGGTCGCTCTACGAAGCCTAGACTGCTCATCCCTAGGTATGTTCTTATGTGACATAAAATAGACTCTGAGTGCATTTAATCCACTTTTATCATAGTTCTGAATTACAGCATACAAATCAAAACTGGCTGCAAATATATTCATGGTGTATTAGCCAGTACATTAGCTCTGTCTACTCTTTGCAATAACGCAGCAACTCTTATACTTGACAATCTGATCATCTAAGACAGGGACCCATTTTCATTTTGTGATTTTTTTTTTTTTGCTCTGTCATTAAGATTTGGGGAACAGAAAGACCCAGATCAGATGTTGTATCACCTGAGACATAATTGATAGCACTAGCATAAATGCCAGGCAATTATTATGGCTGGGGAAGACGTGAGGGCCTCTTTCCCAAGGGAAGAAACTGATATCTTCCTATTTATAGCTCTTTGAAATTGCACCAAGCCTTGCAGGATGGAAAAATCATCGCTGGGGGTGCCCAGCAGAGGCCAGCTGCTCATCGTCAGGGTTTTGGGGCAAAGGGAAAGAGGTTAAACAAAAGTATTTTTGAGATCCCTTCTAATTTGAAGCTTATGATTCTGTGTCTTGATGTTATAAATAATTGGTTAGATGCAGAATAATTGGACTCGAAAAAGGAGAGAAGTCCCAGAAACCTCCTGAATCTGAGAAAAGAGTGCTGGAAATTTACATCTAGCAGCTCCCCTCTCCATGGATCCTCACCTCAGTGAAGCCCGGGACCTGTCATCCATCCTTGTAGCTGCCTGAGCCAGAACGCCCCCTAGGCACCCCGTCTCTTCTCCCTGTCACCCCCACTGCCAGTCTGCCGCAAGTTCCTGACAAGTTCGCCTTCTGAATACCCTCAAGTCCACTCACTTTTTTTTTTTAAACGTTTATTCATTTTTGAGAGACAGAGCATGAGCAGGGGAGGGGTAGCGAGGGAGGGAGACACAGAATCTGATGCAGACTCCAGGCTTTGAACTGTCAGTACAGAGCCCAACGCAGGGCTCAAACCCATGACAGGGAGATCATGACCTGAGCCGAAGTTGGACGCTTACCCGGCTGAGCCCCCCGCTGCTCCTGCTCCCTTTTATCTCTGCTCCTTCTGCTTTCGGGCAGGAGACACTGTTCCTCATCTGAATCATAGCAGCTTCACTGCATCCACTTTCAGCCTTTTCCAGTCTACTGTCCGGGGTCATCAGGCTGGAAGTTTTCTTATGATGATGGCTTAGAATCCTTCAGTTAATGTTCGCAGCTTCCTGTTGCCCTTAAAACAAAGGTAGAACTCCCTCCTGGGACACACCGTGAGGTCTGCCATTCTTCTCCCTGGCCTCCCTCAGGTCATATGACCTTTATTCAATTCCTCTAAAGTCACGTGACCTTCATTCAATTCCTGTAAAGGCCCCTGTCTTTCCCTGCCTCTGAGCTATCTGAATTTCTGTTCCTCCTTTGCCCAAGGTGCTCTTCCCTCATTCTCAGTTCAGGGAACCTTTCTTAGGGCAGCTTCCTCTGCTTCTCTTAGGTTACCACTTAATCACATTTTCAAATTCCTTCCTACTTTTCTTAGAAAACACATACCTTGGGGGTGAGGGGCACACACGTGTGTGTGTGTGTGTGTGTGTGTATGTGTGTGTGTTGTAAGAGTATTTGTTCTGTGTCTGTCTTTCGTACTAACTAGTAACTGTGATAAATATGGGAATGAGGCAGGTTTGCTTGTTCACCAGAATATTCTCAGCATCCCACGTTTGATAAATGTGTATTTAAGAATGAAGGAGTGAATGAATGAATGAATGGGAATGGCTGGGGCTGGGGTGTTCAGGGCCAGTTGGTACTTCTGGCTTCTCTAGACAGTGTCTAACAAAAGACTTCAATAGTCCGAGAAGGTGAGATAACACTGTTTTGGATCAGGGCTCAGCTTCCACTGGGCTCCCAACCCATGTGTCTATGGCTCAAATCCTGGTTAAGACTAAAACTTGCATATAAAATATTTTCATGCAGCTGAACAGAAATCCTACCAGGCAAAGATGACCTACCGAACCTGCCAAATTGTTACTCAAGTGATCATACACAGAATCGTTATGCCAGAGAGGTGCTTTTCTTTTAATAGTCTGCGTTCCGGTAAAAATACTTGTGGCTTCCACAGTCTTTAAATAGAGGGTATCATTAAAGAGACAACAATTTTATGAAATGTAATTCTTCTTATCTTCTTGCTTATTTCTTACAATGGATCTCGTTAAGGCTGAATTACGAAGTAAACTTACAGGACCTTAGGAAGGGAAAGTTGACACTAATATTGGATTAGATAGATAGATAGATAGATAGATAGATAGATAGATAGATAGATAGACAGAGTACTGAGGAGGATTTTTGAGTCATACTGTTGTTCATTTATCTTCTCAATTTTGGGAATGGTCTGGGAAGAGTAAAGAACAAGATAGGAAAGTAGGATATGGATTCACCTATTTACTCTATAAACTTCCTACCACATTTTTATCCCAATTTTGCTTGAATACCCCAATGACGAGGAGCTTTCTCCCATCCCAAGTAGCTCCCAACCCAAGTAGGGTTACGTTGATAACCGTATTTGTAGAAAATAATGTTTGTTGTGGACATGATCTAAGCAGCTGCCATAATTGTGTGTTGCAAAAGGTCAGGGCTGCCTAAGGCAGCGCACGTTGTCATTTCACTAATATCAACATTACCATTGTCTTCATCGTCCTCTCCATCCCCCTTCTGTTCCCCTTTCATCATCCCCACAAGTGTCCCTAACATTTCCAGAGCATCTTGAGCCAGAAGGTCAGTTGCTTCTGACTGAGGAAGACTTCACCGTGGAGGTGGCAGGTGAACTTGAAATTCAGGAGTCGGATCTGGAGATACCCACAAAACGGTGTGGCTATGAGGTTAGACCTTTACTGGGTGAAGACGAGACACCTGTGCTCATGCCCTTTGCTGGATCTTAATCTTCATGAATTGCACACTGTCCTATATTTCCTCTCAAATAGGAGAAAGTGTTTTGGTTGAATGAATGAGAACACCAGAGCCGAAGTACTTGGATTTGGATCCTGACACCACCACTCATTAGCTTCTGAGCTGGCAAGTTACTCAACCTCTATAAGCCTCAGTTCTTTCATCTGGGAAATGGGGCTAGGTAAAATATACGTCTCATAAGGCAGGTGTGAGCTTTTGCAGAGATGAATCAGGTAAAGTCTTGGAACAGCATGTAGCCCATAAGTATCGCCTGTGAGTTATGCCAGACGCAGGGCAAACTGTGAGGCCAGAGACCCTGATTCTGTGATTCATGGCCATGTCGCCAGCCAGAAGAACAGTGCCTAGGGTGTAACTGGTGCTCCCTAAGTCATTATGAATGAGGAAACAACAACTCTGGAGAGTAGCATGGCCAAATGGAAAACGGCAGTAGAGGCACCTGGGTGTCTCAGCTGGTTAAGTGTCCACCCTGGCTCGGATCATGATCTCGCGTTTCTGGGTTTGAGCCCCGTGATGGGCTCTGTGCTGACAGCTCAGAGCCTGGAGCCTGCTTTGGATTCTGTGTCTCCTTCTCTCTCTGCCCCTCTCCTGCTTGCGCTCTGTCTCTGTCTGTCTGTCTCTCCCTCTTAAAAACAAATAAACATTAATTTGACCTGGGCAGTAGGCTTGGGTCAAACACTAGCAAATGGTTGATCAGTGAAAATGTATGCCTTTGATATTTTTAACTGATATTTCCAAATCCTTTGAAAGCTAGAAGAATACATTTAATATGAACATCACTTCTCCAAGATGGTATATTTTACCCAAAGACAAAGAACTACCTCTCTTTCCTTGAGTATACTCTTTGACTTTTAAAAAATAATAATAGCTAAAGGAGGCAATATTGGAACTATGTTGAGTCTCTATTTTGATTAAATATTGAAGGAGAACATATATGTCAAAGCCCACTTCTCTCCCTTGAACCAACACTTAGTCCAAATTATCCACTCAGAGCACTCATACCAAAGAAAATACTTGGCATTTGTAATACAATTTATATTTTAAAGTTTTCTGATACTTAATGCATACCACATGGTATAATAACTCGGCTATAGAGGGCAAATTTGAGGAATCTCAGGCCTGAAAGATTTCTTAGTATCCAGACACTGGGCAGGCTACAATCCTGGGCTGTTCATCTCCTAGTTCATTTCCTAGGGGGATATTTTTTTCTCTTACATGTCATACTTCTGTTAGGCCGTTTCTAAAACTCTGATGGGCAAAGGGAATTTAACTGGCAACAGACTGTGACTGTACTGGGCCCCAGCGCCTACCCTGCGTGGGCCGCGGGGTCCGACCCGCCTGGTGGGCACAGATGAGAACAGCGACCCCTGGTGGCCGCCCCCACAGACGCCAGGAGAGGGGGCGGCTCTTCAGTACAACCAGCACCTGCTGCTTCCTGGCTTCCGGCCCCTTCGCTTCCTAGATCATAAAGAGCGGTTATGCAAACATATTTTTTTCCTGTACTTAAATTAAAAAACCAAGACAATTATCCGAAGAAGGATTCCGGAGGGGAGTAGGGATTCTAATCTGAATGCCTCTAGTCATCCAGCTCGGGTTTCTACCTAGTTTGCCATTAAAATCACTGGCATTCCAAGTTGGAAGGGAAGTTCAAGGCCACCAAAGGCCCCTTCTAATCAAAGCGGGTGTCTTTTATCCAGTGTTCTGGATGGGGGCAGGTGGGCGACTCTTGGGGCTGAGGGAATTTCAGGAGGAGTTCAGGAGGCAGCCTGCATGGGGTTTTGTATTCTGCCAGTTCCAGCATGTGGGTCAACTGCTTTTGGGAGGGGGGTGTCGTCAAGGCCGGCCCTCCTCTGCTCCAAACCCAGCACGGCTCTCCATTTCATCCTGGGTCCCACTGGCGTCCCTCCACCTTCCGCCCTGTCTCCTCCTACTGTCTCCGTTGCTGCAGTCTGACTGCAGTCTGATTGCTTCCGGCCTTACCACTGGCTGTTCCTTCTGCCCGGAGTGTTCTTTACCCAGAGAGCCCCATGATCCACTTGCTCTCCTTGCCACGTTTTGGAAGGAGAGCCACCTCCTTGGTCCCAGCGTCGACCCTGGAGTTCTCGTTAGTAACCTCTCTATTTCACTGTGTCCTCCACTCCTTGTTCTCCGGTTACATTGCTCTATTTTTTAATTTATTTTTTGTTGTTTTAGTGTTTATTTCTTTTTGAAAGAGTCAGAGACGGAGTGTGAGTGGGGGAGGAGCAGAAAGAGAGAGGTAGACACGGAATCCAAATCAGGCTCAAGGCCCTGAGCTGTCAGCACAGACTCCGCTGTGGGGCTCGAACCCGCCAACTGTGAGATCATGACCTGAGCTGAAATTGGGTGCATAAGCAACAGAGCCACCCAGGAGCCCCCCTGCTCTATTTTTTTTAAGTTTTATTTATTTATTTTGAGGGAAAGAGAGAGAGCGAGAGAGAGCACGAGCACGGGGAGGGGTAGAGAGAAAGGGAGAGAGAGAATCCCAAGCAGGACGTGGGGCTTGAACTCACAAACTCCAAGAGATCATGATCTGAGCCCAGATCAAGAGTCGGATGCTTAACCGACTGAACCACCCAGGTGCCTCACATGACTCAATCTTTTAAAAAATCATTTTTTACCTTTTATCATTCCAAATAATTGACCTAGTTTTCTTGTTTATCTCTGTCAGCAAGAAGGCAGGCACGCAGGTAGAAATTGTGACCCTTTTTCGGAAATGAATCCCCAGAGTCCAGAACAGTTCCTAGCATGGAGTAGGCACTCGGGAAATTTCTGTGGAATGAGGAATGAAAGAGCAGATTCCGTCTAAAACTGTGTCTTTCTGTCTGCTCCCACGGACACAGGATTCTCATCCGGGTGCTCGTATTACAAGCAGAGTCGTGAGTAAAGAGGCCACATGCTGGACACCAGCAGATGGGGACCTGCATTTGGGGGCTGGCCCCAGCCCCCTGGCTGAGTGCATAGAAGGTTTTCCACCTCTCCGAGCCTCAGGTTTTTCACCTGAAAAGTGGGTGTCTTGTCCCCTACTGACGTGTGAAGGAATGGCACCCTGTTTCTAAAGCACCAGGCAACCAGGAGAGACTTAATGAATTTAAAATTTTTAATGCTTATTTATTTTTGAGAGAGAGACAGAGAGCAAGCAAGGGAGGGGCAGAGAGAGAGGGACACACAGAATCTGAAACAGGCTCCAGGCTCTGAGCTGGCTGTCAGCACAGAGCCCGACGTGGGGCTCAAACCCACCAACCTGAGTGAGATCATGACCTGAGCCGAAGTCGGATGCTTAACCAACTGAGCCACTCAGATGCCTCAGAGACTTAATGAATGAATCTAACTGTTTTGTACCAGCAACCGCTGGATAAAGCTGTAGATTATGAGTTGTTAGAGATCAAATACCCAAACGTATAGAGAAGACAATGGGAATATCTAAAATGAGGTTTTTTAAAATGTTTATTTATGTTGGAGAGAGAGAGAGCATGTGAGTGGGAGAGAAACAGAGAGTGGGAGACAGGAGATCTGAAGAAATGAGTTTTTGTTTGTTTTCTTTTTTTTTTTTAATGTTTATTTATGTTTGAGAGAAAGAGGGAGGGGCAGAGAGAGAAGGAGGCAGAGTTTCCAAAGCAGGCTCTGCGCTGATAGCAGAGAACCTGATGCGGGGCTCGAACTCATGAACAGTGAGATCATGACCTGAGCTGAAGTCAGACACTTAACCAACTGAGCCACCCTGGTGCCCCTGAAATAAGTTTTTAAAGTCTTTATAACATTGGGTAACTTCTATTTTACCTGTTATCCTTTATTTTTACCTTTTACCTTTATCAAAGCAATTGCTATGAATGTTTTTGCTAATGGAATATATACTCAACATCATTCCTTGGGATACCTGTATGATTTGCTTACCTTTTTGGGTCTCTGCTTAAATACAGCCTATCAGAGTTTCCTTCCTGACCCCATATAAAAGAAGGGGTCATTCTTTTCTCCTCTTTGTCACCTTTAATTCTCTCCATAGCATGTTTTTTCTACCAATGCACAGGACATGCAGTAATTCTATATGATTGTCTTTATTGTCCACGTCCACGTATGGTGAGGGAGAGATTTAATCTATTTTGTTTATCGGCATATACCCAGAGACTGTTCAGATATATACTGCGAATTGAAGTGATTGCCTTTATTCACCAACCGCCCAGGAATATAGTTTGAAGATGTATACAGTTGGCCTCTGCCTAATCCAGCGGGGTATGCCTTGGGTAGGGTCACCATACATCACAGGGGTAGTGTCACCGTACATCACATTGTACCCAGGACGTGCCAGATACAGGCCTGTCTCCTTTCACCTTCAAAGCGGCCCACTTTGCAAAATAGATGACATTGACACAATAGCTATGAAGTCCAAAAAGGATTAGGCATGACACGCGATCTCTCATTAGAGGAATGTATGGTCTGGATGAGAAGGGGAAAGAAATCGCTATTGATAGTTAACAGCTAACGCGTATTGAATTCTCCTCTGTCCAGAGCTGTGTGTAATTACTTCTCTCAGCCACAACCACCTAGGAAGTACGTACAGTTATTATTCCCATTTAACACGAGTAGCCTGAGGCTTCGAGAGGTTAAGTAAATGTCTCATCTTCCCATCACTAGTAAGAGGCAGGGGTGGGAGGTGGGGGTGGGGTGCAGATCCCAGAAGCAGACAGCCCTGGACACCTGCTGAGTAAGCCTAGCAGGTGCCACTGTGGGGCTTTTTCACACTTAACCTCCTCGTATTCGATGGTAACCCTGGAAGGTGAATTATCTCAGTTCCTTAACTGGGTAAAATAGGCTTATCTCTGTTCAGTGGCAGAGTTAGAATTCCAAGTTAGAATAAGTATGTTTATGAAAACCTTGCAAACAGCCTGGTGTTAGGTATTAGTCACCATGAGCTGAGGACATGTTCTGTTCCAGGCTTCCATTATATTTTTACTTCCTCATGTGTCACAAGGTGTGTAGCTTCAAAATGTAGACCAAAGCACACTGCACTGACTCGTAACTCCCATGTATTAAATTTTGGAAGAACGTTTTCTTTGCTTTAGACGTTAAATGAGTGTCCTCGTTTAAAAAGCAAGGATAAACGAAATCCTTTTACTTATATTCATGTTTATCCCCTCCTGCAGATGCCGACTAATATTTGTCCTTAGGTAGATAGTCATTTTTCAGCCACTCTGTGGTCTGTGCTCATCAAGGAAAAGGAATTCTTCGAGTCTTCTTTGTCCCCCAACTCTGTAAATTAGTACCGTTGAGAAACTTTGAGAAGTTATTCCATGTAAATCCACCTTCCTTAAAGAATTGGGATACTCAGTTTGGACATAACAAATATTTTTTTCATCTCTTTTAGTAACAAGAAACAATAGATATATATATATTTTTTTAAGTAAGGCAGCAGGTAATATGGGCTTCTTATGAGAAGTCCGGATCAAGAGGTGGATGACTTGGGGAAAATGCTCCAATTTTTGGTGCGCATACTGTACTTTATCCCCCCTGAAAAGCAGATGCATTTTAAGAGAAAACAAGCTCTTGGGAAGAGTGCTATTTTGGGCTCAGTAGCTAATGATGAATCAAAATGTTTCTTCAAACCCAATTACCCAATAAAAATTTCCATAGTAACCATCGCATTACACGATACATCTTCATGTTCACACCACAGACTTCCTTAGGAGCCGCCACCACCACCTTCTTGACACCACCATCTGCTCTGTAGCGAGGAGGAGAGGTAGGTGGTCGGGACATCTAACGAGGAAAAGGTAATTCCAATTTGAGCAAATCTTCGCAGGCAGAGAGAGTCTGCAGCAGGGATGTGCTGATCGAAAGATTTGGGGCGCCTGGGTGGCTCTGTCGGTTAAGCGTCAGACTCTTGGTTTCAGCTCAGGTCATGATCTTGTGGTTGTGAGATTGAGCCCTGGGTTGGGCTCTGTGCTGAGTGTGGAGCCTGTTTGGGATTTTTTCTCTCCCTCTCTCTATGCCCCACCTCCTTCCTCTAAATAAATAAATAAACATTTTTTGGTATAAAAAAATTAGGGTTTAAATAAGGGGTCTTCTTTCCCCCGCCTCCCCCCATCATGGTCACCCTTCCTGAGCTTCCTCTACCTGAAATAGGTGTTTTCTGGCTCTTTTCTTGACCAATTTATTTATTCCTCACATTTCATGGAAATATTTTCATTCCCAGAGAGGTTTTCCCTGCACCTCTTGATCTCAGTTAAGGTCCCACGGGACGCCCCTAGACAACTAGGGAAGGGACCTTAATTGTCTCATTTTCTGCTAGAATCTAAAGCAGTGCTTAGGTCCTACTTGGAGCTCAGGAAATATTGATAAAAGGAATGGAGGAAGGGGAAGGTACCTATGAGACAGTTGTCATCGTCATCATCGTCATCATCATCATCATCATCATCATCATCTGATGGTCAGGATGGCACACATTAATTATATCCATTAATTAAATCATCCATCCCACAAATACAAGAGGCTGATCACGTTAGCCAGGGTAATGAACACTCTCTGGCTGTTACAGGTTTGATCCTCTGAGAAGCAGATTCTGGGAGGGAAGTCAGCGGCTAGGAAGTTTATGAGGGGATGCTCTTGGGATCAGCCCCCACGGGCAGGAAGATGTGGAAGTGGAGTAGACAAGTGGACAAGTTGAGCTGTGATGGGCTTTCTACAGAGATTCATCAGTGTAATGGGGGGCCCAGAAGCTGGGGTGCTCTTTCTGAGATTGCAGAATTGGAATTATGACTGCATTCCAGGCGTACTCCCAGTTGATCAATCCTGGCCATGACTTTGGTGAGAAGGACCTCTTTAGCTGGGCGATCTCCCAAGGAGGTGGACAGCCAAGGGCCATCTACCCACAGCGACTGCGACAGGATGCATCCTCCATTCCCGAGGGCGATCTTTTCCCACCACAGTCCACCCCTTGTGCCTTCAGGACTTACTTCACCACTGAAGTTCTGAGAGCCATTGTATGATTGTGGTGGCGGTGGGGGGAGGGGGGCACTTTCTTCTTGGACAGCCTCAGAGGAGGACGGCTAACAGTGGGGACCCTGCTGATAGATGTTGTCTCCATCCTGTACACTTTTTCCTAGATCCACCTTTCCCTCCGCTAGCACCTCTTCTGGCCTCGGTGGTTTACCTGATGGCATCATGCAGATTCTCACGTCGCAGGCATTTGAGTCTCTAGTCACCATGCCTTTCTCAGGCCAGCGCCTAACCTTTCCCTGGATGGTGACACTTCCTGTCTGTCACATGGCCTCTTCCCCAGCAATGATTTACTGAACATCTCTGTGTGCTGGTGACTGCAGACTTCTGGCGGTCTCTCCACTGGGCACTGCTGATCGCTGAGCAGGCTGGTTCTTGTTGGGCAGGGAGGCTGTGCTGTGCGGTGCAGGATGCTTAAAGTCACCGCTGGCCTCCGTCACCAATGCCAGTAGGTCTCACTCCAGATGGGACTTCCAAACTATCCCCAGACGTTGTTGAATGCCTCTGACTGGGTGAAATCTCCTGTGAGCCCCACTGCTCTAAGAATAAGACCTGCCTTCTTCCTTTATTATACTGATGAGAGGCTGAGACGTCTCATGCTTGTGGGGTTCATATGAACACAGTCCTGACGTAGCATAGACACAGGCCTTTGATTTCCTCCCAAGGTCATTAATATTTATGACAACTTAATCCAGGGACACTCATTCATTTTTAGGGGAAGGAATGTATCAAACCGTCAATTCAACAGAGTTATTTCTGCACACAAAGTTCTGTATTTTCTACTGTTTTATACATTCACTCATTGCCATGTGCCTACTGTTGGCCGGATAGATCTTCTCTTCATGTTTGCTGTTCCCTGTGTTGGATAGGATGCCTTCTTCTCCTCTTCTGTGGTCTGATAATCAAGCAATCTTCTACACTTGTTGCAAACAAGACTCATGAACGGTTTCAAAAGATCAGTGTCCTCAAAAATGAAAATCTTCTATTTGAACAAAACTCCTTCATGGAAAGATTGTCACCTGGCCTTGGCTTGGCACTCACCTTCACCTTTCTGGGGTATTATCATGGGTCTTTCAGTAAACATCAGTTGTGACATTTCTCATGGAGACCTAACCAGGGTTGATGAGAGAATCAGTTATAGTTAATTGTATTTTCTGAAGCACCTTCCCTTTTTTTGCCATTGGCCGCCATTTGCAATGGCCCAGGAACTGATTTGTCCACTAAGCCACCAGGAATTGTAATATTGTGGGAATGTGAACTTTCCAAGGTTTCATATGCCATAGGCAGATGAAAACAAAAGCTAAAGTCTGGAGGGCTACCATATTTACTTAAATGTTTCTAGGTAGCGAGTCTTTTGTTAAGAAAAGCAAGTTGTAGGGGAAATTCTCTTCTTTGTCAGGGTCAATAAACTTGAAATAGACCCACTTTCCAGGAAATCAGTTTCTCTTGTTTTTTTTTTTTTAATGTTTATTTATTTTTGAGAGAGAGAGAGAGAGAGAGAGCATGAGCGGGGAAGGGGCAGAGAGAGAGGGAGACAATGCAATGCAGGCTCCGGGCTCTGAGCTGTCAGCACAGAGCCCAATGCAGGGCTCAAACTCAGAACTGTGAGATCATGACCTGAGCCAAAGGCATACACTTAACCGACTGAGCCACGCAGGCGCCCCCAGGTTATCAGCCTCTTGATATGGGCATCTGATTTTCTCTTGAGGGATCCCCTTTCTTACTTCCAGAAACATGCAGAGGTCACCTGTGCCTCTTTAGTGACTGTCCTGCCAGATTTACAGCTGGTCCTTGGGCGACCCTGAAAGCGTCCAGTCAACAAACACGATGACAGCCATGAGTTAGGTATGGGATTCGGCAGTGGGTGACACTAGCCACTGGCCTCAAGGAGCACATCGGACAGGGGTTTCAGGAATGGACAGGAGTTTCAAGGCCATGTGCAGACGAAGTCTGCTGGCGGAAGCATTGAGCGAAGGACTGCCTGGAGGGTGAGGGGCTTTCAGGGAGGACTCCCAAAGAGAAGATGCTTCTGCTGCCTCTGGAGGAGTTCCAGGGAGGTAGCGCGTGCATGTGTGTGCATGTGCGCGTTGCGAGTGGGGCCAGGGAGGCGTGTTAGGAGAAGGGAACCAGATGTGCAAAGGCCTGTGGATGTAAGAGGGCGTGGCCCGTGTGTCCCTCAGGGTCCCAGCAGGAAACAGATAAGGGAACTCAAGCTCAAGCAGAGGTTTGTGGCAGAGTTAAGGGAACCACAAGGCGCGAGGAGGCTGTTTCCACCCCTGGGGGCCTGAGGATACAAGGGGAGGGACGGTACTAGCAGCTCCTAGCTGAGGAGCACAGTCCTTGGCCAGAGGGCAGAGCAGGACTGGTGATTGCCCAATCTCGCTTGCTCTCCCTCTCTCTCTCTCTCTCTCTCTCTCTCACACACACACACACACACACACACACACACACACATTCTCTCTCTCCCTCGCTCCAGCTTCATGTCTCCTGCTTGAGCTGGCCACAGCAGAACCCACGTCGAAGCTGGGGACAAGGAGGCCCAGTGTAGTTCCAGAGATGCCAACCTCCCAGGGCACAGAAGGGCAGCTCTTTAAGGCGAAAGGAGAATAACCAGCCCAGTTGGCCCAGATGCCTCCGAGTTATGCTCTGTGACTAGAAGCCTCAGGGCATCTGCTGGAGAAATAAGGGTCAGGAGAGGAGGGGCAGGGGCGGGGCCAGGTCCCCAGACTCTCCCGCAGTCTGTGCCCAGGGCACATTCTGGAAGCAGGCTGTGTGCGTGAGGACGGTGGCACTGGCGGCTGCCACTTTGGAGCATTCGCTGGAGACACAGCAAATGCTAATAAGTACTTTATATGCAGCACTCTGGCCTCCGTTAATCTTTATAATCACTCATGGGGCGCCTGGCTGGCTCAGTCGGTTAAGTGTCCGACTTCAGCTCAGGTCATGATCTCACAGTTCATGGGTTCAAACCCTGCGGTGGGCTCTGTGCTGACAGCTCAGAGCCTGGAGCCTGCTTCGGATTCTGTGTCTCCCTCTCAGTCTGCCCTTCCTCCCTTCAAGCTCTGTCTCTCTGTCTCCCTCTCTCTCAAAACTAGATAAACATTATTAAAACAAAAAAAAAATCTTTATAACCACTCATGAAGAGTCCTTACTGACCGCTAAATTCCTATCACTTTGAAAGCAGCTTTCACGAGTTGCGTTATTTTATCCTTGCAAGAATCCTAGGTCCTGGAAATTTCTTTTTTCATGTGAATTAACAGTGAATTTGCTAGGATATAAGCTCCAAGAAGAAGAGACTTCTGTAGCCCCAGAACCAGGGACAGTGTGGGGCACATATATAAGAGGCCATCAATAGGCACTTCTTTTAGAAACCAAAATAGATTCAGGGGCTCCCGGGTGGCTCAGTCAGTTAAGCGTCTGACTTCAGCTCAGGTCATGATCTCGCGGTTCATGGGTCCGAGCCCTGTGTCACCAGCTCAGAGCCTGGAGCCTGCTTTGGATTCTGTGTTTCCCTCTCTCTCTGCCCCTCCCCTGCTTGTGCTTTGTGTTGCTCTCTCTCAAAAATAAATAAACATTAAAAAACATTTAAAAACCAAAATAGATTCAGAGGCTGTCAAAAGGGAGTTTTGGTGTTACGCTCTGACTCCCAAACTCTAAATTCCTAAACCGCAGGCCTTTCCTGGCCACTTGAAAGGGAACAGACAAGATGGTGCACCTTCCTCCTTCCCGTGGGTGTCCGGGAGAACCTGGCCTCGCTGAGGCCTCCCCTGAGGCAAGGCAGCAAGCCGAATGGTCCCCACTACTTTATTCTCTTCCCCATCAAGCTCATTCACTTATTCATTCAACAAACACACCCCAAGTCCTGCAGGATGATTAGGCTGTGACTTCCAGGAGGGTGGGGCTGGTGTTTGTCACCTTCCCATAGCCCTGGTCGCTGCCAGGCCATTAGGAGACCAGTAAATACTTGTTGACTCTTGGGTGCAGTAGCAGCAGGAGAGGTACAGGTTTGTGCAAGGCATATGGATGTTAAGAGTGGACAGTGGAAAAGATCGGTCACCAGTGCAGAGGAGCAGTAATGGATGTCTACACGGGCACCGTCCTAGAGGGCAGGAAGGAGAGTGGTTGTTTCCACATGGGGAGGGCATCAGGCTGAGTAGTTGAGTTGGTGAGATTGCCAGATGGATGAGACGAAGCTGCAGAGAGAGCACGGCAGGAAGATGCCCGGGGGTGCCCGTGGAGGGCGACATGTGGGGCAACGAGGGGCAGAACAGTGAACCCAACGGCCATTGCTCAGTCCTTGCCTCAGTGACCTCCCAGCAGCCCTGGACCCGGGTGCTGACTCTCTCCTCACCAGCACTCTCTTCACCTGGCTGCCAGGACACCCTCTGTAGGCTTCTCCTCCTTTAGGAGAAAGAAAACTGGACTGGAAACCAGAAAACGGTATTCTGGTGAATTGCTAATATTTTACAAAGAAAATCATTGGTGAGCCCGTGTGATGCGTGGGTGTACCCTTTCCTTGGCCCACCCTCTCCTTCCTCGTACTGCACTTAAACACACACACACACACTCACACTCACACACATCCTGGTAACCCGAGACAATCATGAAGACCAAAAGGATCCACCTTCTTTCCCTGAAATTACCCCAGAATGATGGGGGCGAGCAAAAGTCACCAAGATTTTTCTGCAAGGGACCAGCTGAGAAATAGGTAAATATTTTAGGCTTTGTGAACCACATCATGAAATCCTCCTCCCCCTCTACCTCCACTTCCTTCCTCTCCTACCTCTTCTGCTGCTCTTCTTTAAAAAAAAAAAAAATGTGAAAACCACTTTTAGCTCACTGGCTCCACAAAAACAGGCTCCTGGCTGGTTCGTCTGGCATATAGTTTGTGGACCCTGAGGGAGAGCACGGATGCGAATTCCTGCTTTCTCCCAGGACTGTCCGGATTTTATAACAAAGTTCTATGTCCCGGGCACACAAAACAGGACATGTGGCCCCTCTGGTGACCCTTATGAGCTCTGTGACCTTCGGTAATTAGTTAATGTCTCTGAGCCTCCCTTTTTTTGTAACATAGAGCTAATAAGACCAAGCAGATCGCTAGTGAGTTGTCCGTAAAAATAGCACACTTTCAGACCAAAAGACAGTGTCTGGTATACAATCGGGGCGTGCCAACAGAAGTTCTCTGAAACTCCCTTCGCAGAGAGGTGCACAAGAGCGGTAGAGTTGCCTCTTGGAAACTGAAATACCCTTGGAACAATGTGGCTACTTGTTTTGTCCACCCCTCTGATTGCAGCGGAATAGACAGTGTCACCCCGTTAATATCTCACCCGCTTTGCGCTAGCAGGCTTCATCTTTAAAATTTGGGCTACGCCTGCTGTGTTTCTCAGACTTAAGAAACCATAAACTTCATTATTTTGTACCTTGTCCTGTTTTAAAGGATTTGATCACTTATTTTTCCTCACCTCCCGGCCTTCTTCCTTCTTAGCCGTTAAGGTTATTACTTCTTCCCAATGTCCCAGCTTTTTAAATCCATGAAAATAAATCTCATCTCTCTGTTCTGTAACTCTTTTCATTCCATTTTCCAGAATTCTCTCTTTCTGTTGTCTGTGGAAAAGATCGCATTGTCCCCTCATGGCTCTGTAATTTCTCAGGACACCAGTCACTGGAATCAGGTTTTTCATGTAGGTGTTTCACCAGTCCAATCTTTTTATAGGACACTGACTGAGAGGTTTAGCAGGACACAGTTAAAAAAAAAATCTTTTTCTTAGATACTCACTTAAACTTTTACTACATTATGGCTCTATTATTCTTTTAAACTTCATTCCATGCTCCTTGTGATTTATCTTTCTAATTCAGTGGGTACTATTTATAAAGGGCAGGCAGGAAGCGTGGTCATGGACCAGCAGCTGTGGGAGAGCCCACGACCCCGGCAGAGGATGCTGGCCATTCTGTCCGGCCGTCCAGTTCACCCGGTGACCGCTGTGGGTCCAGTTCCTCATCCCTCCGTGCCCTTCTTCACTGAATCCTCACTGACGGGGTGTAACCTGGTGTACCCATTGCACATGCCACATCACGAGTGATCTTACCGAAACATAGATCTGACTCTGCTGCGCACCTGCTCAGACCCTCTCGGAGTCAGGGCTGTGACAAAAAAAGACAAGAAAGCAGTAATGGCCATCACCACAATGATGGTCTGTACACACTGAGTATTTCCTGTGTGACAGCCCAACTGCTAATCGCATCAGTTGTCCAAACGATAGTTTGAGGAAAGTATTTCTGTTTTACAGGTGAGGAAATTTGGGGGACCGAGAAATTAACCAACTGGACCAAGTTCACGTTAACAAGGAAATAGGAGCCCAGATCCTTAGCCACTAGGTTAGACTGCTGAGGTCTATACAGCGTGGCAAACTGGGCTATTTAGTATCCTCCCCTTCATGAGGGGAATGGCTTGCCTTGGTCAGCCTGCAGGTAAATGGTGATTTAAAGCCCACTCTGCCTGACTCCAGAGGTGGCTCCCTAGTCCCCGGCTCTCCTATCTTCTCGGATAGTAAATAATGGGAAATAAACATCTTTGTAAAGTAGCATAAATACTAACAATTTTAATACTTCATGGTCCTCTGGGGTATTTCTTAACATGGAGGAAGAAAATTTGTTTTTTTTTTTAAATGTTTTATTTATTTCTAGGAGAGAGAGAGAGAGAGACAGCGTGAGGAGGGGAGGGTCAGAGAGAGAGGGAGTCACAGACTGAAACAGGCTCCAAGCTCTGAGCTGGCAGTCAGCACAGAGCCCGACGCGGGGCTCGAACCCACGAACCGCGAGATCATGACCCAAGCGAAAGTCGGACGCTTAACCGACTAAGCCACCCAGGCGCCCCTGTTTTTTTTTTTTAATTTTTAATTTTATTTATTTTGAGAGAGTGAGCAGGGAGGGACACAGAGAGAGGGAGAGAGAATCTCAAGCAGGCTCTATTCTGTCAGCACAGAGCTTGATGCAAGGCTCAAATTCACAAACTGTGAGATAGTGACTTTAGCTGAAATCAAGAGTCAGACACTTAACCGACTGAACCACCCAGGTGCCCCAGAAAAATTTGTCAGGCATCATTTATTCAGAAAAAAAAAAATGTGTGTTACAGCATAGACTAGAATTTTGGGGAAAAAAAGATGGCCTCGTTTTTAAATATATAATCAACATTTATTGGGCATCTATTATCTGTTAGGCACTTTCATACACATATACATATATGCTATGTATATATATATGGATAGGTAGATAGAGATATGCATACATATACATTACTTGTATGAGGCAAAATTTTATCCCCATTGTTCAGATGAGAAAGTTGAGGCTCAGAAAGGCAAAAGGTGCCTTGCCTAAGGTCATCTGCCTAGGAAGTGCTGAAGATGCGGGATGCGCACACAGGTCTCTGGTTACAGAAGCTCCAGCACCAGGTAGGTGCAAAGGCCTTTGGTGGGTGGCCGCACCACTCACTCCATCAAGGACACCCTCCACAGAACCTAAACTGGGGGCTGGAGAGAGGATGACAACCTCCAGATACTGTTATCCTCATTGGCTCCCAGGCTCCTGTGTCCTCTCTGTCTATGCAGTGGGCAGCCACCAGGGTTCAAGCATGGGCCCCATGGGGACAGGCCTACGTCCAAGAGCAGAGAGGCCCTAACATGGGGACATTTCTCCAGTCGTCAGTAGGATGCGTGTGAGCACACCGCAGCTGGCCAAGAGCATGGGCGTTGGGGTCAAGGAGCCTGGTGTTACCTGCGCTTCCCGAGTCACCTACGCTGTTTGCCGTTGGGCAAGCTACTCTCGGGGCTTTCGTTTTGACATTTATGGGCAGAGGTAATTGATGCAGCTGAGAATTCCTTTGTGAGGAAAAGGGAGAGGAACACATAGGCATTGGCTGGCGCAGGACCCGGGTCAGAGTCCAGTGCTCCGTGAATCTCTGAAATGATGTAAGTAAGCATTTTGAAGATGTCTCCAAAGGCCTGGTCCCTGCCCTGGGTGATTCTCTTTGATTGCCCAGAACCAGTTCAATGGCTTGAGGACTGCACCAGCACAAGCCCGCTGGACAGCACACACACTCCGCCGGGGCTCCTTCCCCTTCACCAGGCTCCACAACAGAGCCACAAAAATGGCCAAATCATGTTGCCTGTCATGCATGTCCCGAGTTGGCATTTGGGGCTCAGCTTCCATTGTGTTAGTACAGCAGAGGGCCCAGGGGTGAGGTTGGAGGGGACAGCGGTTCACAGTTGAGGCTCCGATTCCAGGGACCAGGGTTCAACCCCAGCTCTACCACACACAGGCTTCGTCTGTTACTTCCAGCAGATGCGTAAATGGTGCCTGCACTGGGCTCTTGTGAGGGAGGGCTAAATGAATTAAAAACCTGCCAAGCATGTGAGATGCTTCCCATCACATACTAAGTGATAAATAAATGCTAGGTATGCATTAGAAAGTGATGCCAGGCCCTCTCCAGCCAGGTTTGTTCACCTGCAGATACTAGACCTTGACTTACATCTTTCACCTTCACCCCTTATGTGGCCAAACGTTCAGCCTGCCTCATGCATCGTGCGGTATTTATTTACTTAATTATACCCCAGTCTCTGGAAAGGGCTCCACTGCCACTGAATATCAAAGGTCTCCTTCAGGTGCTGGCCGGCACTTGTCTGGATCCTACAAAGTCAGACTTCCTGCCTTCAATTCCGTGTCCTAGCACTGTGAGGGCTGTTTAACCTTAGACAAGTTCCTTAGCCTCTCTGAACTCTAGCCTCCTTGTATAGATAAAATAAGAGTTCCTTCTCCATTGAGGTTATGTAAGAATATATGTGAAACTTACTTATTAGTAAGATGGCTTGCGCTTCATATGAACTCGAAAAAGTAAGTTATACTTGCTGTTCGGTACTCTCCCAGTTTCAGTCTGCATGTCCTCCGAAGCTTACGATGAAACTTTGGTGCTAAGGTCAAAGCAGGATGGGAATCCTGTAAAACTGAGTTTGCAGCATTTCGGAGAAATTGAGCTTAAGGGTATCACCTTTCAAATTTCTGGTTTCCGTTACAAAGTTGGAAATTACCTTAACGCAAACCAGTCGTGATTGGATGGCGACACAGCTCTCCTTTATTTTCTTTCTAAATTTAAAAAACCAAACGATCTCCAGGGACAATCACTTTCCCAGATCTGATCTTTCCACACGCAATAGCACTTGAGTGGATGCTTCTGGAGACCCAGGAATAAGTGGAAGGAAGGTCTTTCCCCTGCTTTTAGCAAAGCAGGGCCCCTCTAATGTCAAGAGCTTGGGCTGCAGAACCTGCGATGTTTCCTGCACAAAGTGAGTATCCTGCAGGAAGTGAGCCGCAGACAAAACGCAGCGCATCCTTCTGGACACCAGAAATCACACACTTGGATGGTGAGACCGCAGGGAGCCGGTCCTCTCCTCCACCTCCAGTCTGGCTACTTGGCAGCAGATAGCAATGAATCTTTCTGCAGGGACAAAATGCAAATCCTGTATCAAAGAGGGAAACCGGGGAAGCTGACTCTGTGAGCCCTTCCAGCTCAGAGCCCCCTCCCCTCAGCACCCACAGTGTGGCCACGGTCCTGGGGTGGAAGGGAGCCCTCGAGCCCACATAGAGAACCCTTTTTAGTGCCAGGGGCTGAGGGGGAAAGGGAGGAAGTGGGGAGGGATTCGTCTTGTTCTGGAGAAGTTTGTGGAGGGCTTCCTACCTCAGTGACAATCTCCTCATTTCCAGTGATTACAAAACTGGATCAAAGCAGTGGGTGATTGGGATTTGCTCATGTGACCATGCCAAGTCGGACTGGATGGGTGTTTACTGGATGGGTGTTTGCTGAGCACTAGGACCCCAGGCAGACCCTGTGGAAGAGAAGCAGATACAACGGACATGGTGTCTGCCCCCTGGGAGTTCCGAATTTAGGAAGGCCGGTGGACCTAGAGAAAGGAGGTCAAGATGTAGTGTTCTACGTGATCTTCTGGCCATGCTTATGAAGCAAAGGTTCCCTGGGCCCCCTGTGGACTTGCTGCAGGAGATCACTCTGGGCAGGGGCAGAGAGAGAGGGAGACGCAGAATCAGAAGCAGGCTCCAGGCTCTGACCTGTCAGCACAGAGCTGGATGCGGGGCTTGAACTCGTGACCTGAGCCGAAGTCCGACACTTAACCAGCTGAGCCACCCAGGCGCCCCGTTTTTTTTAACACAGTTTTAAACTGAAAGGTTTTAAATGAAAGCTTATAAAAGAAAAAAAGGTAATTTAAATTAAATCTTAAAAGTTTTGAATTAAAGTAAATTTGCATTTTACTTAATGTATCATACAGGTTGGCTCATGCCATTAGATATTTTCATGTGATTTTATGTTTTTTTTAATATACGCACATCCCAATTCATTCAGCCATTTCCTCTACTGCTGAAAATATGTAGTTTCCTCTTTCTCTGCATAAAGAAAGGTGCAGTGAACATCCCTTGCCAGAAGTGTCTGGCCCTACCTGATTATTTCCTTAAAATAGATAACCAGAAGTTAGGTTAGAAAGTCAAGAGAAATGAGTAATATTTTGCAATATGTTGCCAATTTGCTTTCTACTTCAGCAATGATTAGAATGTTTCAATTAAAAAAAACTAATTATCTTGGAGAGCCTGGCTGGCTCAATTGGTAGAGCATGTGACTCTTGATCTTGGGGTCCTGAGTTCAAGCCCCACGTTGGGCATAGAGATTCCTAAAAACAAAACAAAATAAAACACAAAACTAGTCATCTTTAGGTTTTCGGTCATGATTTTGTGCTTAGAAGATTAGAGCAATATCTTCTTTTTCCTTTTCTGTAGTCTCGTTTTCCACATGTAACTCTTTAATCTAGTGGCATCTATATGCATACATTTAGCATGAGGTGACCCTCAATCCTTGTTTCCCAGTAGTTGACCAATCGTCAACCAATCCTTTTACTCATGGTTATTTTTTCCACCAAATTGTTGAAAAAACAGTTGTTGAGCCATACGTATCCTAATAAAAACTCACTGTCTTGTCTCTTGTCTGTTTCTGGATGGTGTACTCCCTTTTATCCCATTAATTTTTCAGTTGAGATTTTCTCTACTGCTAAAGAATTTTACTTACTGTAGCATGAGGATTCCTATTTCCTTTTGGCTGGGCAAAGCCCCCCACGCTCCTCCCTCCCAAATCCCTTTTGTAAAAAACGTCTTCGGTATTCTAACTCCTCTATTTTAGATACACTTCTAAATTGGCTTCCACTTGGGAGTATAATGTTGAAGCTGTAAAGCAATTCGGGCAGTATTTACATAGTTAACAATAGTTAGCATCCTTTTATCAGAAATGCCTCCCTTTTTTATCCTCTGTAACATTACAGACTTTAGTTTTTGTTGTTTTTGCTTTTGTTTTCCAGCTCTCACACATTTGCTGCTGTTGTTGTCAAGGATATTCTTTGGTGTTTTACATTATCATTGCTAATGTAAATAAGATCAGTTTCATCATAGCTTGTAAATGATGATTAGCAGTAAATAAGAAAGCTATTTATTCATTCAGCAAATATCTAGTTCTTATTGGTTGCTGAGCAGTTAAGAGGCTCTGTGCTGAGCACCCATCATCTACTGTGCTAGGTACTAGATGTCAATCAATGGCTCAAATGAGCATCAGCCTCACATTAATAGAACCAATAATCCAATGTGACAGATAGGCATCAACCAACCAACCAACCAAATTGATACACAGTTGCAATTTGTGTTAAGCGTACAGCATGCAGGGATAAGAAGAACCCCAAATTCCTACTTTGAGGTAGTGATCGGGGAGCATCTCTCTGAAAAAGTAAAAACAAACAAACACAACTATAATAAAGTCCAGAATAAAGAACAAGAGAAATCAGCAAGGCAAGAAACACAGGGAAGTGTGTCTCAGGCTCAGGGAAGAGCATTAACATTGGCTTCTGAGTGGGGCAGGCTTGTCAGAGGAACTGAAATGAAACTAGATTGGTTGGAACAAAATAAGGGGGGAAAGGTATGAAATGAACTTGAAGAGGATCAAGCAGGCATTATTGTCATGATGAGGAGTTTGCTTTTTTCTTTTTTTAAGCAATAAATTTATCAATCTATCAATTTAAAAATCCATGTGCTGCGATAGGTACTACATGCAGATATACAAAATATACAATGTAGATATTATAAACTCAGGCTCCAGTTTCTGTCCCCAGAGCTATCCACTGCATTGGAGTCTGCTTGGGATTCTCTGCCTCTCCCTCTCTCTCTGTCCCTCCACTACTTGTGCTCTCTCTCTCAAAATAAATAAATAACCTTATAAAAAAGTTTATTTTTTCAGGTTTTTTTAATGGAAAGATACTGAATTTTATCAGTGCCATTTCACCTCAGTGGAATGACTATATGTTTGCTTTTTGTTAAGTAGGCTCCACGCCCAGCATGGAGCCCAACACAGGGCTTGAACTCACAACCCTGAGATCAAGACCTGAGCTGAGATCAAGAGTCAAATGCTAAACTTACTGAGCCACCCAGGGGCCCCTTATTATATGTTTTTGAAAAGCTATAAATGTGAATTACATTAATTGAGTTGATAATGTTAAACTATCATCAGATTCCTGGGGAAAATTCTGTGTAGTCAACTTGAATTATTTTTTCTATATATTGATGGATTTGATTTGCTAATATTACATGTAGGTATTTCCCTCCACATTCATGAGTGAGATTTACCAGTTATTTACCTTTATCCACAAATCACACTGGTTTTGGTATCTGGTTTTGCCAGTCTTATAAACTGAGGTGAGGGTGTTTGCAATTTTCTTTTCTCTGGAAGAGATTAAGAAATATGTAAATTCTTTCTTCCGTGATTATTTGTAAAAGTACTCCAATAATGGCATCTGGACTCATTGCTTTCCTTGTGAAAAGATTTTTAATTATGGCTTCATTTATTGATTTTTTTTCCTCTTTTTTCTTGAGTCAGTTCTGGTAAAGATGTATTTTGAGAGTACATCAATTCCATCTTAGATTTTTTTAACATTGAACTTCATAACATATTTTTATTACCTATTAATTTCTGCAATGTCTTTGTCCAATTTCCTATCCTTAATATTGCCTATTTGAACCTTGTTTCTTTTTTTAAATTAAGCTTGCAAGAATTCCTACTGATTAGTCTCTTTGTAAAATGAACTTTTGATTTCATTGATCCTCTTTATTGTATATTTGTTTTTTATTTATTTCTGCACCTATTTTATTATTTTTTTTCTTTCCACATACTTTGGATTTATTCTTTTCTGTTTTCTGCTAAGTACTTACACTGAATGGCTAACACAGGGATTTTTAGCCTTTTTAAAAACAAAGCATTAATTACTATACATTCCTCTATGAGGACTACTAAATTTTGTTCAGTAGTATTTTCATTATGCATTAGCTATTCTTATTTTCCATTATAATATATTCCTAGATCCATGAGTTATTTAGAAAAATATTTAATTTCCAAGCACATCATGTTGTCTTAATTTATCTTTTTAAATTTTTTGCAAATTGATTTTATTGTAGTTAGTGACTATAGTTATCTGATACTAGTTCTTTGAAATTGATTGAAGCTACATTGAGGTTTTATCATACAGTCCGATTTATAATTATTCAAAATGTACCTAAGTAGATGTACCATCTAGTTGTTGCATATACAGTGTTCCATTTCACGTTTGCTGGTTGTATGAGCTTTTCGAAGCGTCTCTGTCCTTGCTGATTTTTTAAAATTTTAATTAATTAATTAATTAATTATTCATTTATTTATTTTTGAGAGAGAGACAGAGAGCTGGGGAGGGGCAGAGGGAGAAGGAGAATCTTAAGCGGCTCCACACCCATCACTGAGCCTGACGTGAGGCTTAATCTAGCCACCACGAGATAATGACCTGAGGCAAAATCAAGAGTTGGACTTAACTGTCGGAGCCACTCCGATGCCCCTCTTACTGATTTTTAAAATCCGTTTGATCTTTTAACTGCTTAAACGTTATGTGAACAAAAGTCCAGCAGACCAGCGTGATGGTAGATTTGTAAATAATGCCACAGACTTCTGTCATACCTTGCCTTGTGTACTCTGAGCTATGTTGTTAAATGAGTTCAAGTTCATAATTTTTATATCTTGCTGGTGAATTAACGCTTTTACCATTATATAGTGACCTTATTTATCCCTCGTAATGTTTTCTTTCTTCAGTTCTCTTTCATTTTATTTACACAGCAAACCCAGCTTTATTTTGCTTTGACCTTCAAACTTTTTTGTTTCAGTGTATTTGGGAAATGTATTTCTTTTTATCCACCCTGAAAATCATTATCAGAACTGGAGAGCAAGTCCCCTGTCTATAACATTTTCCTCTGACTGTTGCCAAGATTATTCTTGGTTTATTGATTTATCTTTAAGTTTAGTGGTTTTTTTCTTCTGTCATCTATATTATACTGTTAATATCCTCTAGTGACTGTTTCGATTTTAAATGTGTTTTCCACTTCTGGAATTTTCATTTGTGTGTGTGTGTGGTGTGTGTGTGTGTGTGTGTGTGTTCTATTTCTCTGCCAAGAGATTCTTTGCATTCATTTCTAGCATATTTACCTTTACATCATTGAGAAAAGTTTTAAGAGCTACTAGAATTTTTGTCTGCTAATNCAAGGCCATCAGACTAGATCTCTTTGCAGTTTTTTCTCTTGAGAGTGGGTCATATTTTCACATCTATTCCTATATCACATCATTTTGCATTGTGTTCAGGACACTGATTGATGTGTGTTTAAGATTGTAGAGTCTCTTAGGTTCTTTAGGAAATAATGCTTTTTGTTCTGTTTCGTTTTGTTTAAGCAAGTGATTAGCTTGGTACAAATCAAATGGCAGTATTGGTCTTTTGGAAGGCTATTCAAATCTCAGTTAAATTCTTTTACCATCAGCTTAATTATTTTCTGTCTTTCCTGTGCTTATGTGGGTCAGAGAAGAGTTTATATAAGAATTTAAGGCTCCCCCACACTGGCTCCCTTCTTTTGGGGATTCACCCTCTTTTTCTAGCAGCTCTAGTTGCCTTGAACTCTGTTCTTTGCTTTTTAAGGCCACTGAGGTTTTCTGTTGGAGTTTTGGCTACCATACTCCAAGTAGGGTAGTCACCAGCCATGACTTGTCTTGGGCTAAAGCCATTAAAATCAAGAAATCCACACATGGCTCTTCCTTTCTTCCAAATACTGACTCCCTTCCAGAATCTCCCTGCTTTTCTTCACTGGAGAGTAGTTTGAAAGGGGGAACATGTGAAAATAAGAAGCCTAATTTAAAAGTCCAGCCAGGAGGCTTTGGTGTGTAGGGATAGGATAATAGCCACGGGGATTAAAAGCAGTTAATGAACATGACATCTCTTTTTAAGTTAGAAAAAACAGGACTTGGATTCTACCTAGCAGCACCAAGGGAAAATAGACGAGCGCCATTCAACTGATAAATAACCTTTCCTACTTCTTATGAGTCCCTCTCCCTTCTTCCAACCTGCTTCTCCAATCCTCTAAAATGCTAACCACTTCCGCTAGTGAAGAAGACAATGAGGCGGAGTGAGGAAGAGTGACGCCCCCTCCCCAATCTTACCTTAAGTTTCCACTTCAGGTTCAAATCCAGACTTGCAGCAGAAGCTTTAAATTGAATAGAAAGGTCAAGGGCGGCCTCTCCTGGGGGGAGGGAACATTTGCCCCCGAAACGTGAATGAAGGACATGGTCCTGTTAGCCTGATACCAGACATTTAGAGTAGTACCTCGGGAATTTTTCTTTATGTTTTCCTCTCTGTCTCCCAGCAGCTCTTGTTTTAATCTTCTGACCGGCCTGTGCTTGCAAATGTGTTATAGGTGGTGGCCCAGGCGGTGCTGTTCATGTGTATGAACACGGCTGGAATCTTCATCAGTTACCTGTCAGACCGGGCCCAGCGCCAAGCGTTCTTGGAGACTCGGAGGTGTGTGGAGGCCAGGCTACGCCTGGAGACGGAAAACCAAAGACAGGTACCAGTTGGAAAGGCCCGGTGCGCCACTTCTCCCCCAGCCAGTCTGAGTTACACGGAGCTTTTTTGCTCCCCAAACAAATCCCGACTTCCAGTGCCCTCTTAAAGTCCATGTCGTGGCTTCCAAAGTCTAAAATAGTTATGTTAGACTTCTAGCTCAAAGCAGGTTTGGTCTTGTTTCCCGCATTCGATTAAACACTGTCTACAAGAAATCCAGCGAGCTGTCACAGAGCACTTTTCTGACCCTTGGACTGACATCCGTGTTTGTGAACAAGGCCGTGGTTCCTAAGAACCGTTAACATTCTCATGAATTGTTTTTTATGTCTTTGATTATTGAGACAGAGAGAAACAGAGCAAGAGTGGGGGAGGGGCAGAGAGAGAGGGAGACACAGGATCTGAAACTGGCTCCAGGCTCTGAGCTGTCAGCACAGAGCCCGACACGGGGCTCGAACCCACGGACCGCGAGATCATGACCTGAGCCAAAGTCAGACACTTAACCCACTGAGCCACCCAGGTGCTACTAACATTCTCATTTTTGATCCTCCTTTCTTGAAACTGTGAATGGTGATTTCAAGTATTTTCCTGACCTACCAATTCAAATTGTAGGAAGCTTATGGAAGAATCTGGTATATGTGTGGTTCCTAATGCCTCATCCTGATTTTCAGGGGAGATCACTGCCACAGCACATCTCAGGGACATGACGGCAATCCCAGGATGGGGGATACGGTAGGCAAAGCAGGTTGGGTTGAGTTTGGGGCCTTGAGTTTCCAGTTTGAAGAGACTGAAATTCAGTTCCTTGGACATCCTGATTGAGTGGATGTTATAAGGATTTTAAAAAATAACTTTGGCTCTGAATGATATGTTTTCCCAAAATGAAATTTGCTTTCAAAAAATAAAGATTTGCCCCATGAAAATTATCCGTAGACTGTTCAAAATCCGTGCATATCTTTGCCTCTGGAAGCAATTTTCAAAGAGAAATAATGGGGAATGTGTGGAAAATTGGGTATAGAATCCACATATAATCTAAGTTTATTGGCTCGTGGGAATTCTGTGTGCAGTTGATATATTAGTTCTATCATTAGGCTCTCTTTCAAAAATGTCATGTCTATGGGTACACACGTGTTATATTAAGTTTTATGCAATAGTTTGAGAAGTTATGAAGAGAGCGGCTACCCAAAAAAGTGCCACATTTTCTTCATCTTAATTTGGTCAGATCGTCAGCAACACGTGCATCTTTGAAGTGAGTGGAGGTCTGTGTGATCATAAGTGAGGCAGGTAGGTAGGTACAACCAGCCAAAACTCAAGTCCCCACTGCTGTATGCCATTTCCAGGGGCACGGGGGAAACTACCGAATTTCCAGACCCTATGTGGACTTCACAGGACTCAGAACTATGAAGTTTCTCATTTGATGTCTAGAGCAATTAGGTGACTTCATGATCCATTTATTATACTGGTCCTGAATGTCCTTATAAAGTAATGCACAACAATAACTCGAAATCATCTTGTGCAGTAAACACGAGTATCTTTCCGGGACGATATGTTGTGTTCTTCCGCAAACAGACGACTTGCCCGCCTAGCCCATCACTCTTTCCATGGGTCGCAGGCCAAAGCAGAGAAGGCTGCTGTATTAATAATTTATTCGGCTGTTCTTGATGCCCTGTTGCAACTAGACCTGCCATGGTGGGCGAGTTGTCTGGGAAGCTCGGGCTTTTACGGAATGTTCATGAAGCACAAGAGGCACTGAAGACAGCTGCTTTATCATACCCGTATGACTTTCCTTCCTTGTCCCAGCCTTCAGGATAGGTGACTTGGGGTCATTGTGATGTAGGCATCTCACATGGTAGAGGGACCTTCCTTTGTCTTTTATACCCTTTATTTTTTTAAGTTGGTGGAAGGGGGAAGGAAAGAATAGTAGACAGAGGTAGAAACAGTGACCGCTGGAATATAGTGAACAGTCCCTGGGGTTCATACACAGCTGTCTTACCACCTGGGTCAGCCCCTGAAGCCACTGAAGTCTCCTTCTTCATTCCTCATCTAAACATGAGGCAATAGCTTCCTTTCCAGCTTTAGGTTCAACTCAAGTGAGACAATGTGTCTAAGTCAATACAAAATTTAAGTCAGCCTCTTTATAAGAAAAGACTGTCTTTCAGTGGAATATCCTTTGTTCTAAATACACAGCAAAATATGCTTTAGGTTTGTTACAGCCCTGAGCTCACAATTATATTAATGTGTTTCCGGTATATTGACCATTCCCTCCCTCCCCCCCGCCCCCCCTGGTGGTAATAGCTAAGCTAGCTGACTCTATTTGATTCAGTGATAACATTACTTTCCATTCGGCCTCTGCTTCTGGTCCCCATTGGCGCTGAGAATGTCCTCAGTGGTCGAGAGGCAGGGAAGCCTTTCCAATGAGACTGCTCAGGACTCGATATCTTTGGTGAACGACTTACTATCTTAGTGAGCTCGAGCCAGCTCTGAGCTTCGGTTGCTCTGTCTGTGGCATGGGACTTATAACACTCTTCATGAAGAGGCAGCTTGATGAGAAGTACTGTGTATTGAGTACTGAGCCTTGGAGCTCAGTAAAGAGTTTCTATTAGCATGATCATGCGTGGTGATTCAGAGGAGTCTGCCAGCACAGCTCAGTCCCAGGAGGGCCTCCTGTGAGAACATATTCTGGATTGGCTTGTCCCCATTGAAACCCCAAGTGAAAGTTACTCATTTGGAGGGAAATCAGGACAGTGGGTTTGCCTAATGTTTATAGTGATCAGAACTCAGCATTACGCTCCATCTTGGGTAAAATAGCTTGTGTCGTTAACAAATCCAACCCCATTTACCTCTTATCAGGACTAATTATAATACTCTAACTGTCAAAAATTCTATACCATGCAACCGACCTTGAAAAAGCGCAAGTGACAGCAGATCCTTTTTCCTTGGGAAGTGATCCCAAAGGAGACTAAATTTCTTTCTTTTTTGTACTTACAAATGGAGAATCAAGATGCCTTATTCCACAGAAATGTTCAAGTTCTGTGAGATTCTTCAAGAACTGGCTTTGTCTCATGGTAGGATACAAAGAGAATCTTTAAATGACTTAATGTGTTGAACCATGAATTTATTTGTCCATTGAGCATCTATTATGTACCATGGACCTTGCTGAACGTTGGGAACATAATGATGACTAGCAATTGGGTCCTGGTCTTACAGAGTTTACCAGGTCAGGAAAGGTTGGCATTAATGTATGAGCCAAACCTAGAAGCAAGCTGATGGAGGGCTACCTACAAGAGATGATGCCTGAGTTGACCTGTGAGTAGGATTTAGCTTTGCGGAGATGTGGTGAAGAGTGCCATGTAAGGGTCAGTCAACACAAACACCCTGAAAGAAGGGAGAGCACAACTCATTCAGTCAATTAGAAGCACTCCCATGATGACCTACTCCCGTTACTCACTTACGCACTCATCCATCCATTCATCCATTCATGGTGGGGCTACAGAGACAAACAAGTCTCAGTCTGTCCACTGGATTGGGCCTGGAGGATGTGTAGAACTTTCATTATTGGAAGAGGGGCAAGAAAGAATTAGCAAAGATACTGATGACAGGATATATATGATGTGACAAAGGACAGCAACATGTGGAGGTAGGTTTTCTCTGACACCCCCTAGCAAAGTCACATACTTTCTTCAATGGCATCCTGCTCCACTCACTTGTCCATTCAATATATATTTAGTGAGTGTTGACTACGTGCTGACATTGCTCAATGTGCTATGCATACCCAAATGAAGAAGATCTACTGCACGTCTTTATGACACCTGCCGTGCTGAACCTTGATCATTGCATGCTTGTTTGGTAGGGTATCTGTGAGCCCCTTAAAACTGACCCATGGCTCATTCCTCCATAGAGCCCAGCTAGCAGTACCTGAAAACCAGCATGGACTATATGGTTATAAAGTGACTGGGATTGTCAACATTTAATCGTGGTTTCTAATAAATTTTCCCAAGAAAACTTGCCAAGCAGCAGCTATGGGATCAGTGGTGCATGAGCCCTGGTGTCTCTTGCTCGATGGGTCCCCTGGCATGATGAGATGAGGTCTGGGGAAAGAGGCTGTTTCCTTGGATAACCTAAGGTCACATGGGAGCTTCTATGGTCAAGAGCAAACAGGCAGGGGAGATGAGCAAACATTAACACCTCATGCTCAAAATCTCTACAAATGAGATTTTTAACAAAGCTTCTTTAAGGTGGCTCGTACCATCTTTCCCTCCCAGAGCAGCTGGCACAATGTCAGGCAGAAACTAGTGAATAGGTCCAAGTGTTGACATGTTTCATTTAGATGATTGGTATCAAGAGGTTGAGCACATATTGATTTTTTTTTCCTTTGGGCAGGCAAGGGCACTGCTGTTTTAAAAAATAATTTGGGGGCACCTGGGTGGCTCTGTTGGTTAAGCAGCCAACTCGATTTCCGCTCAAGTCATGATCTCATGGTTTGTGAGGTTGAGCCCCACATAAGTCTCTGCCCTGACAGGGTGGAACCTATGTAGGATTCTCTCTCTCTCTGCCCTTCCCCCACTCACACACTCTCTCCCCCTCTCTCTCAAATAAATAAATAAACTTTAAGAATAAATAAATAAGGGATGCCTGGTGACTCAGTCGGTTAAGTGTATGCCTTTGGCTCAGGTCACGATCTCACAGTTTGTGGGTTCGAACCCCACATCAGGCTCTGTGCTGACAGCTCAGAGCCTGGAGCCTACTTCAGATTCTGTGTCTCCCTCTCTCTCTGACCCTTCCCCCTTCAAGCTCTGTCTCAAAAAATAAATAAACATTAAAAAAGTGTTTAAAACTTAAGTAAATAAAGGACAATTTTCTCCCTAGTTGTCACCAGTGCGACGGATATAAACATCTCTGGGTCTCTTGGTCTCCATTCTGTTTCCCCAATCTGTTTCCCTTTCCAAAAGCCTGGTCTGGTTCAAAGCCAGGATAGGCTAGTGTGTAAGAGCCAAACCTTCAATGTCTCAAAGATCTGGATTCCAGTCCTACTTTCTGTGCTCCCTGACTGTGAATACTTAGGTAAACTCTACCTCCCCCTAGAGACCTTGATTTTGTGGGTAGAAGATGAGCATGATGATCCTGCCTTCCTCCAAGGGTTCTGGTGCCGATTGACGATGAACAGTTCTTAGCCTGAGGCAGAGGGTGTACTCCAGCCACATCAAGATGATGCTATGACGATAGTGACATTGATGTCACTCTTCTCTGCAGGAAAGCCCTTCAGTGACCACATTCCCTCCTAGATAGAATCCGAGCCCCCACGTATGGCCCACCTTCCAGCCCCCATCGTCTCTCCCCAGGCTCTTCTTTCTCACAATTCAAGATGACCATCGGACCCCAGAACTGCTGTTCCACTGCCCTGTGCTGCTCAGTTCTCTCAGCCTGGACAGCCCACCTCCCTCCCCTAACGTCTCCATCCGGAAAATTCTGCACCAGTATCCCTTCCTTCAAGAAGTTTGCTTTCATCTTTCCAAGTTGAGTGGAAGTGCATCCAGCCTACCTTAAAGTTAACTCTGTTACAGAGCCTGTCACACGTGATGCCATTTACTAGTCTGCGTTTCTTTTTGTCCTCTACGGCTAATAAGGGGTTGCTTAAAGATGCCTGCTTTTTCTAATCCATCTAGTTCTCTGACGTTCATCCAGCACAATGGGTGGAATAGAAGATTGTTCAGATTAATGTCTGTTTCACTGATTTATACTGAATTCAAACTTTGGCCCCTGGGCCCCCTTCAGGTAACGAAGGTTATGTTGTAATAATTCTCCTATGTAAAAGTAAGGGGATCTCTGACCTTTTGTGACCTCCATTAAAAACGGCATGGGGAGGGCTCTTACCTAATTCAGGAATAGACTGGGACAGGCTGAACACATGTGTTGTACAACCTGTTAGGGGAATTTTCCATCTAGAAGCTGAATTTTAGAACATTTCTCTTTGGGGAGTTGGATTCTACTTATTGTAGTTACTGTGATCTCACTTCTCCTCCCAAATGATCCAATGGCCCATGTTTGTTTTAAATATTAAAATGAATTAATTGTTTTTCATTTAGTTTGAGAATTGCCGAAAACTGCCGATGGCATTTTGAGGTGTCTTCAAAGCTCTGGGGCAGTGGGATAGTTTCCGATGATGCCAGATGTTATACAGCAGGGAGCTTAGTATTCAGTGCAGCAGATGTTTTAGCTGTGTTCAAGCTATTCTGTTCAACTTAAATATCTTTGTTAGACAACATTGGTGGAAGCTGGTGGTTTGGACAATAGTGTGGGTGAGAAAGTTAGGTTTCCTACTTAGTTCTGAGTTAGTTGATTCCTATTAGTGCCCTACAGAATCTAAGGAATTTTATTTATTTGATTTTTTAAAATGTTTTGTTTATTTCTGAGGGAAAGAAACAGCGTGAGCAGGGGAGGGTCAGAGAGAGAGACACACACAGAATCTGAAGCAGGCTCCAGGCTCCAAGCTGGCTGTCAGCACAGAGCCCGATGTGGGGCTCGAACCCACGAACCCTGAGATCATGAACTGAGCCAAAGTCGGACACTTAACCCACTGAGCCACCCAGGCGCCCCGAGAATTTTATACACACACACACACACACATTACATTTTTATTTTTTAGAGACAGAGGGAGAGAGAGCACAAGCAGGAGAGAGCCTGCTTGTGATTCTTTCTCTTTCCCTCTATAACTTGTGCTCTCTCTCTCTCTCTCTCTGTTAAAAAACAAAAAATACTTTTAGTGCAGTCTGAGTACAGAACCATTCTAGAATTTTCTGTGGGTTTGTTTCGAGTCTTTTGCAAATATCTTGCCCACGCCTAAGTTGAGAGCAATACTTTAGAAGGAATATATGTGTTTCCTTATTTTTTGTTTGTGATACTGTGAAAGGAAGCTAAGTGATTCTTAAGCGTTCGACTTATTTTCATAGAAACAAATGTTTGCTTTCCTTCCACATTCATAGTTTGTTGTTTACACCCGATTACATTGGGTGATGGCAATAGCAAAAGCAACTAAGGTAAATGGATGGGAACAAACATGACTGTCTGTCTATGGAGACAGGACATAACTGAGGGCCAGGCACGCGTGGTAGACTAGCCGGGGGCCAGCTAGCTATGAGTAGTTGGTCTGCGGGAAGCCTCCCTCCATCAGTTAAGTGTAATGCAATGACATTTTAAAAATTATTTCTAAAAAATCAAAAGAATCCAAACTGACCTTTTAAAACATTTTGATGGGGCGCCTGGGTGGCTCAGTCGGTTAAGTGTCCGACTTCAGCTCAGGTCATGACCTCACAGTTTGTGGGTTCGTGCCCCACGTCGGGCTCTGTGCTTACAGCTAGCTCAGAGCCTGGAGCCTGCTTCAGATTCTGTGTCTCCCTCTCTCTCTGACCCTCTCCTGCTCACGCTGTCTCTCTTTCTCTTTCTCAGAAGTAAATAAAAACCATTTAAAAAAATAAAAAATAAATAAAACGTTTTGAAACTGCTGTTGATTAGTGATCAGAGCCTACAAAGTTGAGACAGGCCAAGAAGTCTAGCCTCCAGGCAAGAAGAAACACAGAGACAGAGAGGAGAGACCCCAGGGCCAAGTGCTGTGTGCAGAACGAGGCAGAGATTGGAGGGGACAGATAGAAGGCTCCATTCGGAGTTGACATTGGAGAAATCCATAAGCCAAGGAACACCAAGACTGTTTGTTGGTGGGCCCCGGAACCTAGGAGAGGGGCCCGGGGCAGTTTCTCCCTGAGGGCCCCTCGGAGCAACCAACCTGCCCACACCTTGATTCCAGACTCCTGACCTCCAGAACTGGGAGAGAATAAATGGCTACTGTTTTAAGCCACCCGGTGTTGTGATTAAGAAGCCAGGGCAAAATTCCACTGCTCTTAGAATCCCCTCCATTTCTTACCCCTCTGTCCACCCCAAACATTTCCTGGATGGAATTAGCAACAACTAGCCCTTATATAGCACTTACTGGGTGCTAGATGCTGTATTACAAAGCTCTTTTTTAAAAAAAGAAAAATTTAATGTTTATTATTTTGGAAGAGAGAGAGATTGAGCACGAGCAGGGGAGGGCCACAGAATCTCAAGCAGGTTCCAGGCTCTGAGCTGTCAGCACAGAACCTGACACGGGGCTCAAACTCATGACCTGCAAGATCATGACCTGAGCCAAAGTCAGAGGCTTAACCAACTGAGCCACCCAGGTGCCCCAGTGCTCTTTATATATACAGGTGGCCCTTGAACAACACAGGTGGGTTTACCTTTACACAGATTTTTTCCCATAAGTACAGTACAGTTCTGTAAATGCATTTTCCCTTCCTTATGATTTTCTTAATAACATTTTCTTTTCTCTGAGTTCCTTTATTGTAGGAATACAGCATATAATACATATAACATACAAAATGCATGCTAATGGACTGTGTTATCCGTAAGGCTTCTAGTCAATGTAGGCTTTGATACTAAGTTAAGTTTTTGGAGGTCAAAAGTTACACATAGATTTTCAGCTGCTGAGGGATTGATGCCCCAACCCTCATGTTGTTAAAAGGTCAACTGTGAGCCGCCTGGGAGGCTCAGTTGGTGAAGCATTTGACTTCGGCTCAGGTTGAGAGAGTTCAAACCTCGCATCAGGCTCTGTGCTGACAGCTCAGAGCCTGCAGCCTGTTTTGGATTCTGCATCTCCCTCTCTCTCTGCCCCTTCCCCGTTCTCTCTCTCTTTCAAAAATAAATATATATTTTTAAAAATTTTTCAAAAGGTCAACTGTATTATTTTACTTAGTTATCAGTGCAACCCTCTGAGGTGGGTGGTATTTTGACCTCCATTTTATAGATGAGGAAAGTCATAGACAGAGAAGTTACGTAGTAGGTAGTATGTTCCAGAGCTGGTATTTGGACCTCGACAGGCATGCTCCAGAGCCCATATACCAACTATTGTGCTTTGTGAATTAATAAAATCTCATCAACCTGCCGCGCAGCTCACAAACCTCAACGCACACTGCCTCCTTGGTCAGGACAGCCCTGGCCCTCTCTTCCTCACAGGAGACTTTCAGTGTGGAATGACAGGACACCCAACTCGCATTGGTCTTGGCAATCAAAAGCATAACGCAGCCTCCTTACTGAATATCTTGGACCAGTGTGCATTCACCACAGCAGGACTGGGACATGACCTATGAGAATACGTGGACAGATGCGGGACATCAGATGAGTTTTCTTAATGTAGGGAAAAAATAGAGTGAAGCTACTCAGAGAGAAGACACAGCAGCCTGAGAAGCCACCAGCTTCTAGTGAAAACTCCATGAAGACTCTTGCTGTCAATTGGGAGAGCCTGGCCGGGCCAAGGAGAGTGTAGGGTTTCTGGAAAGTTTCTTTGCTTTCTCACAGCAAAAGCATCCTGGGCCCTCCCAACTATTCTAAAGGCCCCAGCTTTAGGCTTACCTACCCGCCGTGTGCATCAAACTGATCGTGACCTCAGAAGGTCATTTTCCAAGGTGTGTAGTCTTTCTCAGGCCCAGCTTAACTTGCCTGAGTTCCATTCTCTACAGGCTGCAGGCACAGATTGATCCAGGGGCCCTCCAGTACATTTGGTTGATTTCTTTATTATTTAAGACTCCACTAAGTCCTTAAAATCCAGATAAACTTCCATATTAATTGACTCTTTTCTCAGAGCCCCCTTTAAAGCTTGTCCTAATAGTAAGAAGTATGGTATCATTATTCAATCAGTTAGTGCATTAGGGAATGTAGACCAAGTGCTGAGTTAGGTGCCAGGAATTAAACAAGAGGAAATTTTTTTTAGATAGAATTTCTCATCATTAACTAGCGTTTGGTAAGCTCCGTACTTTCCAAATTATCTTATAGTTACATGAGGCTTCTATCTTTTCACTAGAATTCAAGTTTTTTGCTCAATGGAGGACTCAGGTTTTCCCTCCTAAGATCTAGCCTGGTTTTAAACACATAGTAGTGGTATATCAAATAAATAAAACAATGACTAAATGAAGAGGCATTTCCTGTGAAGCCCTTCCCCCAAATTTGAGTATCACTGAAAAATATGGAGGAATAATTTCCCTTTCTTTCTCAATCAGTTGGATGATAAATTCTGCAGAGGATTTCATTTACAATTGAGTGTTTCCTGTTCAACTGTCTTCTCCATCAGCTCCTCTTCCCCTTTCCTTACTGTCCAAGAGTCTGCGGTTTAACTTGGTGGAAACCACCTCTTTTGTCTGTTAATCGCAGGAATACAAATACTTCATCTTATACCTCTTAACTCTCCAAAAGCTCAAAACATTTCATTCCTCATATCTATTCTCCTGATATCTCTTTGAAACACACAGAAGACAGGTGGAGCCCTGGGCCAGCCTTTATCATAATGCCATTAATATTGTATTGCTGTTGCCTTCAGTCTCTCAGTCAAGTACACTCAAGCACAGGGACGGCAGATGTGAAGTTCATCCCCTGACTTGCTCAGCACAAACCACAGTGCCTGCCATTAACTCCTTCCTTACATACACATACCGCATCGCATGTGCATATGAGTAGCGGATGATATTCCACAGCAGATTATACAAAGAGGTGGAAAAGCTTGTGATGTGAGAGGCAGCCCCATGTGGTCCATGGCACCCAAGGAAAGGATGAACCCTAAATTAGGTTCCATAGCACAGAGTCTGGTGTGTCGAACTCACTCACTCATGGACCAAGACACCTGGGTTTGCATTCAGATGCTTTTGCCCTTGGGACAACTATCTGACCTTGCTAAGCCTCAGTTTCCACATTTGTGAAAAAGCAGTAAGAAATGTACCTATCTTGCGAGTTGCTGTGAGGAAGGATGAAATGAGACGAAACATGTACAGAGTTAGACACATAGTTAAGTGCCGAGTAAGATCTCTTGTTGGCGGTGGGGTCATCATTGTAATTGTTACTCTTCCTTTTTAAATTTTTTTTATGTTTATTCTTGAGAGAGACAAAGTGTGAGTGGGGGAGGGGCAGAGAGAGAGGGAGACACAGAATCTGAAGCAGGCTCCAGGCTCTGAGCTGTCAGCACAGAGCCCCAAGTGGGGATCGAACCCACGAACAGGGAAATAATGACCTAAGCTGAAATCAAACATGTAATAGACTGAGCCCCCCAGGCATTCCATAATTGTTACTCTTTCTAAAACATTTTGTTTTAATCATAAAGTACTACCTTGTATAGAAGACAAAATCTTCAGACTACCAGAGGCTGAATTGATTTAAAATTTTTTTCATTTTATTTATTTTGGGAGAAGGAGAGAGAGAGAATCTCACGCTTCACACTCAGCGCAGACCCTGATGCAGGGCTCTATCCCACTGAGCCGAAACCAAAAGTCAGACACTTAACCGACTGAGCCACCCAGGTGCCCTGAGGCTGAATTGATTTTAAATAAGTAGAGAGAGAACCAGACTGAGATGTTTGCAGTATGAAAAGATGGGGAAATCAGAGGCAATTGAATTCCACCTTCTGTTTAAGGAGTATCTTGTGTTTGCCCAGAGTTAGAGGGAACGTTACATGTATTTTCCAGGTAAACTCTGCTGATTATGATACTTCCTGTTTTTTCAAATATAAATGAGAAGTGTTTAATCATTCTCTTCACAAGCAGAAAATTGACATCAGCTCATCATTGAACACCGGAATGAAAAGTGACAATTCAGATCAACAGCCAGTTGGTTTTATAGGCTTGGAGGAGGGGGTCACGGGGACCACAGGCCCACACCTGACCTGAACAGTTTCTCCAGACTGTTCATGCAGGTAGCAGCTGAAGGGCCACCGCCATCTTGTCTCTGCCATGCCTTCTGGCCTCTGACTCAGTTTCTTTTTTGGAGCGGCATTGACAGCCCTGCTGTTTTAGATGTAACAGAAGTGAGATTTGCAGCTTGCTGTCCTTTATTAATACAGAGGTTGGCCTCAAGCCAGTTACTTTTCTGAGCCGCAGTTTCTTCACCTGTAAAATTGTTTTAATAATTCCTACCTCGTAGGATTCTTGTGCCCATTAAATGAGCTAGTAAACAAGAAGGTAATCTTTTAACTGTAACCACACTTCAGATGTAAGTGATTATTTTTAAATTTTTTAAATGTTATATTGGAGGCAGATAGATAATCTCCTGATAATGGTGCCTGGAAGGAGCTCCTTCTTTAAGTTTTAATCAATCTTTTAACCTCCAATCACCATTGACATATGATGTTCTTTTTTTTTTAACATTTATTTATTTTGAGAGACAGAGACCCAGCACAAGTGGGTGAGGGATGGAGAGAGGGAGACACATAGAATCCGAAGCAGGCTCCAGGTTCTGAGCACAGAGCCTGGTGCAGGGCTTGAACCCATGAACCGTGAGATTGGACATAGGATGTTCTTGAATAATTGTGAAAAGTTCTGCTTGATATCAGGTAAAACATAGTCAATACTTTAACAAATTTTCATGAATGAGTGTTATAAAACTTGTAAATTACTAATTAAATAGACCCCAGAATCATAACCATTGAATAAGAAACTAAGAATTCCCGGTGTTGCATTCTTATCGTTTGGGCTTGGGCACAAACATATCCTTAATTACGATGCCTTCCCCAAGTGACCCTGACCTCCTCCATGCTCCCTGCACACAGGTAAGTTCTATCACGCCACCCAGTTTTCTCGGTAGAAGTTAAAACTACCTGAAATTACACTGTGAATACCTATGCTTACTTGCTTTGCAGATACTATGTAATTTGGTCAAAGCAGGGATCTGATTAGTCTTTTCATCATGTCTCCCAGACTTTGAAACAGATTTATTGAATGAATGAATGAATGATTTCTGGGGAAAAAAGAAAAGAACTCACCGTGTTGGGAGGAGTGTTCAAATAGCCCAGGAAGCATGGATTACGACAGTTATATAAATAGGTATCTGTACGAACAGCTGCCCATTAAGACTTGAACTAGGCAGTAATTTGTTTTATCTGTCCACGTGCATCCTCCAGCATTTACAATAATAGAAGTTGACCAACTCAGAATGAAAGATAGTTTGCTCGCTATAGTGAAGCTAATGAAAATTAAGCTTCAGGACCTTTCACTTAAAAGGTCCTTCCGAGGCCCTCCAAAGGGTCATGGCGTGTGTCTACTTACTATTTGTAATCTTTTTCTTAAAGAGGATCCTTCCAGGGGCACCTGGGTGGCTCAGTCGGTTAAGCACCCGACTTTGGCCCAGGTCATGATCTAACGGTTCGTGAGTTCAAGCCCCGCATCAGAGCCTGGAGCCTGCTTGGGATTCTGTGTCTCCCTCTCTGTCTGCCCCTCCCCTGCTCCCACCGTGTCTATCTCTCTCAAAAATAAGCATAAAATAAAATAAAATAAAAATAGGATCCCTCTGAAGTATCGAAGTCTGACGACCCATGAACCTGGATCAGACCACTGCCCCTGCCCCCTTGGAATGGATGGAATGTTCTCTTTCTCCACTCGACTTTCAGGACCTAAGCCTTTCCCTTGTAAACACCCAAGTGGTTACTGTCCTCAGACACGGAAACCAATTTGAAAATGTACATGTTCTGCTGAGTCTGTTCAAATATTTATGGGTGGCGGGGAACCTAATAACGTGGAGGTCTTTTCTACACCAAGATTTGCAGTTGTCCAAAACATGTGTGCCCTTTTGGTGTATTGAAGCAATAGTTGGTAGCCTTTATAACATAGCTTCTCATCACCAACGATAGCATGTTGTTACAGCACGTTTTGAAGTTACCGTGGTAGGACAGGAATTGATCAGAATGGAGGAGAATATAGCTGAGAGCCCACCAAAGGCAAGTCTATCCATGACTTCTGATTTTTCCCTTTGTTAGACTTTCAATGGGAAATTTCTTTCTGAAAAAATCCTGACTGTGATTATAAGCAACTTAATTGCTGCCTGGACGGTAGAGTCAGATGGACCCGGGTTTGAATCCCAGCTTTGCACCTCAGTAGCTGTGAAAACTTGGGCGAAGAATGTCACCTGCTGTGCCTCAGTTTCCTTATCACAGATAAGGAAATACTGGAATTGGAATACTCCGACATACCTCACTGACTGTTGTGAGATTTGTTTGGAATAAATGTTTGTGGGGTGCCTGAAGAACAAGCCCCACAGATCCTTTCTTCTCAGTTTCCAGACCATGGCTACTGTCCCCAGAGTGAGGGCTTCTGGTTTCAGTGACTGAGTTTATTGAATCAAGCCATCGGGATGTCCCTGTATCTTGGATTTCCCACAGGCTGTGTGTTTGGGGCTGGAGTCTGATTCAGCCCCCAGGAACACACTCCAAGCCTGGCATGTGCCAGCCCTGATTACCGTTTATCAAAGGAAATTGAATTGAATAGCTCGATAGAGCCAAATATGCATGCTTTTTTGGTGTGTAACAGAACAGTAGATGGATGTGTGGTGTGACGTTTGCAAACGTGTGGTCAGGAGGATTCCCAGGGCATATGGAATTTCTCCTGGCCCAATGACTCTTAGAAAGGATTTTTTGAGTATTGATGAGGTTATAAAATGCCTTCCTGTTCCCCTGTCCCCTGCTGCAATTAAACCAGAGGACTTTTCTTGTCCGTTGGCCTTGTAGGAGGGTTAAATCCTCTCTTGGGACCCCAGTGCTCCTCGTGGAGACGTTGTGGGCCAGCCTCACAGTCACAGTGTTAGCTGTGCCGCTGCCACAGCTGGTAGCTCCAGAGCCCGCCACCTCCTGGGTCTTCCCTGGCAAAATGCGGACAGTGGCCGCCTTCTGGACTGCCACAAATCTTTTTTTTTTTTTTTAATTTTTATTTATTTCTAAGAGAGAGAAAGACAGCGTGAGCAGGGAAGGGTCAGAGAGAGAGGGAGACACAGACTCTGAAATAGGCTCCAGGCTCTGAGCTGGCAGTCAGCACAGAGCCCGACGCGGGGCTCGAACCCATGAACCGCGAGATCATGACCTAAGCGAAAGTCGGACGCTTAACCAACTAAGCCACCCAGGCGCCCCTGGACCGCCACAAATCTTGTGACTGGACACTAGAAGCCTGCCATTTAAACCTCCAGGATCTCCATGACCAGGATGGGCAGCAGCAAAAAGCAGAAGTAGCTGAAAAATAGCCTCTCGCTCCCCTCCACATTCTAGATCTTGCAGGAATGCGTCTAATTTGCAAAATCCAAATTGTGCCAGAGCTGCAGGATTTAGGGAGATGCAGGAATTAACTCTCCAGCCTCTTTAATTCAGAAAGGAATTTCCGGGGCTTTTCCACGCTCGGATGGCAACTCGCAGTATGAAGCTCATTTTACTTGCTGATCTCGTACCTACAAAGGCATAGGTGTAAACCAGAGAAAGTATCCACGAAACCACACTTCCCGGCTGTGTCTGATCCACTTGATTTCAGGCCCACGATTGTGTCACAAACTCCAGTTTAGAAAATGCTGCCTTGGGGGCGCCTGGGCGGCTCTGTCAGTTAGGCATTCAGCTCTTGGTTTTGGCTCAGGTCATGATCTCATGGTTCGTGAGATAGAGCCCCACATCAGGCTCTGCACTGGCAGTACGGAGCCTGCTTGGGATCCTCTCTCTCCTTCTCTCTCTGCCCCTCCCCTGCTCGCTCTCTCTCTCTCTCTCTCTCTCTCAAAATAAATAAATAAATAAACAAAAAAATGCTGCACTCCAGGTTGTGGGTAAAGGCCACCATGCCCACAATTCTCCTCTTATGCCCATCCCAGTGGACTCTCTAGTCCCTCTGGCTGGAGACTTTGGCTTGTAATTCCGATGCCTTGGGATCCAGGAGCCCGTGGGGCAGCGTCCTGAGAGCAAGGTGTCCATCCCTCCTCCATGATGACTATAAAGCACAGGAAGAAGGGCAAGTAGAGAGCCCAACAAAGGACAATGAAGCAGAAAAATGAATGGTACTTTGGTGGACATGGTGCTACCTTCATCTACAGACAGAGGGGCAGCTTTGGAAGCACACAGTGTACACACATTGTCAAGAGTATTCAAAATAGCCCTGGATTTTGTGCCTTACTTACCAAAAGTTTTAGCCTGGGTCTTCCACTCATGATTTCTTGGGCAAATGTTTTCACTTCTGAGCCAATATACTCATCTATAAAATGAGATAATAAGACCCACTTTGTAGTATGGCCTTGGACAATATATAATATCTCTCTTATTTTTCTTGGCTGTAAGATAGGCTTGGCTCCATTGGCTAGCTGTAAGGACCAAATAAAATAAATTGTGTGATAATTGTCACACACAGGTGCTCAGATGTCCATCCCTTTCCTAGTCATTTATCCTAATCAACCACCTTGTCTTTCCACATCAGTGAACTTAGAGTATTATTTACCTTTTGCTTTATAATGACCCCAAGACGCAGTGGCTTAAAATAATCACCATTATTTAGCTGACAATTCTCTGGGTTGGCTGGGAGTTCTTTTGGACTCTGGTGAATGTCTCCAGTTACCGGGTGGAACTGATGTCTGCTGGGTGATCTCTGGTAGCCTCCCGCACACATTCGGCAGTTGGGCAAACCAGAGACCATCTAATTCTCTACCACATGGTCTCTTACCCTCCCAGGAGGGGCTCGGGTGCATTCATGTGGTGGTCTCGGGGGTCCAAGCACCGCAAGAGGGAATAGAAGTCCCATGAACAAGCACATTTCACACCTTCGCTTGTGCCATATATGCTGTTGTCCCATTGGTCAAAGCAAGTAACTTAACCAAGACAAGAATCAACACAGGAGGGCGCCACCCAGGGGGAATTATTATGCACATATTTACATACAGTCTACCGCATTTAGTTAGTTAGGGCTGTCCATGATTCCCCTTCGCCAAAGCTCTGCAGAACACTGGACAGAAACCACATCCCTCATTTTTCTCCCCACCTACAGATTTACAGCACACAGGGAAATGTTTATTGTAGACAGTTGCGGCTTATCAAAAAAGGCACGTGTTGAAAGTGGATGTTCTAATGTTATATTATTTATATTACATATCCTAGTATGAGACGTTTGTAGTAAGACCTCCTTTTCTGGTCTGTTTTGGAAGGTTCAAGTGTAGAAGGGAAGGAATGCGGGGGAGGAAAGGAGAGAGAGAGAGGTGGTGAGGCTCGGTTGAACGCCCACCATACATCAGAGTCCCTGGTGTCACTCCATGAGGCCCTTGCGGTACCATGGAGAGCTCCTTCTCATTTCCATTTTCCAGATAAAGGGACACTCCAGCAAGATCACTCAGTGAGAAAATGAACTCAGACCTAGTTTCTGTTACATCAGAACAAAATCTCTTCCTTCTCTCAGGTAGCATGAAGACCAGGCTGGTGGATATGGAGCTCCTTCCTGTGATTTCCTAAATGCCCACCAGAGAAAACATTTTTCATTTTCAACGAACAGAACATGTTCACCTCTGACTACAGAACAGGTTTACAAGTATGAATGGATCCCTAAGAGAATATCAGAGTATTTTGGTTCCATTGATATATTTAAGAAATGTCATTTTTAAGGCTCAGGAAGCCATTCCAAAACAGACATCTTGGGTTTTTTAAATTTTAGTTTTAGGTTGCCTTATTTCTGCTTTCATTGTTACAAATTTGCTAGTTGTTTTGTCCCGACAAGGCCAAATGAATCAAAGCCCAAGTTGTATGTGTGTGTGTGTGTGTTGTGTTGCAAATTGATACCAGCCTTGTTGACAAAAGGAACATAAAGTTTAATAAAACACATGATGCAAAACCATAAGACCTATATACCATATGAGTGTAGGTATACCAGATACCATATACCATGGAAAAGCCATATTGACCTATATACACTGGGATTTCTGTTCTCCCAAAATGTTGAAGATCAGAATGTTCTAGGCAGTTGAACATGCTGGTTAATACACAGTTACAGTGCAGATCAGCTGTTCTCAAATGAGGGCACTGATGGCTATTGGCTTTTTGACAGTCTCTCACTATAGACTGTGTTCTTAATCGTTCTAAACTCACCTATCTAGTTCCCTCTTGCCTTCCTGCGATCAGTCACTATTCCTCAGCCTGTGTATCTCTGAAAGATCCAATGTGAGTCATTCATGAAGTAAGTCAGCTGACATTTACTGAGTGCCTGCTGTGTCACAGACACTATGTGTGTGTGTGTCTGTTGTGTTGTAAATTGACACTGCTGAAGGTGCCCCCGATACCACTGAGATCCTTGCTCTTATGGACTTAGGGGGAGAGGAGAAGAAATACGCAGTGAGCAAATGAACAAAGGCATAACCATGAAATTACTCATTGTGAGCAATGCCATGATGATAGACGAGGTAACAAGGAGATTCGGGAGCACTACTCCAGATTGGGGCTTTGAACTGAGGCCCATGGGAAAAGGCAAATGAAACAAGGATCTGGGGGAAGAACATTCCAGGCAGAAGGAATACCTAACACACAGGCCATAAGATGGGAACAAGCTTGACATGTTCAAAGAGAAGAAAGGTTCGTATACCTGGAAGATGGTGTTTATTGAGATGAACGATGGGAAACTGGGCCAGGCCACATGTCTGATCAAGTAAATTTGGATTACTATTGATCATTCAAGTGGATGTATCAAGTTTGGGCACTTGGACATAGAGCTTAGAGTCCAGCAGACAGGTTAAAATTTAACTACAGTCTTTGGAGTGGGTCAGCGTATGTACGGTGTAGAAAGCCACTTCTCTAGAAGAGTTGATCCAGGAGGGGAGTGCAAACAAGAAAACGGGAAGTAATGTGGTGCTGAGCTCTGGAGTTCCCCAGTGTTTAAAGGGGTGGATAAAGGAGAAACAATCAGCGAAGATGTTAAAAAGTTAAAAAAAAATAAAAATAATATGAAAGCAGCCCAACAACAACAACAAATCAGAAAAGCAAGGTGCACGGACCGGATCTAGAAAATGTTCCAAGGAGGAGTAGTGGATGACTCCCTTCAGTGGCTGCCAGAAGGTCACAGGAGATCACAAGTGACCCATTCTTCTGGATGTAGAGTGAGGGAAGTCAGACACAAAGGAGAACATGTGATTCCGTTATATGAAGCTCAAGACAGGAAGAGCTAAGCTCTGGAGCTGGGAGTTTTGACCTTCCAACAGCTCGAAGCATCTCATCTTTCACGTCTGTTATCTTGGCATCTCTTTGGAACAGGAGAGAGCCAGGTGGTGCCCTGTGCTGATGTTTATTATACTGCTGTTAATATTTTATTGCAGCAGTGTTCAGCCTCTCAGCCAACTAGACTGCGAGCATGGGGGAGGCAGAAGTGAAGATTATCCCCTGCTTTGCCCAGTGAAAGTCCCAGCAAAAGGCCCACCACTCATTCATCTGCTAGTACGTGCTTGCTAAATAACAGTTCACCAGATGCATGAGTGAGTAGTGTGTGATATTCCGCAATAGAGTATACAAAGACGTGACATGTGAGGCAGTCCTGGTGATCCTCTGTCCCCAAGGAAAGAAGGAACCTAAATCAGGCCACGTAGCACAGAGCCTGGTGTGGAGAACTCACTCACTACAGGGACCCAGACACCCGGGCTTGCATGCAGGTGCTGCCATTTTGTGCCTCATTTTGTGCCTTTGACACAGCTCTCTAGTCTCTCTGTGCCTCAGTTTCCACATCTGTAAAGCAAGGATAATAAAAGTATCTTTCTCATGAGTTGTTGTGAGGACAAAATGAGATGATTCACGTACAGAGTTTGACACATTGGGCCGACCAGCAGGTAGCAGTGGTGGTTGACAAAATCTTATTTTGACAATACGATTGCCTTCTTCCTTAGGCATTTGCTTTATTGAATAATATGTCCCCTCCTCCTTGAAAGACTAGTGGCTGGTTGGGGGACACACAGGGCTTTGGGAGTGCTGTCTTGTTCTGCTTCTAGGTTTGGGGTCTGTTCACAAGAGCATGTTTAATCTGTGGAAATACATCTAGGATACGCACATGTTCCTCTATGTAAATTACACTTCAATTACCAATAAGAAAAAGATCCTTCAGTGGCTCCCCTTAGCCTTCAAGATGAAGTTATTGTTTCTTAGCTTAGCACACAAGTGCCTTTCAGATCTGGCCCTTACCTTCTCTGCATTCAACTATTTAAGGCACTATGAATACATCATCTGTTACATCATCATGGCTTCACTCAGACAATTTCTTCTACTCAAAACCAAAACTCAGCTCAAGTACCACTTCTTCCAGGAAGACTTCCCTGACTGGGTCAAGATGTCCTTAATTGGACTCAGACTGTCCCTCACCTCCCATCCATCACTGCACTTACCATCTTAATATCTTTCTGTACTTGTCTGAAATTCAGTGAAGGAGCCACAGTTTCTTCATTAAATTGTGTCATTTTGAGAAAGATCTTGAGAAATAATTGATGAATGATTATTTAAATAAATAGATGAATAATATTAAAAGGAATCTCCTTTTCAGATTCGTGACCATAGAGAGATGGAAATGAAAAAAGAGCTGGAAATTTTTTAAGTTATTTATTTATTTTGAGAGAGAAAGAGCATGCTTGCATGCAAGTTGGAGAGGGGAAGAGAGAAAGGGAGAGAGAGAATCCCAAGCAGGCTTCACACTGTCAGCCCAGAGCCCCACTCGAGGCTTGATCTCACAAACTGTGAGACCATGACCTGAGCTAAAATCAAGAGTCCATTGCTTAACCAACTGAGCCACCCAGGTGCCCCTGGAAATTCTTTAGTACAGATTACACAGGCTTCTCTGAGGATGTACATTGATGTCCTGGCCAGTCTTGATTTATCCACACTTAAGGCTATTGTAAGAGGTGCCCTCTAGCTGAGAGCAAGTCTTTAACTTCTAAACAATCAAAACAGGAGTTTCGAATGCAAAGGATGTATCTTAACTCTGTAACCAGTAGTTTATTACTAACATGGAATGATTAACATGACAATAGCCACCTGTTAGCACAGAAACAAGCAAGAGATATTTAGTAAGCATTTATTAGGTTCCTGCTGTATACCATAGTATACACTATCCAGGTAGAATTCAGACTTACAGATTCAGTGACTCTGGAAAGAAAAACTGAGGTCCGAGAAGTGGCTTTCGTTGAGCCCCTCTCTGGATCAGGTATTATGTAAATTATCTCAATTCATTCAATACCCACCAGGGTGGGTGTTATCAACCCAATATCAAGAGATGGGGCCGTGTAATCACACAATTACTAAAAGATGATGAGTAGTACAGAGGACCTCCCATGTCTAAAATATAGGTTCTCCCATCCCCTAGATGCCAGTTCTTAAGCAGAGCAGTGTGAGCTGGTAAGTAGGGGTGTTGAATGTTTGTTGGGGGTTGGGGTATCAGCAGATGCTGAAGGAAGAGGCAGAGAGCTCTGAGCCTGGTCTTTCTCAGGTCTGAGAAAGATGCATTTGTTCATGACTCTTTCCTTACCACTCTCTGTCTTGCCAAACCCCACGTGAGAAGTTTTAAAACCCAGAAGCAGCTCTCTGTCAATCAATTTCCTTTTGATGCATGCTGTGTGAGAGACAGCCTAGTGCTGCTCTGGGGTGGTTGAGATTTTGAGTGATTTTGTGCTAGGGAGCTTGTCTGCATTATCCCTTGAGCCGAGGCAGTAGGTAAGCTGCCTTTGTTAACACTACATGTTGTTTCCACTGCAGCGTACAGAGACTTTGTAATTCTGCATCCTTTGTGCTGTTCAGTACATCTATCAGCGTTTCTGGGCGCCACTGAAATGACCACAGTTAAATAAAGAAGATGGAACACTTTCGGGTTCCTAGGCCACTGTATGAGCAAGGATATCTATCTATCTATCTATCTATCTATCTATGCATGTATCTATCTATATCTATCTATATTTTTATCTATTTGTCTATATATATACATATTAGATATATGTACTTTAACATATAATTTATATATATTCATATCTTTGCATATATACGTATATATATGTGTGTATACACACACACACACACACACCATTTTTTTTTTCTATTTCATCCCTTGTGCAATTTCAAACATTTTTTGGGAAATTTTTCAGCCTATATACAATAACAGTATTGTATTTTATTGTATTGTATTGTCCCTTTATTTCTCCCTTTCTGTCCCCTGCACTGGCCCACATTCAGATCTCCTTCCTTTGCTGGAGACTTAGCAACAACTGTATCACCTATTTTCTGTCTGTCCCCTTTAGGCTTGCAATCCATTCTCTATAGTCCCACAAATAATGATATTACTTCCTTTTGCCTCTCCCACTTAAAAAATCGTGGCTCCCTATTCCCCTATGACCTAAAGACCAAATTTCTTGCCGTTGGGTGGAAGAGCCATGCCAGACTGTTCCTAGTGGAATTCTCAAGTCTCTATTCTGATTAGTCCTTCACAAGGGACCTTTAACCATGGTGACCTCACCCTCAAACTTGTCATCAGCTGTCCATCCCGTGTCTTTGCTCATTGCCTGAATAGTCTTCTCTAACTCCACCTGGCAAACTCTTAATTTTTTTTAAGTTTTAATTATTTATTTTTAGAGAAAGAGAGTGTGAACAGAGGAGAGGCAGAGACAGAGAGGGAAAGAAGGAGAATCCCAAGCAGGCTGTCCACTCTCAGCACGCAGCCCATTGAGGGGCTCCAACTCACAACTGTGAGATCACGACCTGAGCAGAAATCAAGAGACTGACGTTTAACCGACTGAGCTACCCAGGCGCCCCTCCTATTTTTTTTTTAAGACATGATGACATCCTGCTGAAATATCTTACCCTCTGTGAAGCAGGCAGAGCAAAGTTCAATGCCTGCCTTTACACCTAAGAAAATTCAGATTCAGAGACATCAAGGAGCTTGCCCAAGATCACACAGTGAGTAGGTGCATGCCAGAAAGAGACTCAAAATCACGTCTTCCAATTGTGGATTTCCAACCTATATATCAATGTCTTTTTATTGAAAATAGCCCAGTACTTACTGTTTCCTGTGTCGGAGAAAAGTGGCACACCTCATGTAAAAGAACCTTTTAGTGTTCTCTGAAAAGACTGAAATCCTCAAGCCCTAAGAAATGCTTAAAAGAAAGATTTTTCAAGAGGGGCTGCTTAGTGGCAGATTCGACCCTTAATGTCTTCTGCATACAGCAAATGTGTTCTTTATTCCTCAACATTTGATGAAATTCCCTTCAGGAGAGCTCAGCATCGTGCCCGACTATCATATTGCCTTTGGTGTATCACTTTATTACCAGATCCAAAAGTGCCTTCCTTTCTATGTTATGTTTCTTTATGTTAGCGTTGTAGGGGCAGCAGAGGAGGTCCTCAGCTGTCAGTTACCATGCATGTGCTAAACGTTGGGAGGGGTTGAAACTGATGGTGAGGGCGTGTGCTGCCCTAACATGGGTCATTTCACCTTCAAAGCACTAATAATTATGGGGATGGGGAGACTATATGCCATCTCTACTAAGCAGATGCCTGGGGAGTAGAGGAGAGTATTTTGTCACTGACATTCTTTCAAACTGAAACATGAATGGTAAATGGTGATCACAATAAAAAAACAAAGCAATTGGGAGTATTTTGCTATTGTTTTAAATTCTCTGCAGACTAGAGACTGCTCCCCACTTCTTCCCCCCACTCCCGTGGTACGTGCTGCTGTCAAGCATGTTGATCAGATGTGTCTCACGGGGTCCCAAGGATCACCCCATAAGGGAGCTGCAGTTATCATTTTGCACTTGAGGAGAATAGGCTTGGAGAGGTTAAGTCACCTGCCTAGGGACACACAGCTAAGTTACAGGATCTGAACCGAGGTCTGTGAAGGCAGGGCTTTGCTTGGCCTTGTGCACTGCAGTCTCCCGGCATATAGTAGGCATTCAGCCATGCTTAAGCAAATCAAAGAATAAGGAAAGAGCTTTGCCTGGAAACTACTAAATGAAGGGAACTGGGAAAATCTTAACTCCTTGAAAAGATAAAAAGAAAGAAAACTTCCCTGAAACCTGAATTTTGTTAACCTATTCTTTACCTTGTGTTCCCCATCGTGGACTCCAGACTAGAGAGTAATGCAGGCTATTGCCCATGAGTTGGCCTCTGGAATGAATTAAAACACACCTGATGACTACTGCTGTTTAATAAGCACCTACTGTATGCCACGGTCTGTAAAAGGGCCTATAGTGTAAACAGCAATCCTGGGAGACAGGCAGTACTACTGCCATTTTGTAGATGAAGAAACTGAGGCACAAAGGGGTCAGAGAGGTTACTATGGTTGCAAGGTGAGCCAGCTGCCGAACTTAACTCAAGCTTGCCTGACTCCAAATCTTTAGTGTTTGTATTTCTGGGCAGAACCAAAGGATCCTGGGGGGTCTTAGACCACCACCAGGACACACTGATGGTTTCCAGACTTTTCAGTCTCCTCGCTGAATCAGCCTGAAGTGCGTATATGGAACATGTCTTCAAAGTCAGTTCAACAACAGCTTCTGCATGGCTGTGCTCACACCGACCTTTCAGAAATAGTAGCCGTGCGGGGCGCCTGCAGGGCTCAGTCAGTTAAGTGTCCGACTTCTGCTCAGGACATGATCTCATGGTCCTTGGGTTTGAGGCCCACATCAGGCTCTGTTCTGACAGCTCAGAGCCTGGAGCCTGCCTCGGATTCTGTGTCTCCCTCTCTCTCTGACCCTTCCCCACTCATGCTGTGTTTCTCTCTGTCTCAATAATAAATAAAAACATAAAAAAGCATTAAAAAAGAGAAATAGGTGCCTTGCTATGCAAACATTCTATAAAATCCCTTTAAGATACAAACTCAAATGCTAGAATCGAGCTTTTGGGTAATAGAAGTGTAAGACATTTTAATTTTTACAAGTGTGGCTGAAGCTTTTCACTATAGTACGATTGCCTTTTTAGTTTCTATTCATTCTCCCCGTATTTCCTGTGTGATGTTCCTACTCATAAAGCTCTAAGTTTTTGCACCAGTGCACAATTAGAGTTCTGAAACAACGCTTGAAATAGGGCACGCCTGCTGGTGAATTTCATCAACATGTGGGCTGCGGCTATACTGTGCTTGCTAGACACTCTCTCATTCTTTTACGAATACCAACTCACTTAATTCTACAGCCCTGGCATACAGATGCTGTTATCGCCAGCTCCGATTTACAGATGGGGAAACTGTGGTGCAGAAACGCCAAATACCAGATCCTAAGTCGCAGAGTTAGGAAGGGGCAGAGCTAGGGTTGGAAGCCAGAGCCCCACCGCCAGGGCCATGCCCATGACTGTCTCACTGCACTGACTTTCCTCTTACTTCATCATCGATCCGTGCTCCCCATTCTGCACCCCTGTGGTCAAAGCGGGCCCCCTTTCACAGGCAGGTGTTTTTCTTTGGCTCATCCTTTCCTTCCACATATGTGCGCTGGCTACTGGTGTGTGCACATGTGCTCTCTGCCATGTGCCCTGGTTTGCTGGGACTTACTTTCTCCCCTCTGCACCCAGCCCGCCCCTTTCTCAATAGCCACTTTCGTGTTGACTACTGTGTTTACTGTGCTCCTTGCATCTCTGACTGAGAGCCTTAGGCAGGTCTGGATGTTTGACTCCTTATGCAGACATGTTAAGTCTTTGTTTTCTTCCAAATTTTTATTTAAATGCTAGTTAGTTAACATACAGCACAGTGTTGGTTTCAGGAGTAGAATTCAGTGATGCATCACTTAACACCCAGTGCTCATCATAACAAGGGCCCTCCCAGTACCCATCACCCATCTAGCCCATCCCCCACCCACCTCCCTCCATCAATCCTCTGTGTGTTTTCTATCTTTAAGAGTCTCTTATGGTTTGCTTCCCTCTTATTTCCCCCTTCCCGTTCATCCCACTTATTCATCTATTTTGTTTACCAAATTCCACATATGAGTAAAATCACATGGTATTTGCCTTCCTTTGACTGAATTTTCGCTTAGCATAATACACTCTAGCTCTATCCAAGTTACTGCAAATGGCAAGATTTCATTCTTTTTGGTGGCTGAATAATATTCTATTATATATATCACATCTTCTTTTTAATTTTTTTTTGCTTGTTTTATTTATTTTTGAGACAGAGAGAGATAGACCATGAGTGGTGGAGGGGCAGAGAGAGAAGGAGACACAGAATCCGAAGCAGGCTCCAGGCTCTGAGCTGTCAGCACAGAGCCTGACGTGGGGCTCAAGCCCACAAACTGAGTCATGACCTGAATCAAAGTCGGATGCTTAACCGATTGAGCCACCCCATGCCCCTTCTTTGTCCATTCATCTGTTGAAGGACATTTAGGCTCTTTCCATAGTTTGGCTACTTTTGATAGTGCTGCTGTAAACACTGGGTTGCATATACTCCTTCGCATCAGCATTTCATATCCTTTGGGTAAATACCTAGTAGTGCAGTTGCTGGGTCATGGGGTAGTGCTATCTTTAACTTTTTGGGGAACCTCCATACTGTTTTCCAGAGTGGCTGCACCAGTTTGCATTCCCACCAGTGCAGGAGGGTTCCCTTTTCTCCATATTATCGCCAACACCTGTTGTTTCCCGTGTTGTTAATTTTAGCCAGACAGATGTGAGGTCATATCTCACTGTGATTTTGATTTGTTATTTCCCTGACGATGAGTGATGTTGAGCATCTTTTCATGTGTCTGTTAGTCGTCTAGAAGACGTGTTGAGTCTTGAATGGAGCAAGTATCTTCTTAAACTGGCCAAAGATACAAGGGAGAAGGACCAAGAGCTCTCAGTGAATGAGAAGTGACAGAGAAGGATGAAGCCAGCTTGGAGAAGGAGCGGAGATCCACATTTAAGGGCAAGAGTCATTTTGAGTCACCTTTCATTCCCAAGACTCAGCCTCTGTTTTGCCCTTAGACTCCATGAGACATCCCAGGATACTTAGGATAAAGCCTGAGTTTTCTGAAGCAGAGTAGGGTATCTAGCCGTCAACAGAGGAACCCGGAAAATACGGCCACCCTTTCCTTCCTGAGCCTGTGTTGGGTTCTGGAGGTAGACAGAACACCCCCATGGCTTTCAAAGGCTTCGCGGACAGACATCTAAACAAGAATTGTAAGATTGCTCTAGTTGAAGCCATCAGGATGAGCAATTGCTTGATTAGTTGGCAAAGTGGGTTAAAATGGGGAATTCTGAAAAACTGTACTTAAACATTTTATTTATAACTTAAACATAAAATAACAAAGCCTTTGCCAGGTCTTTTATTATAAAGCCAGCACATTTATTTTTAGCTTAGATCTATTGTTTCTTATTGAGACCGTAGCTAATTAGACGTCAGCCAAGGCCGCTACTTCCTTAAAATGGAGCAAGGATTTAAAAGGACTTGCAACATTATCAGAACGACTTCTGAATTTTTATTACTTTTCCCACAAATACTTATGGCCACCTTGCCCACATCTACACAAGGTTTGAGCTACTGAGCATTACCAAGTCTTTGCAAAGCGTTCGATTGCATTTGCATACAGCATATCACTTGTTCCTACTTGTTTTAAATTTTTAATGTAATATCTAATTAAATGGAGTGAGTGCACCAACAGATAAACTGACATAATGGCGACTGGGGACAAGCCCGGTAACTCGTGGCCAGCGTGGGGTTACATAGGGAATAGGGCGTTTGGAGAGCTCCTTATGAGCTGGGGGACCTTCAGCCCCGCAGTGCTCAGCTGACAGGTATGAAAGAGGCACTGGAAAACGTGGACCCACTGAGTCAGGTGATCCAGAGAGTTGGCAAATGAAGGTCAACCAGGAGAGGTGCTAACTGCAGTCAAGTGGCACAGGGGCTTGTTCAGAGGCCGGTGTGGGTTGCAATCTGGGCAGAAGTAGGCAGGTCTGTGTGGCATAGGAGGATTCGGGGGGCGCGGGGGGCTTCGTGGAAGCAGTGTCACTTCAGCAGACCAGTGAAGGAAGGCATCCTAGGGGCAGGTCCCTTATGATCAGAGGAATGTGTGACTCACCTGAGCAACTTCAAGGTTTAAAACACGGCACCATGGTTGAACCCATGCCTTATACCTGAGCCTAAATACCAAATGTTTAGTCTGTAGGTCAAGTTCTCATCCCTTGCTCTCTGTCTTGCTCTGAGTCTTGATGACGAACTGAGTAGAAGCCCAGCGTTTGCAGCGCTCGCAAGGCTGCCCAGGACCTCATCTGTTGCTTATAGAGCAGCCTGCCCCCACGTCGCTGGGTTATCTGCCCATGCCGCTCGGGAGGGCCTGCTCCCTGCTTACTGCCCTAGTGTTTGGCAAGCTCCTGCCAACCACTTTCACGGGACCTCTTCGCTAGCACGACTCTCACTTCTCGTGCCTGTCCTGTCTGAGGCGGAGCCTGTAAGCCCCCCATGGAATTCAGGATCCCACCTGCTCGTTCACTCCTACAATCATAGCGGCTAACATACTTGTCTACTGTTGAATCTCAGTAAAAACGTGTTGAGTGAATGAGTAGACGGATTTCCAAAGAGACCGTATCCCCTAGCTTCCATACTTGGGGTCCCCCTGGGCCTGCAGCACCTTCTCTAGTTTTCCATAGGACTGGCTCCTGCCCCTCACATCCAAGCTTCAGTCACCTTGAAGAGTCCTTCACCGAGCATTCCGCTAAAGCAGCCGCCAGCTTGCTTTCCTCTCTTCCGGGGTCCATTTTCCAGCTCTAGAACACTGACTTTACAGAGGGAAGTGCCGTGTCCATTCTTGTTTTCTGCTGATTCTCCATGCCCAGGATGGCATCTGGCCCAGAGCACCTACTCTCGGACACAGTGAGCGAATGAGTAAGTGGATCAATGATGAGCAGGTGTCCGTGGAAAAGAACTTGGGCTTGAGTCTTCACTGTGTGCTTGCCAAGTGCATGACCTTGGGCTGCCAGATTTCACCTAAACTCTTTGAATCTCCGTATCCTCATGCATTAAGTCGGATGAGGGATTGTAACTTACTCCCTCCTATGATTAATGGGAGGTTCTGATCGGATACTGGATAAAAAGCATTCGGTGTGCTACAATGTAAGTGGTCAGTAAAATTAATATATTGTCTATAACCCCAGGAGAAGTCTGTTTCCAGTGTCTAGACTTTCACGGCAGTTAACGCTGCTTTGCCTGGCGTGGAGAAAGGTCGGTGAGAGGTCTCTCAGCTTGCAAGAGCCTGGGAATGGTGCATTCTTCCTAAAGCCATTCGGAATCGCTGCTACATATAAGCCCAGAAGTGCTGCCTGCGTGGGGGGGGCCTGCCCCCCTGCAACCCCCAGGACAACAAGCATCTGCATAAAATAAAGCTCCTGAATCTCTCACCATTTTTCCCCTGGACTCCCCCCGGGGCCAATGTAGCAGTTGATGCCCTGAAGCAGCAGTGTTCTGATGACATGAATAGAGCACATAGTGGGAGAAGAGAGGAAGTCCAGGCAGGAGCAGATGGTGCTCTTTGAATCAGCCCGCATCCTTTTCATTGCAGATGGAAGATGGTGTCAGGGGGAGTGGGGGAGATGTGCAGAGTCTGAGCAGCACAAAGGCCACCCTGGTCAGTCTGGCTCCAGGAGACATTCTCGTACCTCTGATCTCCAAAGCTGGAAAATCAGATATTGTGCCTGAGCGGGAGCTGGGAATTGTATTAAGCGTCCAACTTTCACATTTTTATTCTGATTGTGTTTTCATGGGACTTGAGTGAGATTTCTCAAGCAGTGAACAGACCTGAGGAAACCAAAAGTGTTAAAATGGGCTTTTATTTTTTTTAAGTTTATTTATTTGTTTTGAAAGAGAGAGAGAGAGAATGGGTGAGGGAGGGCAGAGAGAGAGGGAGAGAGAGAATCACAAGCAGGCTCCATGCTCCATGCTGAGCCCAACCCGGGGCTCTATCTTATGAGGGTGAGATCATGACCTGAGCTGAAATCAAGAGTTGGGTGCTTAACCGACTGAGCCACCCAGAATCCCTGAAAAGGGGCTTTTATAAGCAAACTCCAGGGGTGCCTGGGTGGCTCAGTCTGTTGAGCATCTGGCTACAGCTCAAGTCATAATCTCAGGGTTGGTGGGTTCGAGGCCCACGTCGGGCTCTGTGCTGACAACCCAGAGCCTGGAGCCTGCTTCAGATTCTCTGTCTCCTCTCTCTGCCACTCCCCTGCTAATGTTCTCTTTCTCTCTCTCTCAAAGAATAAATAAACATTTTTAAAAAATAAAATAAAATAAGGAATCTCCAGGCAGATTCCCATCACCTTCCATAAAATGCTTTACAAAGGAGGAGAGCTGGGGAAATTGCCTAATAGCACCACTCTTTAGAGGCTGGCAAGTCTGGGAGCTAGAGAACTTTGCTATTAAAATTTTAGTTTTAAAGTCTCCCATGAAAGCCTTGATACCATACTTTGAGGTGAGTGTGCATTGCTACCTAAAGAATCTGTTTAGGGGCACTTGGGTGGCTCAGTTGGTCATGATCATTAGGTCACAATCCCAGAGTCATGAGATCGAGCCCCACATCAGACCCTGCCCTGAGTGTGGAGCCTGATTAAGATTCTCTCTCTCTCTCTCTGCCCCTCTTCCCTGCTTGCACCTGCACTCTCTCTCTCTCTCTCTTAAAAAAAAATCTGCCTAGCAAATAATCATCCTGTGCATAGACTGTGCTGGCCACTGTAGTGGGTCCAGTCATGACCTGGGCACAGTCACTGCTTACTGTCTCTGTGTTCACCCTTTGTTTACGAAGTATTGCTCGAGTGCCTACTATTTTCAGGCACCGAGTGCCCCTCAAAGCCATGATTAGTACCTGCTCCCATCCAGCAGCGACGCACGAGCAAGGCCATACGTACCTAGGAAGTTGGCAGATTGCACTGATGAGCAGAAAATGGATGTGAAGCAGGGGCGTTTGCAAGAAACATGCTTCTCAGTCCCACTATGAGCAGCCTTCAGGAGAGGAGAAGCCTCATCCTATGAGGCTCAGTGCACCCTTCACTAATAAAGCCCGTTGCAGGGGAGCCGAGGGAAGTAGAGCAGAGGGGAGAGAATTCACGCCAGGCCCATCACATGTTTTATTTCACTGAATTCTCACAGAATCCCTGGGAAGTAGATGATTTCCTTGTTGTTTGTCAGATCGGGCACAAAGATGGGAGAGCTCGCCTGATGCTACATGACTGTCAGCGACGAAGACAGGTCCGAACTCTGGTCCCCCTCAGACCCCAGAGCTCTCCCACCTCACCAGGAGTCCCATCAGAGAATCACGTGATAAAGGGTGGCCTCCTGGTGCTGCCACTTGGTCACTGTGCAGGCCATGCAAGTAATTTCATCCCTCCTGGACTCAGTCCACGCAATGCCAGTGATAATCTGTCCCTGCTTAGTTTCAGGGTTTTGCAAATGGATGGTGAAAATCCTTAAGATCCATAAATCACCAGGAAATTATGAGAAACTTTGCTGTTTGGAATTCACCTGTCTTCAGCTCAGCTCCACAATGCAGCAAACTGTACAGCAAAGGAGCCACATCCCTGTCCCATTTCCATAACACAGGTCCTTTTAGGATTTAGTTCTTGTTGCCAATTAATCTCTTGCCCTGTTTTTATCTACTGCGCTGGTCACAATGGAAGAATATTCTTCTCTCAAGTGTTAGGTCCCTACTTTCAGGCCGTGTGTGTCTCATTTCCTCTCCTCTTGATAAAGACATAGTGCTCCTAGCCCTGGTTTCGCTGGATGTCCCCTGTTTCATTAATCATAGCTTGTTGTCTCCGTCACCCGGTCTCGGAGCCCGGCCATCCCCGCTGTCACACCCTCTTCTCCTCCCATCTCAGCTGCTGGTATCCGGGTCTGGTCTCACCTCTCCCCAGCACCCCTGAGCAGCTTCCCAGCCGGTCTCTCTGCCTCTACCCTGGGCCCCACCTCACATTTCATTTTCCAGACCACAGCCAGGGTGATCTTTTAAAATGTAAACCCATAGTCTCTTCCAGTTGTAGATGGAGTTAAATGCCAACCCCTCACACGGACACGGGAGATCTGTCTACACCTGCAACCTCATCGTTTGTCACCCCACCCCTCTGTCCCCGCCCTCCAGCACAACATTGCCCTTTTATTTTTTTGACATTTACACTTGCTGTTTCCTCTCCCTGGACCTCTTCTCTTCTTGCACCACACAGGGCTGGCTCATTCCAGTCTTCCAGATTTCAGTTTAAGTGTCAGGTCCTCTAAAAGGTCCTCCCTAACCTGACTTGAATCATGTCATCAACCACCATGCGCTGCGTCATGACCTTTCTTGCATGGCACTCATCGCATTTTGTGAATGTGTAGGGGTGCATTTGAGTGGGTAATATTTAATCGTTGTATCCCTGTTAGAATGTAAGCTCCACAATAGGAGGGCCCCCATCCGTTTGGATCACCGCCATCTACCCAACATCCTGCACGGGGCCAGGCAAATAACACGTACTCGGTAGATACTTGTCATGTTTGAGAACGGTGTCAAGTTAGCAGTTCCTGAAGAAGCGCAGCCAAGAGCCCCATGACTTCTACCGTGGTGCATGCACCCATCTCAGACTTGCTGGTCAGCCTAACAAGACTGTCCCTCTCCATTGCTTTGTTTTGTTCCAGGAGCGGCTCGTGCTGTCTGTGCTTCCCCGGTTCGTTGTGCTGGAAATGATCAACGACATGACCAATGTTGAAGATGAGCACCTGCAGCACCAGTTCCATCGGATCTACATCCACCGCTATGAGAACGTCAGGTGGGAAGCACAGCACCCTTACCCCGGCTCTATGCATGGCCTGTGTGTGCCTGGCTGCTCCCATCAGGCTGCCATGATCTCGGTCTGCCTGAATGTCAAAGCCTTTCTTCATTTGGTTGATTAATTCATTAACCAGTGATTATTCATCATTGAATTCATTTCCGAATTGAGGCTCGAGAAGAATGTCAGAGAACTACAATTACATTAGCTTGCCTGCCTTTACATTTCGAGTGGGAAAGCAAAAGCCTTTTACATTATGATTGAAAAAATAATGCCAAAATGCAACCTGGAGACTTCAGGGGTGATCACCTTGGTCTCCTCCTTATATTATAACTTTAAAAAAATATATATAAAACAGAATTATAGCTCATTTTTCTTTTGCAAACATATTTGTGGCCAACCATCCATCCATCCATCCATCCATCCATCCATCCATCCATCCATCCATCCACTCAACCACCCATCCATCTACCCACCCTTGCACCCACCCACCCTTCCATCCATCCATCCATCCAGTTCTACTTCTTCCTTGTATGTGACCTCGGGCAATTTACATACTTGAATCTCAGGACCCTTCTCTAGAAAATGGGCATTTTAATAGTCGCCTTGCAGGGGTTTATGTACATAATGTGAGTGAAGTTATATATGAAGCATAGAATAGAGGTAAAAATCCAGTAGAGCATTAGGCATTTGTAGATGGTTTTAGACATGTTTCTTAATTTTAAGCAAAAGGAACCGAAGCCTGGTCAATTCAAGTCCGTTAAAAGGCTGCTTAGTGGCTTATAGAAAAATTGGGGAAGGATGGAGAGGGAGGCTCAGCAGATGAGCCAGAATGAAGCCAGAGCAGAGCCAGAATCACCGTGGAGCACTGGGCCAGGGAGAAAGCGGCCTCCACTGTCCCTAAAGAATCCACTGCTTGTACTACAAACTCCCTCGCCTTCCCCAACACGGCTGCCACCTCCCGAAATCCTCCTGCAGCCCCCGAGATCCCGATGAGGCTACCTTTGCTCTGCCCCCACTCCCAGTTCCCCTGCCTCTTTGCATCGCAAGGTGAAGCCTGGGGCAGACGTGTCTGATTGGCTTAACCTAGACACTCACCGGAAGTGCCTGGCAAGCAGATACCTGACATTTGCAGCTGGTACAACAGAATTATATCTCCCTCCCACTAAACGTCATAGGGGAAACATTCCCAAACATAGGGGGAAGGTCTATCCGTTAAATAGCTCTAAGACGACCAATGTACCCTCTTGACCTTGATCTGAGGGAAAACAACTTTTCCTTCTAACCAGCATCTCCGGGCGTTCAGCTGGCATGCCGGGACATGCATTTGAAAGGAAGTCCAACAGAGATCCTGAGTCTGACCCAGCGGGCGTCTCAGTAGAGGTCATCCTCAGGGTTTTGGCCAGGACTGGCGCTCCACGGGTTTAGATGCCTGGGTCTGCAAAGCAGCCTTTTGTCCAACAGCAACTCCCATAAAAGATACTCCCCAGCTGTACAAATTGGTCCCATTGATAGTGAGATCTCATCAATACCAGTTCTGGACCACAGGCTCAGGGAAGTACCTGTAATTCTAACACAGTGTGGGATTCTGTTTTCAAAGTAAGTAAAGGCTGTTAATGGATCATATAAAGAGGAAGACCTAGGGTAACGAAGGGGATGGGGGTGATAAGAAAAACCTTCCTAAAAGAGATGCTTCTCATTTGCTTTATTTGAAATTGAGCCAGCTTAGTGAAGAATAGCAAAGAAAGGAATCCCCAGACAAGGGATTTGTACAAGTGAAGGCTGAACAGTGAGATCTGTCTATCTATATCTGTATCTGTAGATAATATATAACATATATATTATGTGTATGTGATTATTATTTGATATTGATTATTGGTTATCATTATTATATGATATATACATATAAAAATAGGAAAAGAATATTATGCAAGTGCCTGTCACCATGGAGAAGGCAGGTGGCAAGGGAAGGAGACAATTACCTTTAATAAAGAAAAAAAGAAAAAACATACACAAGGCTGTCACACCAACATACTCGGGAGCCTTAAGCTCAATCAATGACAGGCTCGGTGCTCTTTCCACATTGATGGGTTTTCAGGGTTTCCCTTAGTCGGGAACAGCTGAAGTGACTTCCGCCCTCTCCACCTCACCCTTTCATTTTAAGCCGTTAAACAGACTCCTTACACTGAAGGCCCTCTTGCAGAAGTGTACATGGCACCAAATTAGAATTGGGTTTGCTGCCCTGTACTTCTCGGCCCCTCAGGCAAAGGGGTCGCTTCTAACAGAAGAGTCTGGAGATGCCTGCTGTCACACTGGGCCTCTCCCGCCCTCACGGAGGCTGGGGTCAGGGGATGCCCAGAGCCTCCCCTGGCATTGGGAAGAAGAAATCTGGGAGGGAGGGGGGAGGCGGGGGGAGGCTCCAGCCCGCTGCAGGGCTGCCGGATGCTAAAATAACATCAGCGATGAGAAAAGCACCGGCTGCTGTCCCCTCCTCCCCAGCGCCCAGAGCACATCCGCTGGGGTGTGGGAAGGATTTTTTAATTATTTCCAATCCTGTCTGTCTCTTCAGGGCAACCCACCTCCGTTCATTCTTTCTTCTCTGTTGCTTTTACTGCTGTGGTTATTCAGTGACCCTTCCCTGAAAATGGTCTGCTGTAAACCTCTAACCCTTGATTATATTTCATAGAATTCTTTGCCTCCTGTCGTGTACGTAGTTGTGCATATGACGGCATGGGGTAGGTCGGTAAGAGGTACCGCCCTCGGGGCCCTGACTGTGCTCAGGGCACTGACAGGGGACTGGTATTCTCATTCCAGAATGCATTCTCTGAGCCACATCCCCTGCCAGACTTTGGCTGCCTCATTTCATCTTTGGGGACCTCAGGTTCCGAATCCAAAAACTGTTTGAAATGGACGGAAAATTTGGATCTTTATGTTGATTTCAGCTCTGTGCGTCTGAGACTCCAGCAGAATCTCTCCCAGCCGCTTGGTGCCCAATTCTATTTGTTTCTCTTATTTTCTCCCATATATTTAAGACACTTACATTATTTAGGGTAATACTGTCTTCTCACTGCTAACACTTCTGGTCAGTGGGTGACTCGGGGACGGAGGCCCTTCCCCGAGCCTTGGCGATTTTGGTGTTCAGCTCTCGGAGGGAAAACGGCAGAAAAGGCACACCTGCCTCTTCACCACCTTGGCCCAGAAATCGCACATATCACTTATGTTCAGATTCTGCCGATGAGACTGATTGCCTGGCCCACACGGATACGAGAGGAGAACAGGGTCTCCGGCTCAGCGGCCTTTCCTGGTGACAAGGGAACATGAATCTGGTGGACAGTTAGCCTCTCTCCCAAAGCTCCCTCCACCTTCCCCTGCCCATCCCCACGCCATACACATTGACATCTGTACCAGCAACCCTTGTTTGGATCTGCTCAGGAGATAGATTTGTCTTTACCTTTCCCAGGGTTATAGTAGACAGTTCAGTAAACTTTCATCAGGGATCAGAAAACCCTCAATTTTAGAGGCTCACTCAGTCTATCCGATTTCCGGCCAACCCTGTCCACACACGCAGTCACCACATTCTCCATGTAGCCCGGAGTTTCATGTACAAGCAAGATGCAGTTGAATGTCTCCAGAGAAACCTGTTGGCTTTTGGGACCTGTCTGCAGAGTAATCTATTAAATACCCTCTGATTCCCAAAACTTGCCTCAAGGACTTATACGCTCTCCACTTACTGAAGACTATGTTGTGATTTAAAAGTTACCTAGGGGTGGGGACGCCTGGGTGGCTCAGTCGGTTCAGCGTCCGATTTCAGCTCAGGTTTTGATCTCACAGCTTCTGAGTTGGAGCCCCCTGTTGGGCTCTATGCTGTCACAGAGCCCACCTCAGATCCTCTGTCTGCCCCTCTCTCTCCAGCTTCCTTACTCTTTCTCTTTCAAAAATAAATATTTTTTTTAAAAAGTTACCTAGGGGTGCCTGGGTGGCTCAGTTGATTAAGGATCCGATTGTGATTTCGGCTAAGGTCATGATCTCACAGTTCGTGGTATCAAACCCCACGTCGGGCTCCGTGCTGACAGCGAAGAGTCTGCTTGGGACTCTCTCTCCCTCTCTCTCTGCCCCTCCCCTGCTAGTTCTCTCTCTCTCTAAAAATATATAAATAAACTTAAAAATATAAATAAAAGTTGCCTACTTGTAGGTAATGGTGCAGAATTGCTTCAATGATCTCTTCTTTATTATCAAGAAAATGGAAGCTCAGAGAGGTTAAATAAACTGCCCCAGGACACACAGTTAGGAAAAAGAGTCTATATAGGGCCCATGTTCCTAACGATTCTTTTGAACTTTGCTGAAGCTTTCTTGAGGTCTCTATTTGCAGAGTGACTATTAGGTAATATCACTTATTTTTAGCCCAATAAACAACTTATCTCAGCAAATTAGATTGGAAAATTAACATGGCCTCTTCAGTACCCTCTAAAATGAATCTACTCCAAGATGATGATCATGGAAGGTTCCAAGTTCATACCTAGAATCAAGAGAACTGACCTTGAGCTCCCCACTTGGGGACAGCAGAATGAGCAGATGCAGAGAGAATCAGGGCCCTGGTTTCTGTTTCTCGTCTTTTATTCAACAAACTCTCACTGTGTAACTACCACTTAAACAGGTGCTCCTCTGGCCTGAGTGAGCACACAATCCCTAGGGGCTCCTTTTAAAGCAGATTCTTTTTTTTAATGTTTTTTATTTATTTCTGAGAGAGCGNAAAAAAAAAAAAAAAAAAAAAAAGAGAGAGAGAGAGAGAGAGAGAATTCTGAAGATTTCTGTTTTGATTCAATTCAGGAAGCCTGTCATGAGGCCCCCATGTGCTAGGCAGTTGGGACACAGAAGTGACTTTCTTCCTGTTAGTTAATAGATGGAGCACACTCAGTCCTAAATGACTGTGCTGTCAAGTGTTAGGTGCCATGACAGAGGGGACCGCAGGCTGGGAGGGAGGTGGAGAAGCAGTGACTAACTTTGCTTAAGATATTCTCTATAAAAGCAAGATCTACAGGGCGTCTGGGTGGCTCAGTCAGTTAAGCATCCAACTCTTGATTTCTGCTCAGGTCGTGATCCCATGGTTCATGAGTTCGAGCCCCGCGTTGGGCTCCACCCTGAACAGGAAACCTGGTTGGGATTCTCTCTCTCTCACTCTCTCTCTCTCAAAATAAATAAATAAACTTTAAAAAAAAAAAAAGCAGGATCTAAACATCTGAGTGGGTTCTTAAAAGACAAGAAGGAGTTAAATCTGTAGGAAAGAAAGCTGTGTCAGGGAGCCAGCACATCATGTTCACATACAGTTGCATAAAGTCCAGTGTGTTCAGAAGACCACAAGAAATTTGACGGTATTGGCTCTCTGAGCACATCTGAAACTTTTTTAGCCTTTGGTCTCTGCAAGTCCATTTCTTCTTCAATAGGCTGTGTGCTCCATAAGGGGCATGATGGTTCTTTCTGCTCACCACTGTAACCCCACTCCCTAACACAAGTAGGCCTTCAGTTACTTAGCTGTTGAATAAATGAATGGATGGATGAATGAATGATGGAATGAATGAATCATTCACAACATAGACAAATAGTTTTCAGTGAATGACTCTATTGAGTGAGTTGGATCTATGGGCCCTTCCACTTCCACTGGCCATGGCAATGACTGTCCTTACTTTGAAGGTGGCATCCTACAGTGATAAAGAGTATAGTTTCCAGGGACACCTGGGTGGCTCAGTCGGTTAAGCATCCGACTTCAGCTCAGGTCATGATCTTGTGGTTCATGGGTTCAAGCCCCACATCGGGCTCTGTGCTGACAGCGTGGAGCCTGCTTGGGATTCCATCTCTCTCCCTCTCTCTCTGCCCTTCTCTTCTCTCTCTCTCTCTCTCAAAATAAATAAATAAACTTAAAAAAAGAGTATAGATTCCAGAGCCAGGCTGCCTGGTTCACATCTTAGATTTCATGTCTGTGGGCAAGTTACTTGGGTCTCAGTGTCCTTATCTATAAAATGGAAATGGTCACAATAAATCCTACCTCATAGATCATTATGAGAAACAAGTGAGATAATACATGTGGAACTTGGGACAGTATTAATTCACAGTAGATGCTTGTAAATATTACTGCTGTTGTCATTGGTACTTGTGTCAACAATTAGAAATTCCTTTAGCTGCAAGTAACAAAGGATCTAATTAAAGATCTTACTTTCTCCCCTGTTACCTCTCTTCTCTCACTATCTCTCAAAAGCATGCAATCACAATACATTTATGGAGCACTTACTATATACCAGCACTGTGCTAAGCACTTACTATCCATCAGTAATGCAAGTACTACAGTTCTCTCCAGGTAACAAATCAAAAGCTTAGAGAGGTTCGGGACGTAATAACCCAAGGTCATGGTATTCACAAGTGGTAAGCAGGGCTCTGAACTCTGATCTGTCTGGACTGTGCACTTGGTCCTATGCACTTGCCAGACACTGTACCCACCAGAACGCAGTACAGGACAGTGGCTGCGTGGAGCCTGTTCCAGAGCAAGCTTTATATATTAGAAATCTAAAGGTATCACGCCTGGGCTTAAAACCCTTCGCTGGCTTTCCATCACTTTCAGGACAAAGTCTGCGCTCTTCAACTTGCCTTCCCAGCCCGTTTCCAACACTCCCCTGCCCGACATCTCTAACTCGGACACCCTCTCTCCCTTCGTCTTTTCCCAACCTCATTGCTCAGTGCCACCTGCTGACTAGCTGCCCTTGAATTCAGCAGAGCTGCTGTCCATTTGCCGCACTTCCACCTGACCCTAGCATGTGCTGATTCGTCTACTCAGACCACCCACCCTTCTACATGATTTACCGTCTGGCGCGTCCCATGGGTCCTGCAGAACTCGGCTGAGCCTCTGGCGCATTGGAAACTGCCAACCCCCTGTCACTGGTCATCCCCCAGAGTGTCCTTCCATCAGAGTACAGAGGTCCCCTCCCTTACCCATGGTTTCGGTTTCCCACGGTTAACTGAGTCCAGAAGTAGACTGTCCTCCTCTGACTTAACATCAGAAGGTCAGCGGTATCCTACCACTGGGGTCATAGCACCTGCACCATTGCTCTTCCTTCATCTCATTATGTAGGCATTTTATCATCTCTCATCCCAAGAAGAGTGGGTACGGAGCACTAAGATGTGTTGAGAGAGAGAGAGAGAGAGAGAGAGAGACCACATTCACATAACTTATTACAGTATATTGCTAGAATTGTTCTATGCTATTACTATTGTTGTTAATATCTTCCTGTGCCTCATTTATAAAATGAACTCTGTCCTAAGTAGGTACGTATAGGAAAACACAGTCTATTTCGAGTTCGGTACGATCCACGGGCTCAGGCACTCCCGGGGGGGTCTTAGAAGAGATCGTCTTACCCCAGATAAGGAGGGAGCACTGTACTCATCTCCTGTGTTGTTTCTGTCTTTCTTCTTGTCTGGCCAACCTCAGTCCCCAGGCTCTGAGCATCCCGAGGACACACGCTGCATCTTTTTGATGCATGCAGCATGCATGGCAGATGCATAAATATTTGCTAAAATAATTAAAGCATTAAATTATTAATTCAAACAATCTTCTAACAAATAAAAAAACTGGGTCCTGAGGATTCCTAATGAGTCCATGAATGCGCTCAGGGAAGGTGTGCATCCCTTGAGACAAAGTGCAGAATTGTGAACACTTGTGCATTTTTAGAAGAGAGAGTTTGGAGCCTATATCCGATTATTAAAAGGGTTTGTAATGGAGACAACTTTAAGAACCACTGAATACCGGGGTAACCAATGTAAGTCAGCACACATTCCGCAGTGTTTTCTGGCTAATTAGCCTATTGCATTAAAACTAAGTTACACTGATTCTAAGACGCACCATTATTCTGTGCCACGCTAAGAAAATCCCCCAAAGTTTCACTGCGAAGATGCTGTCCTAGCTTCGAACATGACAAAATCTGAGAAGTGCCTCTGCTTTTTTGTTACGTTCGTTTTCTTTTTTTTAATGTTTATTTTTTTATAGAGAGTGTGAGCAGGGAGGGCAGAGAAAGAGGGAGACAGAGGATCTGAAGCAGCCTCTGGGCTGACAGAGACAAGCCCGATGTGGGGCTCAAACTCATGATCTTGAACTTGAAGATCACAACCTGAGCTGAAATCAGATGCTCAACCAACTGAGCCACCCAGGCGCTCTAAGTTTTTTTTCTTTTTTAAATTTTAATTCCAGTATAGTTAACATGCAGCGTTATATAAGTTTCAGGTGTATAATATAGTGATTCAACAATTCTGTGCACCGCTCAGTGTTCATCATGATGACTGTACCCTTAATCCCCATCACCTATCACCCATCCCCCACCCACCTCCCCTCCGGTAACCATTAGTTTTCTGTGATTAAGAGTCTGTTTCTTGATTTCTCTCTCTCTTTGCTCTGCTCATTTTTTTTGTTTGTTTATTTGTTTCTTAAACTCCTCATAGGGTGAAATCATATGGTATTTGTCTTTCCCTGACTTCCTTCACTTAGCATAATACTCTCTAGTTCCATTCATATTGTTGCAAATGGCAAGATTTCATTTTTTAAAGTCTGAATAATATTCCATTGAACATATCCACCACATCTTCTTTTTCCAACCATCTATTGATGGACACTTGGAACACTTGGGCGAGAGTTTGGCTGTTGTAAATAACACTGCAGTGACATAAGGGTCTATAGATCTTTTTTCAAATTAATGTTTTCATATTCTGTAAATTATGCAGCAGTGGAATTACTGGGTCATAGGCTAATTCTCTTTGTAATTTTTTGAGGACCCCATACCGTTTTCCGCAGTGGCTGTACCAGTTTGCATTCCCACCAACAGTGCACAAGGCTTCCTTTTTTCTCCACATAGAGGTGCCTCTGCTCTTGCGCGGGTCGCTGAGGTGGCGAGGTGGGTCGGGACAGTGCCCTACTGGGCAGGTGGACAGTCCCAGCTCTGCCACGTGCTACACAAACTGTTAGGGGAACCTCCTTGCCTCTCTGAGCTCTAGTTCCCTGATCATCATAATGGAGGGAATAATGCTGTCCCGGCAGGGTGCCTGGATGGTGGACTGAGACAGTGCTCCCACAGTGCCTTGCTTTCAAAGGCTTTCAAGGACCCCCCCCCGCCCTTGCTTTCCTCGCCCCTTCTGCCAAACCACATGCTGAGAGAAGACCTCACCTCACTTAAATACTTAGCAAATGTGAGAGTTTTAGGCAATTCGTTCTTCCGCCTGAGGTCTCCCGGCTCTGCCTCCTAGTCCCATGTTTGAAAAATGCCTGACTCTATCTGTCTGCGATGTTCGGTGTGCCATTTGCCAGAGACAGTGAGACTGAGACATTTTGTTCTTTTGTCCCTGGTGTCCGTTTCACTCTGTGTTTAAGGCATCTGCAGTGGTGTCCGTTGCAAAATGAGAGAGGTAGTCCAGAAAGCTTCGTTTTGCTTTCCACAACAAATCGATCCGTTCGTAGTAACAAATCCCCTTCTGGATATTTCGCATTGCCCACACGCCACAGCCCTGTGCAGGAAGAAGGGCTTTCGGCTGCCCCCTTGCCCTTCCTGAACCCCGGGGTGGACCCCCCTCTGCTGAGGTATTTGGGAAATACTGACACGTTCCTCCTGACTCGTGGCACAGAGAGCTAGAATCTCAGACCGCAGTTGATTTCTTTGGATGGGCTTGATGTCTTCCAGGACAGATTAAAATATTAATATGCTCTCTCCCCACCCCACCCCTTCCCTGTTGTCTAGTATTCTTTTTGCAGATGTTAAAGGATTTACCAACCTCTCCACGACCTTGTCTGCCCAGGAGCTGGTCAGGATGCTTAACGAGCTCTTTGCCAGATTTGATCGACTGGCCCATGTGAGTTGAATTTAATTCCCTTCTAGCCTTTTGCGGGAGTGAGGGACTGCATGTGGAATTAGGGAGAGAAAGACTCAGGTTTCTTCACCGGTATCGACTTCCCTGGCATGGACCTCTGACCCTCACACCTCCTGGGAACGAGTGATAATTATTTACAGATCTTGAACAGGAGGTTTGTCCGATTCATTTTCCCAAGGGAGAGACAGCTGGTTAAGTGACAGTTAAGCCAAGCTTCTTTTTGTGTGTTTTCTGCTCCCCATCACTTCCCCCTGAGTGTGGCCAAGGGCCATCTAGCACAGCCTCAGTTCAGTTCATGCAGAACTCCAGCCATCTGAAATGAATTAGCCTGTTCTTGAGAGCCAGTCACCTGCTGGACCACCATTTTGTTTGACCTGATCCAACAGCTTTGTTTCTAGCCCACAGGACTCTACCTTTACTTTTTAGCTGGCTTGAGAGAACAGGCTAAGGGAGACAGACATTTGCGATCAAAACACAGATTCCTTGTCCTAAAGCCACTCAAGCTGGGGGAGACTGTCATCAGCTCACTGTATTTAGAGCGGGCTTTGGGTTCACACGGCGATGCCTTAAATTCCTTCTTCATCAAGTGTGTAGATCAGTGCCAATTTCATAGGGCTGTTGAGAGAATCAAATGTAACTGGGTCAAGTGGAAGTTCCTTTGTGGAGCATCAATGTGTCCAAAGTTAAGGCTGCCTCCAGCCGTTGAGAGCCATTCACACTTGCATCCGAGGTGAAGGCTAGGTGCCGTGCACCGCGCTGTCTGTCGGGAGTATGGGAATGACCCAAACACTCTTCCTCCTTCCTAGAACTGAGTCTCGTCAGGGGACACATCAATAGATGATCGATGCGCAATGCGTTGTGTGCTGTGAGAAGCGAGGGGAAGGGCCTGGGCTGCTGTGGGAAGAAGGCAGGCTCCGCACATAACTGTTGTATCAGGGAAGACTTTCTGGAGAAGGAGACTCTTGGACTGAGTCTTAAAAATGGGAAAACAAATACAATAGAATACAGTTCAGCAACGAAAAAGGAGTGAACCGCTGAGACACGCAGCAATATCAGTGAGTCCCCAAAGCAAGGTGCCAAGGGAAAGAAGCTAGACCCCAAAGCCTGGATGGCAGGACAAAAGCATTTTATGAGACATCGTAGAAAAGGCATAATTATAGGGACGGGAAAGAGATGTATGGTGGTGAGGAGACGGAGGTGGACAGAGTAGATTGATTGGACAGAAATGCGAGGTGCAGTGACTCTGGGAGGGATGTAGCAGCTCTGTGTGCCAGCATTATGGTGCCCTGTACCAAAATAGTACACTTTTATTGTGTATAAATTATACACCAATTAGCGAGGCCCAGAAGGCAGGGGAGGTCATTTTACGCAGAAAGGAGACCAAAAATAAAGATGCTACCCTACACTGGGTGTTAACTAACATGAATTTAAAGAAATAAGCTTAAAAATAATTAACTAGAAAGAAATAAAAATAAAAATGCAGGGGCACCCGGGTGGCTCAGTCGGTGAAGCGTCCGACTCTTGATTTCAGCTCAGGTTGTGACCTCATGGTTCATGGGTTTGGAGCCCCACATCAGGCTCTGCGCTGACAGTATGGAGTCTGCTTGAGGCGCTCTTTCTCTCTCTGCCCCTTCCCCACTCGCTCTCTGTCTCTCCCTCAAAATAAAGAAATAAACTTCAAACAAACTAACAAAAAATAGAAAGTTGCTACTCTGTGCGGAAAAAGCAGAAGAGACTTAGTGCCGCTGGAGGGACAGGTGGAGATAGGGAGCAGGGGAGAGGGGCAGGGGAGAGGGGCAGGGGAGAGGTTGGAGAGATAGGCAGGAGCCTGCCAAGGAAGCCATATGGTAACCAGAGCATCCGGACAGCTGTGAATAGGAGACTGATGTGGCAGAGGAGGGCATGTCAGCTGAGTCCCCACCTCCCCAGGAGAAGGAGAAGGTTGGGTTTACCTGAAGGGCTAGTAGTTTGTGGAGATGGAGACGAATGTCCATTCCATCTCCTTCTACAGTTGCATCTCTGGGGTTTGGTGCCCGTTCCAGTAGTTTCTCTACTTCATATTAGGGTTCTGAATATTTTTTTTAATGTTTATTTATTTATTTTGAGAGAGATACATAGAAAGGAAGAGAGAATTCCAAGCAGACTCTGCAGCTGTCAGCACAGAGCCCGATGCGGGGCTCGAACCTATGAACCATGAGATCACCTGAGCTGAAACCAAGAGTCGGAGGCTTATCCGACTGAGCCACCCAGGCACCCCACGGTTCTGAGTATTTCTATTCAAAGACCTAAGATGAACAAAAATGGGCCTCCAGTGGGAAGCAGCAGATGGGATCGGTGTCTATTTTTAGTGTCACGGTAAACAATAAACTTTGCTGACCCGGGGAAAGGGCTGCTGAGTAAAATGCAACCCAAGTTTTCTGCCAACATCTACTGCCTGACGCTGGTGAGACAAACCCGGTCCCTGCCCTTGGGAAGCTCAGGTCGGGTAGAGAGAGAGCAAGTCCATCATAATCGCAGGACAGTGCGGTTCAAGCAACAATAGGCGCAGGTGCCCTGGCAGAGGCAGGATGGACCAGCCAGTTCTCGGGGCGGGAGATGACGGTGGTGATTCGGTAGCACCCAGAGCAGAGACCGTGCGCAGGCTGGGACTCAGGAAAGAGCAGAAGCTTTCCTGGCATCAGATTAGATGAAGAAGAGTACCTTCTAGGCTGAGCCGCGGTACACACGTAGGAAAATGGGGAAAATTCAAGAAGGTGCTGCTTGTTTGGGGATCTTTAAGAAGCTAAAGGTAACTGGAGCATCAAGAGCAAGGGGACTGTAAGGGCGCCGGGGTGGCCCAGTCTGTTAAGCTGCAGACTTCAGCTCAGGTCATGATCTCATGGTTCATGGGTTCAAGTCCTGCATTGGGCTCTTTGCTGACAGCTCTGAGTCGGAGCCTGCTTTCGAGTCTGTCTCCCTTTATCTTTCTGGCCTTCCCCAACTTGTGCTCTCTCTCTCGATCTCAAAAATAAACATTAAAAAAAAAAAAGGCATGAGCATTGTAGTTAGATGTGAGCTCGGAGAGGAACCAGAAGCACATTTGGAGGGCAGGGTGCAACTTTTTAGGGGATGTGGGCTTGGTCCTGTAACCAGACTTTTCGTCCTGGTGCCGAGGGGTAGAGATGGGGGTACACAGCATATCGGTCCCCAGTGCGTGGAAGAAGCTATCTATAGTCCATCTTCTGGAGTGAGTCTTACCGAAGTTTTAAGAAAAAATGTTTGATGGAAAAATAAATTAAGCACAGATACATGATGGCATAAAATTATTATTAATTTTGATAAGAGTATTAAACATTCAGAAACTGCCTGGTATAGGTTACTCACTTTTCTGGGTGTTTTCGCCCTGGATTTCCTAATTTAGTGCTCACAGCAGACCTACAAGGCAGGTTATGTACTGTGCCCATTTTACAGAATGAGTGACTGAGGCTCAAAGAANGGTGCTTCTGTGATTCAGGCCGACTGGGCCAGGTGCTCGCCTGTGACTGCTCAGCAACGGCACAGGCATTTCAGGAGCTGGAAGCGCACACGGGGCTGCTTCCCCCCCTGGGCAGCTCGAGGGGTTAGATTATGGGACTTCAAGTATGGCCTAGGCTTGAATGCACTTGCGCCAACTCCCTCTCTGTGCCTCCATTTTCGATCAGCATTGCAACAAAGGATAAATGAAAAGAAATACATGTGAAATGTCTCAGCATAGAGCCTGGCTCCCAATAAGCACTCAGCACCCATTAGCGCTCAGCAGCCCTGCCCCCACCCCAGGTGCGTCCCCACCTCCCTCCGGGACCTGCCTGGAAACATTTGAGAAACTCTGCCAATGAAAACAATTCTACTCGCTTTGGAATGAGAAGACCTACTTTCAGTGGTTTTGCCCCCAACCATAGCCAAGTCACTTATCAGTGGTGGAGCTCTGTAAAGGCAGTTAGGTTTGACCCTTTTTGCATTTTTTAGCATCAAAATTCAGTGCTTTGTAAGGATTCTTAATCTGCCTTGCCATGATAGTTTGCTTTAGGCTTTGTTTACATGGCAAGTCATGGAGAACCCGCTTCACATGTGAACTTCACACAGTGTACCTGTTAGCCCACTGCATTATTGAAACGCAGGAAAACTTCAAATAGTTTGCTGAACTCCTGAGTGCCCTTGCGGTCCAGGCTGCTCAGAGCAGGGTGGGTTTTTTTTTTCTTTTGTTTTGTTTTGTCTTGTCTTGTTGTTTTTTGACCTTTAATAGTGTCCTTGGCAAATTTTGGTAACTTTCAGTCTTTGATCTTTTCTTAAACTAAACTAATCCCTGCCTACCCCTCCCTCATCCACATTAGGAGCTAAAACTACGTATACTGTTATGAAGGCTTTAAAATTGTAAAACAATGAACACATTTACTGTTATGCAATTGACCTCATCCCATCTTTTTTTTTTTTATTTTTTAATTTATTTTTGAGAGAGAGAGAGAATGAGTGGGGGAGAGGCAGAGCGAGGGAACCCAGAATGTGATTCAGGCTCCAGGCTCCGAGTTGTCAACACAGAGCTGAACGCGGGCCTCAAACTCCCCACCCATGAGATCATGACCTGAGCCAAGGTCGGACTTAACCAACTGAGCCACCCAGGCGCCCTGACATCATCCCATTTTAGATCTTGTTTTCAATTGCTGACAGACAGGAAGCAACTGTAAATTATTGTTGAAAGGAATAAACCAAACACTATGAAAGCTAATGAACAGAATAAAAATAATGACCTACCCATTTCTGTACTGACATAGAAATTCAAGACATGTTTTGCCTGAAAAAAAAAAAAAAAACCTCAGCATGTCTCAGATCTAGAAACAGCGGTATGATATGGCTAATGATGTGATGTGGCTGCAGAGGAGGAAAGTGGTCCGTGTGCATAAATGCGGTCACATATATGTGGGTGAATAGCGGCCTCTGCGGGGGAAAGTGGGGGGAGGAGTCAGGCTTTAGGGAGTTGTGTGTCCAAAGAGGCGGGACTATCCAAGGGCATTTATCCACCGGGACAATATATCCATGTCACCTATGTAATTACCATTAGGTAGAATAATATAAAATTATCATGATTTCTAATAAAACTTTTTCAGAAATGCACTAATGCCACTAATGTTTTTGTCCTGGGAGACTTTCACCTTTTATTAATTTTTTCTGATTACTGAAGCAATACTTACTATGTAAAATTCAAACATCCAAGGTATAGAGAATACCAAAAGTTTGCATCCCTGGAATCCCATCCCTCAGCAACGATATAACCACCTTTGATAATCTGGTACATTTATCACCTGATTGTCAATCTATCTATCATCAACATAAATTTCCAAAGTCATTATACTGTTATCACAGCCACCTAGATGGGAAGAAAAGGATTATATTAAGACTCAATAAAGTTTGCACGCAGACCCTCATCCTAGTATATTTTTCTTTTTCAGTAACTTTTTTCAAAGCAAACTGTTTCCTTAATATAAACTTTCCAAAGGAGTTTCTGGTAAAAAAGAAATTGCTTGGATATTACTGTCAAGTCGTCTGACAGCTCACAGGAATTGATCAGGAAAATGTGCCTGCAAATTGACAGAACTTGACAGATAAGACAGGTCTTTCATGTATATATATTTTTATATTTCATACACATGCACGCACACATACATACCATTTATTTGGGGCTCTAAGTTTTTCAAAGAGGCTGCCAGCCTCACCTTTTGTTTACAAGAAAATGGATCCTGGGCACAAATATATTCACCACATTGTATGTGTCTGCACCCAAAGGGTAAGAAAGCATTTTACACAATTTCCTTCCAAAACACGTTTTTGTCAGGCGATCTACCCTTCTGGACTCTGCCATATTTTCTTCAGTTTTGTAGAGAAGCAATATGGCCGCAAAAGTCAGAAAGACATGAGTGTGAAGTCCCATTCTGCCTCTTTCTTGCTCTGTGACCTTCGCTTACTTGCACCATCTGTGAAATGACACATGACTCAAAATCTGGTCGTGGAGACTCACCAGTTAAATGCTATGCATTTAACACGTAGCCTGGCACATAGTATATGCTCAGTAAATACCGCCTCCTTTCTCTACTTATGTTTTTCCAAAATGCTTTTACCTTTTTTCATGGAAAAATCACTGATTAAAAGTTAGTGAATTATCACATATGGTCCGTAACATTTAGTTTTTGAAGTTTTTATTTAAATTCCAGTTAGTTAACAGTGTAATATTAGTTTCAGGTGTACAGTACAGCGATTCAACACTTCATCCAGTGCTCATCCCAGCCAGGGCTCTCCGTAATCCCCATCCCGTGTTTCAGCCATCCCCCCATCCCCCTCCCCTCTGGTTACCATCAGTTTGTTCCTAGAGTTAAGAGTCTATTTCTTGGTTTGTCTTCCTTGTTTTCTCCCTCTGTTGCTCATTTGTTTTCTTAAATTCCACATATGAGTGAAATTATAAGACATTTGTCTTTCTTTGACTGACTTATTTCACTTACTAGCTCCATCTGTGTTGTTGCAAATCGCAAGATTCCATTTTTTAAGGCTGAGTAATATTCCCACATATATAGTATATACATATATATATAGTATATATGTATATAAGTATATAGTATGTATGTATGTACATATAGTATGTATGTATATATAATCTGTATGTATATAGTATACACACCACACACACACACACACACACACACACACTACATCTTCTTTTTTCATTCATCAGTCATCAAGATGAAATCTTCTGCCCAAAAAAGGAAACGATGAACAAAACTAAAAGGCAACCTATGGAATGGGAGAAAATATTAATAAATGACCTCTCTGATAAAGGATTAGTATCCAAACTATACAAAGAACTTAAACTCAACACCCAAAAACCAAATAATCTAAGTGAAAAATGGGCAGAAGATTGAATAGACATTTCTCCAAAGAAGATCTACACGTGGCTAACAGATGGATGAAAAGATGCTCACCGTCACTCATCATCAGGGAAGTGCAGATCCACACCATGAGGAGATACCACCTCACACCTGTCAGAATAGCTAAAATCACAAGAAGAAGTTGGTGCTGGCCAGGATGTGGAGAAAGGGGAACCCTCTCGCGCTGTTGGTAGGAATGTAAACTGATGTAGCCACTGGGGAAAACATTACAGAGGTTCCTCAAAAGATTAAAAATAGAACTACCTTGTGATCTAGCAATTGCATGGCTAGGCATTTATCCAAAGGATACAGAAAATACTAATTCAGGGGCACCTGGGTGGCTTAGTCAGTTAAGCATCCGACTTTCGCTTAGGTCATGATCTCGCGGTTCGTGGGTTTGAGCCCCGCGTCGGGCTCTGTGCTGACTGCCGGCTCAGAGCCTGGAGCCTGTTTCAGAGTCTGTGTCTCCCTCTCTCTCTGACCCTCCCCTGCTCACGCTGTTTCTCTCTCTCTCCTAGAAATAAATGAAAATATTTTTAAAAAAATACTAATTCAAAGGGATACATATGCCCTGATATTTATAGCAGCATTATTTCCAAGAGCCAAATGATGGCAACAGCCCAAATGTCCATCAGCTGATGAATACATAAAGAAGATGTGGTCTATATATACAGTGGAATATTACCTAGCCATTAAAAACAATGAAATGTTGCCATATCATTACTTTGGCCAGCTGATCTGTGGCACAGGAAATTTTTCACATATTTTCTATCATACTGAAATTTTCATATTTAAAAACATGTTAATCCTCCTGGCCCTCCTGTGCTCAGGTTTATTATGACAGGACTCAAAAGAAGAAAGATCACTGAACACTGGGATGGTTCTTTCAAGGTGTTTGCGGTCATTGCTACTATTATTAACTGATGGCCATTCTTACTTTGTTATGTATTAAGAACAAGAGGGGTTATTTTGACACATTTCCTATATGGGAAATTGAAACTTACATATCAATGGTTTCAGTGATTTATCCAAGGTCAGACAGCTGGTCAATTTGACCAGAATGCAGATGTTGGATTCTTAGACCAAAGTATTTCCTGCTCTACCCTTTCCCTCCTCCCTCCCCACTACCAACATCCATGCTTCTGACTACTGTCACGTCACAGCCGGGTCTGCCTCATAGAGGGTGACTAGCTGAAATCACTTTCTGAGCCACCCCACCCCCCACCCAGCCTCAGTGTTCTCAGCAAAATCCAAATAAGGGATTTCGGGGTGCCTGGAAGGCTTAGTCTGTTAAGCATCTGACTCTTGATTTCAGTTCAGGTCATGAGCTCAGGGGCAGGGAATTGAGCCCAGAGTTGGGCTTCATGCTGAGTGTGGAACCTGCTTAAGATTCTCTCTCTCTCCCTGCCTCTCTCTCTCTCCCTCCCTTTCTCTCCCTCCCTGTGCCCTTCTCCTCTGCTCATGGTCTAGTTCTCTCTTTCTCACTAGAATTTTAAAAAAATTATTACAAAAAACAAATAAGAGATTTATTCCATCAGTGATTCTCAAATGCTCTTTGACAACAAATATCAGGAAGGTAAATTTGTGGCCATGAGATAAAATATATACATGTTATATTTATCTGCAATGTAATGAGTTTTTATAATAATTTTGTTTAGTTCAAAAAACTTTCCTTTCTCTTAGGAATGTATTTTCACTTTTTTTGGTGTTAGAAATGCCTTTTCTTTCATAAAGCCATGAGGATAGTGGATGATACTTGGGTTGTTATTTTTGTTTGTTTGATGAATTTTTCATAATTCTTGGGCAACATACAAATTGAACCCTAGAACATCCCTCAGGTCCTCTGTTTTTTGTTTTGTTTTGTTTTGTTTTTAGAACTGTCCCATGGATGCCACAAATCTGGAAAATGCAAAGGCCCATGGGCCACGTGCTTTCTGGTTCTCTTCCACACATAATGCTAGGGATGTTCCCAGAAACAGCTGAAGGTCTTAAGCTTCCCTTATTGACCAGACTTCACCAGAAACTGTCTTGCAAAATTAGCTGCATCAAAGCAGCCAAAGACAGGAACCACAAGCTCCTAAAAATCACCATGGAACAGCTGTGCATGCCATCAGCGATCTAAGATCGCTTGAGTGTACCCACTCAAGAATGTTGGCAAAGCCCTGGCAGTCTGATCCAGACAGAGAAGCACCAAAGCCAGTTCTAATTCTCTTTTCCTTAGCTGATACTTGGTTTTTATCAGGAGAGTGATTTCATTCATTCCTTACACAAACACAATGGCTGAATCCGTGATCAGATCAGGAAACCAACATGGTGCTGTATAGGTTGGCCGCACCAATGTGGCCGCTGTGCTGCTGGTGTCTCAGTGGGCCCCTTTCCTTCTATGCCTCTCCTTGTCTGCCCTTGGACCCTGGTCTCCGAAGGAAAGCCTCTTACCCAAAACACCCATAAATTCTTAGGACTTTAGATCTGGGATGCATTCAGTCCCACCCATGATCAAGGAAAGAAGACAGAAGGGAAAGTCATCTGTCCATGATCACAGACAGATGTCAGAACCCTGGGGGCAGGTGTCCAACTCTTTATCACAGCCACAGGCAATGTTAATTTAGCCCCCTATCTGCTGGACCCTGTATGACACCTTCAAAGGCATCATATCACCCATCCTCACAGTCACACAGTGAAGTCCTATTCATTTACAATTTCACAGATGAGGCAACTGAGGTTCAGCAGTTAAGTAGATGTAAGGAGTGCAGGATTTAATCCTGCGTGGTGTAACTCCTTAGCCAGTGGTCTCAGCCCCTATATTATGCTGCCTCAAGATCTTTTTCCTCTAAAACCCACGACATCCAGCCTCTTCCCATCCAGGGCAAAACTATGCACCGTTTCCTTGGTGCTTGTTGCTCTTTGAAACGTGGTAAGAATCACGTCCTCAAGATTGTCAGTCCACCAAACAACTGTGCCACCCTCATTACCTATGAAGTAAAAGCGTTGTACCTACTTCATAAGGTTGCCGTAAGGGTTAACTCTGTTTAGTATATGCTGCATTATAGGGGTTATTATGAATCATCTTTGTGTCAGGGACAATGCTTAACTTACCATAATGCCTTGTAGACATTTCTTTCAATGAGCATGTGTATGATTTAATACATGAATAAAAAGGTAGGTAAGACATAATCAGCCCTTCCTAAGGTGCTAGAGTTGAAAGAATAGGCATTGCTGAATGATTTGTGCTTTTAAATGCTTGCTGTTGAGCTAAAGACTGGTAAAAAGTGTTAATTCAGAGACTTGTCCTGCCCGAAAACATTGATGGGCAAGATTCACAGAGGAACATTGACCATGCCCATTCTTTGCCAGGCCTGCCCACATGATGAGTGTTCATCAGAAGGCTAGTATGTGGCAGAACCAGGATATGGCCTTGTATCTGTTGAGCTCAACATCCAGTGTTTTTGAATGACTCCATTCCACTCCTGAGCCCCTCAAACCCTTACTTAGGGTACCCCCCCAATTTCTTAGGAAGATAATAGAAGCCCATTTCAAAGCTAGGTGCTCTGCTTCCTGGGTCAAGACCACCTGACTCCACCGCCCTCCATCAGGAGGCTTTCAGAAGCACTTGCCTGTCTGCTGACTCAGCCTTCTCCTCTCTCCTCTCTTCCTTCCAGGAGCATCATTGCCTTCGCATTAAAATCCTGGGGGACTGTTACTACTGTGTTTCAGGGCTTCCAGAGCCCCGCCAGGACCATGCCCACTGCTGCGTTGAAATGGGCCTCAGCATGATCAAAACCATCAGGTAATCTGGGGTCTTCTTCATAATCCCCAGGCCTTCAGTGTGCACAAAGACGAACCGCCCCATCTATCCTTGTGGTAGATCATGTTTGTGTTGAAAGGCGATGCGCTTTGACTTAGATCATAAAAACTGCATGCCCGTTAACCTTCCCACCCGAACCAATGAACCGGGCAGCTTCATTGTGTTCCATTTCTACCTCCCTTTCAATGACGTGTGCAGCAAATTTATATTACCAATGTCCTTGTGGGGATACAGCAAGGACCAAGATGAGCGTGGTGCTTGACTTCAGGAAGGTTACTCAATATGGTACAGTAAGTTCAGAGATGCATCCAACCAGGGTGCGTGAGGGGGAACAGAGGGAGAACAGCTCGTTAGTGCCAGGGTGCTGGAGAAGACCTTCCAGAGTAGAGCTGTCTAAGCTGTTTTCTGAAAGGTGAGCAGACATTAGACCCTGGAGGAGTGTTGGGTGTGGCTGGACATATGCGGAATCGGGACATGCTGCAGTGACAGCTGGTGAAGCCTAGGGAGGAGAGGCTGGGGACAGATGGACTGCAGGCTGGGAGCAGGCAGGACCCACAGGGCCTTCTCACCCATGATAAAGATTGCACTTAAGCCCGAGGCCAACAGGAAATCATTGTAGGGCCGCCACCATGGTTAGCTTCATGGGTGCATGACAAGTGCTTTTGGCTTTGGTTGGTGTATCTGGTAAATAGAAGCTTAAGCAGAAGGCAGGACTGGTTGAGGTCAAGGACTTTGGAATTCGACCGTGGCTCTGGGACAGATGCTCAGTGTTGTCAGAGGCCCCCTCGAGGTTCCAAATATGGTTGCAGAGCCTCCAGGCATTACAACCTTTCCCAACCACAGCAAAGATAGTAAAGAAGGCACATGGGCAGAAGTCTTCTCTGTGACTTGTGCCTTCATCTTATAAGGGAAGAAGAATTCTGCCAATAACAAGCCAGAATACTCTTCCTATGGACTCACGCCTTGGTAGTGTGGTCTAGCAGGCATGTTTGTGACCATTGGCTTTGTCCATCTGGATCGAAGAGCAGAAGGAGAACAACCCCTGAACCCCACACACATCCTCCACGGAAGGCTCAGCTCACCTGCTGGCTCCCAAGCCCAAGCCCAAAGAGGACAGGAGGGATCTAAGCATTTGGGGCCTACCTTTCTAGAGCCTGGCCATGGCCAACACAGTGTGCCTGGGCTCCTTCTGCCTACTGACAGATCCCTGACTTCATTCTGGTTTAGGACAGAGGTCTCTTGACATCAGGGAATGCTGTGTCGCCCCCTAATTAAGAAGAAGACAGAAGCTCTTTCCCTAAATATGATTTTGCTTCATTGATGTGACACTGTCATTTCAAGACTTAACCAGAAATCACATTGCTGGTGGGCAGATATGCTACCCTGGCTGGCCCCTAGGATCCCACCTCTGGAACCAACCCATGACCGAGGCCAGTCACGGTGGCATGGTGCTTTGCACTGGGGTGTATGTTGAACACTCAACCATCACCATCCCTGAGCCCAGGTAGACGGGTGGAGAAAGAGACAGCACGTGCCCACTCTTTGACAGCAATGCAGAAATTCTCTTCTCTCGGGAGTGTGGAGAGAGGAGCCAAAACTTCCAACCCAAAGTTCCCTTTTGGTAGATGGAAAGGCTGCAGATGACTCTTAGCTGTTCATTTGGACACTGGAGAGTCCTGCCCTGAAAACTAGTGTGAATTGTAATATTTTGACTGGCTTCAAGGAAGGCAGTAGGACACCCAGAATACTCTATATTTTGTATGCATTCTGCAACTGATTAGGTGTGTGAACTTTATTCTACCAGCCAATCGATAGGTCAGTCAACAAAGAATCTGTGGCGCTCTTCCAAGCGTCAGATGCCACCACGCTGACCTCTGGAAGCACAGTGATGAACAGGTCATCGGGTGTCTTTCTCTTGCTCATGGTTGCCTCCCAGGGCGAGGACTTGGATTTGCTGTCTGTGAAATGGGGAAATTGAGCCAGGCCAGCCCTGAAGTCTCTGCCAGTTCTGAAAATCTGTGAGTTTGGATCACCCACATCACAATTAAGTTTAAGTAGCAAAACTTTCCACAGACTTTATTTTAATTTCATTTACCTTAATTTAATTTTAATTTAAATTCAAGTTAGTTACCATAACATATGTTAACATAGTTAACATAATCGTGCCATTAACGTAGTGTAATAATGGTTGCAGGAGAATTTAGTGATTCACCACTTACAGGTAATACCCAGTGCTCATCCCAACAAATGCCACAGACTTTCTTTTTTTTTTTTTTTCATTTATTTCTAGGAGAGAGAGAGAGAGAGAGAGACAGCGTGAGCAGGGGAGGGTCAGAGAGAGAGGGAGTCACAGACTCTGAAACAGGCTCCAGGCTCTGAGCTGGCAGTCAGCACAGAGCCCGATGCAGGGTTCAAACCCACGAACCGCGAGATCATGACCTAAGCGAAAGTTGGACGCTTAACCGACTAAGCCACCCAAGCGCCCCTACAGACTTTCATTTTTATTTTTTATGGTGATACAATTGACCAAAAAAAAAAAAGTATGCTTTGATGTACATATACGTTGTGGAATAATTACAAAGTCAAGTTCATTAACATCCGTTGCCTCACTTAGTGGTCTTTTTCTCTCTCTCTTTCCTTCCTCTTTCTTTCTTTCTTTCTTTCTTTCTTTCTGAGCACACTTAAGATCTACCCTGGTGGCAAATTTCAAGTATACACTACAGCCTTGTTCACTGTAATCACCATGCTGTGTATCAGGTCCTCAGAGCTCACTCATCTAATAACTAAAAGTCTGTCTCCTTGACCAATATCACCCCATTTCCCCCACCTCTGTTCCCAGCCATGGCAACCATCTTTCTACTCTGTTTCTATAAATGTGAATTTTTTCTTTTAGATTTCATATACACAGTATTTGTCTTTCTTCGTCTGGCTTATTTCACTTTGTGTAATGCCCTCCAGATTCATTCTTATTGATATATATGGTAAGATTTCCTTCCTTTTTAAGGCTGAGTAATATTCCACTAGGTATATGTATATGTACACATTTATGTACTTGTATATACAAACCATATCTTCTTTATCTGTTCATCCACAGACTTTCAATGGGAGTTTATATCTTGAGCTTAAACAATAGAAACACTGAAGAAATGGTTTTGCAGAAGAAATGAACAGTGATTATCGAAATGCTGAACATACTTACAGCATTATCATTTATCTTTCTAGATAAGACCTCATTCCTCCTGACCGTATCGTACAATGTAAGGTCTCCTTTCTGGAGTTCTGGACTAGGTCGATGAGACATGAGGCTTGGATGCTTTGAAATGACTTGAGGGCTTTCCCTCATCAGTTGATTAAGGCTCCTTTTATTCTTTTAGAATAAGACAGTTCACTAGGATTTTTTAATGACATAAATCAGAGTCTGTTAATATGCAAACACTCCTTGATGACAACGGAGGAGACTGGAGGTCCAGCATTAATTCTTCCAGTTAGTGACAAAACATGATATAGAAGAATAAATAAGAACGTTGGAATTAGGCAACTTTAGTTGCAATGGGCTCAGACTTCTAGAGCTTCCACTCCTAAAGTCTGGTGTTGCCAGACTGAGGAATGATGGGCAGACAGTATTTCAGTTGTTTCTTCAGACCCAAAGGCACTTGTTCCAACCGGAGAACTTACTAGAAGCTATAAGGTCTGGAAACTTTCATAACATCATTCTATGTGTGTTATCGTGTCATGAAAATAAGCCATTTATTGACTGGTGCTCCCAGACTTTATGGCTGCCCCATAGATTTGTCATCAGAGATGGATCACTCTTTGAGGTAATGCCCCCACCTGGTCAAGGTCTCTCCTTGTGCCTTTTCTGGCATTTCCTCAAAGAGCTGGGGTCCCACAGTGGTCCCCAGAGTGCAGACCGGCAGTGAGGAGCAGGTGCTCTGATGGCCAGATGGCATCTGACCTTGGGTCTGTAGATCCTAAATGCTCCAGTAGTTTCTTTGTTGGTTGAGATTTACAACCTTTGAACAAATGGCAAACCAGCTCTCAAAACGACCCTGTACCTTGTTCACAGCAGAGTCTAACTATGGGATGAAGGTCATCCTGCGATCCCAGACTGGTGAGGACAGGTGCCCACACCAGGAGAGGCTACCCTCAGCTGCTGCTGGTTAGAACACTAGCAGGATTCCCAAATGAGCCAGGGTGGAGGCAGTCAGAAGAAGGAGTATGGCAGAAGTTATTTCCTCTGCCTTCTGTCTTTCTTTTCCAGAGGTATCTCTACTGTAGGCTTTGTGGTGGAGAAGCAGAGGTGTTTTCCAGGAAACAAAAACGTGAAGAATATGCTCTCCTAGCTGTTAAGGATGGCAGAAGCCCTGTGTGTGTGTGAATGTGTGTGCATGTGCATATGTGTAGAAGTGCGGTGTTTATGTATACCTGTGTGTCTGCTTTGTGTGTGCCCACACGCCTGTGTGTACGCATACGTGTCTGTGCATAGGTGTTTGTGCACATGTGTATGTTTGTGCAGGTGTGTGTTAAGCATTTGAAGCAGGCCCTTGGTGATCAGTACAGTTCTAAGTTCAGACAGCAGGGTTACTGCACAGATCCACAGATCGTTGGTGACCTTGTAAAACAACTGTGGCCTTATCCTTCTGGCGATGGGAACTCACTGACACTTAAAGCAGGGTGGCGTCCTGTTCCAGCCTGGGCATGAGGAAGGTAACCGTGGGCATAGGTAATTCTCTCTCCGGTTGCTTCTAAAGTTTATTTATTTATTTTGAGAGAGCGAATGGGGGAGGAGCAGCCAGAGAGAGAGAGAGAGAGAGAGAATGCTGTCAGCACAGAGCCTGACATGGAGCTCGATCCCACGAACCATGAGATCATGACCTGAGCCGATACCAAGAGTTGGGCATTCCACCACCTGAACCAGCCAGGTGCCCCTCCAGTTGGCTCGAGATGAGAGAAGGCAGACTCGGAAGGAAGGAAACTGGTTGGAAGAGATTTGTGTAGCAACCGGAGGAAGAGATGAGAGGCCCCGAGGAGAGCAGCAGCTGTGAGACAGGAAGGGAAGCATCACTGTTCCAGCCACAGACCCTGAGTGTCTCCGTAGGAGACATGACGTAAAGATTTATATTAAATCAAACACTTATCAGAATAGTGAACTTACTTCTCAATTGACAGTGTTGAATTTTGGACAGGATTCCGCTTTATTGAAGGTAGAGTTTGTTGCTAGACCGTGCCAATCACGGCAGTGTTCCCTGAATGAATGGTCACTTACGGGGACTGTGTCAAGCGTAAGAATGGAATGAGCCCTTGGCCTGCAGTTGGCAGACCTCATCTGGTTTCTGCTTCTTCCTGTTATTAGGTGTGTGACAGCGGACAGGTGTGACTTCACTTCCCGGAGGCTGCATGGCCTCTTCTGTGAAATGAGGATCATAATATCCAACCTCCGAGTGTTCTTTTGAAAACTCAAATAGAAAGCAGGCACGTTATGACCGTACACATATTTTTTAGTAGAATTTTGCCGTTAGGGCTGAGTTTGGACCCTGGAAAACGTGTCTCTGTTAAGTTATAGAAACCCATTCCTTTCTTTCATTTTCTATTCTGTCCTAGGAAAATAATGATAATTGGGTTGATTGACTATCTACTATACTACTTGCCAAGCACTGAGATAAGTGTTTTACATGCATTACCTCATTAAGTGCCCACAATTCTAAGAGATAGGCGGGGATCATAGGCAAAATATTAAACAACTAGGGTGGCCAGAGTATCCAGTAATCAGGGCAGCCAAGCAGAATGGATGTTAGCCATTAGCAACCAGGGCACTCATATGGGTACATCCTAACTCACTGAGGCTCTGGGGTTGGCCTCTATGTCACCAGTGAGGAAACGAGCTTACAGAGTTTGTGTTATTGGACTAAACCACACAACTAGTCAGTCGAAGAACAAGGACCACCCACCAGGACCCATCTGACTCCGAAGCCATTGGCCTTAACCATCCTAATGCCCTGCCTCTCATCTCCCGGCTTCTGCAATTGCCTCTGATGCCTGAAACCTCCAACTAATAGCCAAAGGTTGAACACACAGTTCAGGAGATCTTCCGTACATTCCCTGATAAATTAGCAGAACCAATATTGAGAGAGAGGGAAAGTCAGTTAACATCTGAGAATAACAGGATAAGAAGCCTTAATCACATCTCATAAGAAATCCATTTCATCAAAAATACTTGATTTTAGAAACAGGATATTAGGAGATGAATGGCAAAAAAAAAAAAAAGGTGATTGATTTCACTTTATTTCTCACGAAGCACTTAATACCGTCTCATGCATATCTGTTCATAAAATTAAATTAATTAAAACAGGCTTTGATAAGAGTTCCATTAAATAGATTGAAAAGTGGCTCCAGGTGGGTTCCCTTCACACCCTCCCTCCCTCCTTCCTTCCTCTTCCCTCCCTCACCCCCTCCCTCCCACTGTCTCACCTTCCTTCCTTCCCCTCCTTCCCTCCTTATTTCCTTCCTTCCCTCCCTCCCACCTCCCTCCCTTCTTCCTTCTTTCCTCCCTTTCCCTCCCCCACCAATCATTGTTTGCCTCTCTTTCTGTCCCCCTAAAACCCCCTCCCTCACTTTGTTCTGGAACACCATTAACCACAGCAGCCATAAAGTCCCTTCTCCTCTTAAAGATGTAGCAGTCAGAGGGGTCTTCAGCCCGTGGACAGGATTTTTGTTTTTTGCAAAATTACTTATAATGGTGAAGGTTGAACACCTCTAATAATAATAATCGATAAAGCTATTATTAATGGAAGCTTCAGCATATGCCAGACTCTAAAGTTCCTGACTCACCTCACCTAAACGCTGCAAGGAAACTACTGTAACTTCCCTCACTGTTCAGAGGAGGAAGCTGAAGCTCTGACGGAATAAGTAACTTCCGGTCAATGACACACAGCTTGTAAGTGGCAGAGAAAAGGCCCCGAGCCAGGTTCATTGGACTCTGTAAATGGGCAAAGGCAAAGAAATAGTTGGATGAGCTTTGGCATACGACAAAATAGGAAAATGGCTAACCATTTAGCACCACAGTTTACACTAATAGTCCGTGACACAAGAAAATGCTTATGGGTTTTGGAGCGCCTGGGTGGCTTAGTCGGTTAAGCGTCCGACTTACGCTTAGGTCATGATCTTGCGGTTCGTGGGTTCGAGCCCCGCGTCGGGCTCTGTGCTGACTGCCAGCTCAGAGCCTGGAGCCTATTTCAGAGTCTGTGTCTCCCTCTCTCTCTGACCCTCTCCTGCTCACGCTGTCTCTTTCTCTCCTAGAAATAAATGAAAATACTTTAAAAAATGCTTATGGGGTTAAAGTTTATTTATTTGTTCATTTATTTATATATTTACCTATTTAGAGAGAGCACGCATGGGCAGAGGAGGGGCAGAGAGAGAGGGAGAGAGAGAATCCCAAGCAGGCTTCACACTGTCAAGAGCCTGACTTCGGGCTTGATGTCACAAACCACGAGATCACAACCTTAGCTGAAATCAAGAGTTGGACGCTTCACCAACTGAGCCATGCAGGCGCCCCGACCTGTGTTAATCCTTTTGTAATTACAAGTTGTTATTACTAACAAGAATCAGTGTTAGCTATTTTTGAGTGTTGGAATGCGCCAGGTTAAGTGCTTTATACACATGATTTTACAAAGCACCCTAACGTTCCGCTAAGGACCGCTTCTCTTTCCCATTGCACCTGAGAAAGCAGGACTTGGGGCCTAATGCACCCATTCTGAGACCCATGGCCAACAAGAGGGGAACCCAGCATCACATCCAGGCCTGCTTTAATGCCCGGTCTGCCTCTCGGTGGCCTTGACAGTGATTGGCATTGAGGACCCCATATCATTCCCACTGCCAGAGCAGAAGGGGGAGGATATGCATTCTCTCAAGCTCCCACAACCAGCAAGGGGTAGAGCCAGCATTGCAACTCTGGTCTCTACCCCCAAAGCCAAGGACTTGGGTGTCCCTCCTCCCGTGGTACCAGCCGCTTCGGTGCAGAAGATGGTCTTTTTATTCATCCATTTATTTAACAGTGGAGAGAGTCTGATTTACAGATCACTGACGGCTACTAGATTATGCTTCCTGTCATTCCTCCAGCACCTTCTACAGGTCGATTCATTGGCTAAAAAAAAGAACCATTCGAAACATTGAAATCAAACGAAAAATCCTTCCTATGATCATGTTTTGCCACATACCAGTCACTCGCCTCTTTAACGGCTCAGTTAAAAGAAATGACATCTTCAATCTTTTGCATGTTCACTGTTGTATCCTTGGCCCCCAGCTTGACCTCAGCTGCAAAACCTAATAATAATTATTATTATTTTGAATTGTTATTTTATTTCTTTATTTGGGGGGGAAGGGTAGAGAAAAAGAGAGAGAGAGAGAAAGATAGAGAGAGAGAGGAGAGAATCCCAAGCAAGCTCTGAGCCATAAGCCCAGAGCCAGAAACCAATAATAATTATTAAGTGTATTCTTTACTTAAAAGAAACCTTGGATGGAGGTTCACCATGAGAAGCAGTTGAGAGCAGAGATGCGTTATTTGTTTTTTTTTTTTAATGTTTATTTATTCCTGAGAGAGAGATAGAGACAGCATGTGCAGTGGAGGGTCAGAGAGACAGGGAGACACAGAATCCAAAGACAGGCTCCAGGCTCTGAGCTAGCTGTCCCCACAGACCCTGACGCGGGGCATGAACCCACGAACCGTGAGATCATGACCTGAGCCAAAGTCGTATGCTTAACCACCTGAGCCCCCCAGGCCCCCCAGAGATGCGTTATTTGAAGGGGGAAAATGTGGAGGGCTACCACCTCCCCAGCCGGCAGGTCCAAGGTCCTCTCTGTGCTCCCCAGAGACTCTCAGAAGCATCCGAGGACTACATGGGGCTAGAGACCAAGAAAAGCCTTTGAGCTTGATCCATTAATTCAGTAAATACATTGGAGCGCTGACTCAATCTATGTGCTCAGCACTATGCTAAGATCTAGGGAAATAAAAGATAGTACCCTTGCCCTCCAGAAGCTCAGAGTTCATAGGGCGGAAGGAGGAGGTGCACAGGTTTAGAACGCAGGTGATCTACAGTCATTTTCTCTCTATTTGCGGCTGGTACGACACAGCAGAATATTCCTGGGCTCTGCCGTGGAGGAAGTGAACAAGACTTGTAACTCAGACAAGGTTCCCTCCATCGTAGCCTCAGGAATGCTCATGGTATGTATGTCCACATACTTGTTTGGACATGACGCATGTACGGGCGTGTGCCATGTCTGTCCCCTCAAGAACTGATTTTGAAACATGGTGTGTATGTGCGGCACTGGGCAACTGCCGTGTAGGCTTTCCAAGGAGGATCAATGCCTGTGAATCATTCATTACTTTTACACAGTTTCCTTCCTATCTTTCGTTTGAGTCAAATCCCAGACATAACAAAAAGAAAGGAAACCAAAACTAGCGCAATAAGGAAACTTGGTCCTATTAGGGTCTTTGTAGAAGAAAATAAAAAATCTAAATGCCTTTTCATTAAGATGTTCCAATGAATTCCCTGCGTGATGTTAATTACCTGATGGCATTAGCACAGCGTGCTATTCAATAGTCCCTCACAATTAGTTGGCAAAGCATTTTAACATCCATTACCTCCTTTGGGGCTCACAGAGGCTCCGATAGTGACACAATCTGCTAGAGCTTTATTTTGTAAACCATTGAAACTCAGGGTCAGACTAAGCTATTTCCCCCGGATCACGTGCCATGTACAGTGCCTGTGTTGCAAAGATGCTGAGATTTAAAGACACAACATCCCCAGTTTGGTCCTAGGATCCTGCTTATCAGCTAGGTGACCACAAGAAAATCCTACTTTCCTGGGCTGCAGTCCCTTCATATGTGATAAGCAACCAAGTTGTCCCACATATGTGCCTCCTACTTTCTCAACTCTCTGCATGCATTTATTCACTTAATCCTGGCAGTGCTCCTATTATTCCCATTTTATAGATGGAATTTCAATAATTTGCCTGAGGCCATGCAGCTAGTAAGTGACAAAGCAAGCTGTAAACATGGGTAGTTTAGGTAGTCTGGCGCTAGAGCCTGTATCAACCCTTACAACCGTAGGGGTTAATGAGAAGAAGGTACATTGGAATAATGATTGTATCAGTCAGCATCATCCTGGTTATGCTGCAGTAACAAACATCCCCCAAATCTCAGTGTCTTAAAAGAGCAAAGATTTTTCACTCACATTTCTTGTCCCTATGGGAGGGTTGGGAGAGTGGTGGGGTACCACTGTACATCATCCTCAGTCAAGAACCCTCATTTAGGGGTGCCTGGGTGGCTTGATTGGTTAAGCATCTGGTTCTTGATTTCGGCTCAGGTCATGATCTCAAGGTTCATGGGTTTGAGCCTACCATGGGCTCTGTGCTGAGAGACTGGAGCCTGATTCAAATATTTTCTCTCTCTCTATCTCTCAGTCTCTCTCTCTGCCCCTCCCCCTCTCTCTTTCTGTCTCTCAAAATAAATAAACATTTTTAAAAAAGTTTACAAAAAGAATCCTGGTTGGGACACCTGGGTGGCTCAGTCAGTTGAGCATCCAACTTCGGCTCGGGTCATGATCTTACATCCGTGGGTTTGAGCCCTGCATCAGGCTCTGTGTGGACAGTTCAAAGCCTGGACCCTGCTTTGGATTCTGTGACTCTGTCTCTTTCTGTCCCTTCCCTGCTCAAGCTCTGTCTCTCTCTGTGTCTCTCAAAAAATAAAATAAAATAAAATAAAACGTTAAAAAAAAAAAAGAACTCTGGTTTAGAAGGCTCCCTCCAATGTCCTTGACTGGTGATTGACACAGGAGGAAGGGAAAAACAACAAGAAGGAGTGTGATTGTTTAGGCTCTTAAAGGCTCTTCCCAGAAGTGAATCATACATGTTACTTCTGTTCACTTTCCACTGGCAAAAGCAACGCGAAATGTACAGGCGAGTGTAATCCTCCCACGTGCCTGGATCCTGTGGTACTGGACCCACCTGGCAGACAGCACAGATCACCTCTCCCAGCGACCTGCCTCACAAAAACTCACTGGGAAAAGACATCAGAGCTCAAAAGCTCTTCTCCAGTGCTGGATGCTGTTTCTTCTCTTGCCTCATTCCAGGTTTTCACATGGCCTCCACTATTTGCATTATCAGTGGATACTATATAGTGTTAACTTCAAAGTTAAAGTTAAAACATTGGTCCAGAAACTGGAATCTTCACTAGGGATGAGGAGGACTGTTTCTTTAGCTACAGACATGCTTCCACGGCTGCCTTTCTAGAACCTGATTTAGTACACTATTTCTATATTTCCAAGCCACCACAATTTTACTTTCTTGTTTAAATAACTTTGTATTATCTTATAGTTTGTTAGGAAGAGTGAATACAAACACTCACTTTTGTATATGGAATTGTTCATTCATTTGTTCTTTCAAAGAAGGAAGGTAATGGAGTCACATTTTTAAGCCCAACTGTTTGCAAGGCATGAATCTCCAGGTTCAGGGTCAGCTGTATTATATTCTACTATTTGAATTTCTTTCTACATAATGACATCATTTAACTCATAAACTAAAATTGTTTGAACTGCTTTGTAAGTTAAGAAGGGATGTGGGTGCCTGTGGAAAACTTCCAATAGTAGAAGTCCTTTCTTTTCTCAAGAAGCTTCGTCCATGCCTGCAGTCAGGGGACCATTTCCCATGGGCCCTGTGAGGTCACTGAGAGCAGCCTATATATCAAATTTGGGGCTATAAGTTTGGGTGCTAACATTTCTTCCTGCATGCTGGTGGATGAGCCCGTTCAGCCCTGGGATGTGAGATACTCTGTTCTGGGGATAGGAAGCCAGGAAAGAGTTTTCAGCGAGGGAGTGACAGAATGACAAGGTCACACTGGCATTTGTGATAACCGTGTAGAGCACTGGCTGGAGGAAGTTCAGGCTGGAGCCAGGACGCCAGGCTGAAGAACCAAAGGATGCTGAACTAGAGTGTTAGCAGGAGGAATGGAGAGAAGGAAACTGAGTGAAAATAAAAACGCTTGGGTTGTAAAAGGAGTGTGCAACAGCCAGAGGGCAGAATTGATAGTCGATCCCAGGTTATGTGCTAGAGGGCAGAGAATGACGATGCCATTCTCTGAGACACGTTGTATAGAATGAACAGGCTTGGGGAGAAGGGTCATAAGGACCCTTAAAATTTCAGATAGAAGACTACGGGAGTTTGGGGGAGGAAGAAAATCCTTCCAGCTACCAAGAAATCTAAGAAGGCTTCATGGAAGAGGTTGCATATGAATGGGCAGGAGCTGAACTTACGGAGTTGGAGAGGTTGGGGCTGCCGCCAAGGCCAAGACTGTCTGGTCTGGTCTCATGCACTTGTCTTTTCATTCACCTGTGTCAACAGGTATGTGAGGTCAAGGACAAAACACGATGTTGACATGCGGATCGGAATCCACTCGGGCTCTGTGCTGTGTGGTGTGTTGGGCCTGCGGAAGTGGCAGTTTGATGTCTGGTCTTGGGATGTGGACATTGCGAACAAACTGGAGTCTGGAGGAATCCCCGGGTAAGTCAGAGCAAAGCCCTCTTCTTGTTGAACCCTTATCATTTGCTCACTTCGTGATGGTTAGTTTCCTGTGTGCAGGATTTAGTGGTCTCCATCTAAGAAACAAGTATTTGGGCAGAGACACAACACTAAAACTTCCTGCCAACGTTGGTTTTCAGACTTGAGATCATGATGAAATCAGCAGAGAAGCATTTTAAAAACACTGGTGTCCAGACCTGATACCAGTTCATAGAAAGCAGAATCTGTGGGGGATTCACAGCCTCTTAAAGCAATTCTCCTGGGCAGCCAGTGGTGAGACCTCCTGGCTTTCTATATGACCTTACCCTCCCTTGTAAACTCAGCTCTCCAAATATGGCTGGCAAGGCCAAGGGGTATAGAATTCTCAAAGCTACTGGTGACCTGGAAAGGTTCATTGATCTCCAAAAAGCAATAGTAAGATTCTGCTTACACACATGTGGCCTGATGAGATTTTTGATATATGTGAGCCAGTAAGGTGTACTGGCTTTCTGCAAACTTTTTCTAAGTGATGATAAATAATAGATAGATAGATGGATAGATAGATAGACAGATAGATAGACAGACAGATAGATAGATAGATAGATAGATAGATAGATAGATAGATAGATAGATAAAGCCAGTAGACAGCCAGAGAGCTAAGATAGAGGGCTTACGCATATTCCTTTCCCCACGCCTCACCCCGAGCCCTATCTTTGGATTCACAGAGTTCTCTGGTATCTGCCATCATTCCTTGCTAATTATATTTACTATCAGGTAACATGGTGTCATGGGAAATAAACTGAGGGGTGGGGGTTGGTATCAGAGAAGCCAGGATTTCCATTCTGTCTCACACTAAGCTCTGTTATGTTAGCAAGTCATGGAAAGTGCAGACTGGGCTTTCATTGCTGTGTGGGTATGATCTCAGGCCAATACTTAGCTTCTATGAGTCTCACTTTCCTCACTATAAAACAGGAGATGGTAATAGTGATATGGTACCTTGTGATTTTATTCCCCTTTCCATGAAGGTTAGTCTTCTCATCTGCCACATGGGCACAGTCCACCATGCAGATTTCATCTGAGGCTATGTAGGGTCAGGGGTGTGAAGAAGCACTTTGTAAACTGTGAGGTTATGTCTGCGTGTCAGTTACCATTCTTCTAAGGGAGCCCTCACTGTCTTTAGTGGTCACTGCTGCTTGCCCTGTAGGCTTTGAACTAAGATGAGCCTCACATCACCACTGGGTTTCTTACGTCCTTAAATTCTTTGGGATTTTCCTACAAATACCTGCAGAATCCAAACAGACCAGGCAGTTGATCCATCTACGTCGATGTCTTCAGAGTGTAGCTGAACAAAGAATAACAGTGTGTGCGGTAAATCCCCTGTGCAAGCCACAGGACACAGCTCTGAGGGAGTGTGACATCCTGCTTGACTTCAGGAGGCCAGTTCAGTGTTCTCAGTCACACCCAGAAACACAAGAGTGATGAGCTTAAATCTTACGATGCGTTTGAAAGGTTGGTTAACTACGTACCAGTTACAGAAGTTGGGGCAAGTTTCCGAATCCCCCTGCCCGATTGCGCACACAAGTTGCTCACACAACTTCGCTGTGAAGTTGGGCTGAGGATACTCTCCGCCTCAAAAACTTGGTTTCAAACAAGATAGTACCTACAAAGTACTTAGTCGTCTAAACAGTATCCGGTTCTGCGGAGGCATTGGATGTGCCAATGTGCAGAAGTATAGTAACCAACACGCATCTCCAAATCCTCCATGGTTGGAGATGGTTTGGTTTTATTTGTTTTTCAAATGCCTGTCTACTTTTTCTGTCAGGAAAGATACAGAAGATAAACTCAGCTTACTTTACCTTTCAGTGAGAAATTAGCCCCCAATTCCAAACACGTACTGAGTACCCCCCATGAGTTTGCCAGTCTGCTAAATACCATCAGTACGTTACATCATTTGATCCTATGACATTCCGCATAGTATAAATACAGACATACCTTAGAGATATTATTATGAGTCCAGTTCCAGACAGCCATAATAAGGTGAATATTGCAAGAAAGTAAGTCAAATGAATAATTGGGTTTTCCAGTACATATAAAAGTTATGTTTACACTATACTGTAGTATCATTATAGCTTAAGAAACAATGTACATACTTAATTTAAAAATATTTTATCGTGAGGTGCCTGGGTGGCTCAATCGGTTAAGTGTCCGACTTCAGCTTCGGTTATGATCCTATGGTTCGTGGGTTTGAGCCCCACTGGGCTCTGTGCTGAATGCTTGCTCAGAGCCTGGAGCCTGCTTCAGATTCTGTGTCTCCTCTCTCTGCCCCTCCTCTGCTCACACTCTGGCTCAGTCTGACTCTCAAAAATAAATAAATGTAAAAAAAATTAAAAATATTTTATTGCTAGGGCACCTGGGTGGCTCAGTCGGTTGAGTGTCCAACTCTTGACTTCGGCTCAGGTCATGATCTCCCTAATGATCATCTGAGCTTTCAGCAAGTCATAATCACTGACCACACGTCAGCATAACTAATACAGTAATAATGAAAAAGGTTGAATTGAAATCTCGCGAGAATTCTCAAACTGTGACCCAGAGACCCCCCAGGAGGAGATGCTGTAAGAGAAATGGCCCAGATAGACGTGTGCGAGGCAGGGTTGGCCCAGACCTTCACTTTGTAAAAGATGGAACACCTTTGAACTGCGATAAAGCAAAGGGCCGTGAAACCAGGTGGACGGCCAGTATTCACTTTCTTGTTTTTATGAGGAAACCGAGGCTCAAAGAAATTAAATATATCACATAAAAACAGCTATGAAGTGCCTCACCATCTGTCACTGTCTTCCATTGTTAACTTCTCGGTCCGGCTTGCTCAAGGCTGCCTTTCTGTTGTGAATCTCCAGGCCTGCACTGTGTCCCCAGAGGCTGGCACAATGCGTGGAACTTAGGAAGAGAGAGGAAGGGGGCGACCCCGCAGCCTGGGTACCCTGACCCTGAGGCCATGCAGAATTGAATTCAAACCCTTTCTCTGCCACGGACAACAGCCACGTTGCCCCAAACAAGCAACGATTCTTAGACTTTGGCGTGTTTCTGAATCACCTGAGGCTTGTTAATCCATAGGTACCTGGGCCTCCCCCTCAGAGTGTCTGATCTGTAGGTCTGGATAGGATCTAGAAACATGTCTTCCTAATATGTTACCGGATGGTATGGAGTTGCTGGCCTTGGTACCACACTCTGAGGACCCCTGTCCTTGAGCTTTCGTTAAATGAGATAGTGTGTATGAAGACTTCTGTCTTGTGCTCAGCATATATTAATTGTGGTCCTGGTTGTAGTGGCGACCATAAGATATAGCTGGAGGGGCGTGGAAAAGACTCTGAAAATGGAAGCCCTTGTCTCAATTCTGTACCGCCACCCACCAGTGATATGACTTCAGGCTAACTACTTACTCACTGTGCTTGGGCCAGCTGCACCATCTGCAAAAAGAGGGGACGAAATGCAGAAATGCCTGTCCCCTTGAGTCGTTGGAAGAATAGAGATGGTAAGAGACCAGTCATGCAGCCATGCATAGAGTAATACCTTTAGCTACAAAATAACATTTATGCAAAATAAGCGTTACCCAATTGTTACATTTTATTTACTATCATGACTATTATTATTACATCCTGGCGTTTGAAATTACTAGAAAATGTTGGCCCAACATTTTCGATATATGAGAATATTGTTTGAGAACTGATTCATTCCCTTAGAGGGAAATATAATTACCACACTGTCATCTGCAAATGCCTAACTCACAAGCTCAAGGCAGTAGCAAGGATGAAAATGAACATCCGAAGCCCAGTTTCTATCAAAACATTTAAGTGTATATTGATTGGGACTTCAGCAGAGGAATCAGTAATAAATAAAAGCGAGGATGCCTTCCACTATGTGAAACATAATATTGATTTAGTATATGCAAATGTTAGTTCCCTTGAGCGCTGGCAGCAGACTAATAAAATGTCGAATCCAGAGAAAATATCAAATGAAGTTGGTATTTAACTTAATTATTTTAAGAGAAAATCAACCATCAGACTTAACGAAACCCTTCCAAGGAGTTTCATTTTGCCACGGAGAAAAAGACAGCTTTCTAGCCCCCAGTTCTGAACTTGATCTGAGAAAGAAGACTGGAACATGCATTTCATAAAAGGTCAAGTGACTTTTCTGTTTTCCTAGGTTAGCATGACTGAGTTCGCAAGTGTTAACAAAATTCCTCACGAGAATAATTTGCACTTACTCAACACATTTCTGAAGAGAGCTCAAAACATGTTTTGTACACTTTTATTTTTAGCACCTTGCCTTGCCTTTGAAATCAAGGACTCTGTACAATGACACTTATTTGGAAAATATGGAGAATGGATCTTAAATGATCAGAAATGCTATTTCTTTATGTGTGTTTTGCAGAGAGTTAGCAGGATGGGTGAAAAGAGTAACCAGGAAGTAGAGATAGTGCTTAAAGTACAGTGTATATGGAAACGTCCCTTTCAAAAAATTTTATTGTTTCCTTATATATATATTTTTTTAGGATTGCAAAAGCCAAGCAAAATATTCAGCACCCACCTCATTCATTCATTCATTCATTCAAAGGAGCACTAAAATCAACCTAAAAAAATGACTTTTGAGCTGAATCAGAGTAGAAAATTATCATGCAGAAAACATGGAATGAGCATTCTAGACAGAGAGAATGGCTTGTTCTGAGTTTAGTAGGCATGAAATAGCACCTTGAATTTGAAGAAATCCTGGTTACCTGATTAGCTGGAGAAAGCATAAGATACAGTAGGGGAGCAGAGTAAGAAAATGAGTTTTGTAGTGGCAAAGCCCATAGAATAGAGGCTTAGAAGCCTTGTTCAGAACTTAGGTGGTATCCTATAAGCCTTGGGGATATAAGGAATAAACAACAGTGACATGATCACAGTGGCATTTTTGAGAATACTCTTAATAATTTAGCATTTGCTTTTATGGTGTGTACAGTATATCATGTACTGTCTTGACTACTTTACACAAATCAACTCCTCTAATACAGTAACCCTAAGAGGTAGATATTGTCCTTTTCCCATATTTATGGGTGAGAAAACACACTTTCAGTAAGTTTAAGTATTTTGCCCAAGATCTCTCAGCTAGCAAGTGGTAAAGCTAGGGTTTCAATCCAGGCAATCGTCCCAAACAGTCCACGACCTTCATCACCATACTAATCTACCCAGATCACGATACATCCCAGCAAGGAGTCAGCTTGAGTCAGACAGTTACGAGGACAGGAAAACTCTTCCCCAAAGGATTTACCACGCAAAAGTTCCCACAACTGAAGTCTGATCGTTAAGGCCCCTGATGCCATCTGTTGTTTTGCTAAACTAAAAAAAAAAAAAAAAAAAAAAATCGAAACTTGGATCATGAGCTGTGATGGCCAGTAATGATGTACAGATGAGTTACTTACCTTGTGAGTGAGCATAGCCCGGTGTCTGCCTGCCTGGTTCACAGCTTTGTTCCCTGCTCCTTGACATATACACTTTCTAGAAGAAATTGCCTCATGGAGTGCTTTTCCTAGAGGACCCTCCAGGCAGCCCCGTGAACTTATAAGACCTGCCTTTGTTCTTAAGAATCTTGTAGACAAGTTGAAGGATGCAGGCATAAACCTAGGAAAATTAAAATGATAGGAAAAGTCCCAAGACAATAAGAAAGCTGCCATTGCTGCACAGCGATTTGGACAATAATCACTGTTGGGTTCAGAAACATGTATGGAACATGTGTGTCTAGTACCATCAACAACACTGAAAAATCACTGATTCTTGGAGGTCGGTGGGATCAGGCTGAAAGTCATAAGAAAATCCAAAAGAAGTACTTAAGTGTGGCTCATCAAGGCTGTATTTTATCAGAGGTTGTGGTGTCCCTTGCGGTGAAGTCAGCAATAACACTTCTTTCTCCTTGATTTATGCTTGTACTTCTGTTTTCTTTCATTCTTTTTGCTTTTTCAAGGGAACGCATATTGTCCTTGAGAACATGTCTTCACAGTACCTGTGTGCAGTCTTGCTGCTGGCTTTGCACAGGACCAAAGCCAGCGATGGCCTTTGCAGGCCCCCTCAGGAGGGTGTAATGACCTATGCTTTGTGCACACAGGAGGATTCACATTTCCAAAGCCACGCTGGACTGCCTCAACGGGGACTACAATGTGGAAGAGGGCCATGGTAAAGAGAGAAACGAATTCTTGCGGAAGCATAATATAGAGACCTATTTGATTAAGCAGCCTGAGGAGAGTCTACTGTCGCTGCCCGAAGACATTGTCAAGGAGTCGGTGAGCTCCTCAGACAGGCGAACCAGTGGGGCGACATTTACAGAAGGATCCTGGAGCCCCGAGCTGCCCTTTGATAACATAGTGGGGAAACAGAACGTAAGTCCTGGCTTCCTTCTTCTGGTTAGCTGTGAATGAATGCTATCATGTACCCCCAGCTCAGACACCTCAGAGAAACCTGATTCCTCTTTAACCTTGTCTCTGCTGAGTGTCATAATCGCAAACGATTCAACATCTCTCCTATGATGCAATTAACCTATGTATGCAATTTCAGGAAATGCCAGCAATACCAGAGGATTCCCCACACCCCCTTATTTTTTTTTTGACCTAGCTGAAAATAAATGTCATGTGAAGGTGGATTATAATCTCCACCCCCTCCCCAAATTCCTCATGTTGGAAAAGATAAACCTGATGTCATTGAACTAACCACAAGAGTTGAAGATCAAGTCCGTGAGAATGCCATTTCTTAGGTAGCCAGCAGGCCAGGAGTTCTGAGTTGTCTTCTGATATTTAAAATCAGGAGGGCACTGTTGATCTGGGGATGTAAAACCATCTCCAAGTGATGCCCAGGCTGAGCAGGAGAACATCAGGAGTAGCCTAGATTTCAAAGCTGGCCACATAGTTCTATTCCTATTTAGGATGGATTTGTATCTTAAATGAAGGGGAGGGCTACTAAGTCAGTACATGGGTGTAAATCACTAATAATCAAATTATTTAAAAAATGGTTTCAAATACTAGAATCACACCAAATCCAATGAGATGCAGCACAAGAGTGAGGCTGATCAGGGGAGAGAGCCAGAGGGATTCAGAGATGCTCTTACCCCAGCACGCTTGTCCAGAGCATGGGCTAAATCTCCTGCCCTCTTAGGAGTTTACTTTTAGTCATTTAGGCCAAGCACAGAGAGCCGAATTCATGTCAGTTAATGATGCGACTCCACTGTGCTTTTTTAAAGAAATAAACAAAAACCAATATATTATAGAAGACTTGGAAATAGTTTTTCAAGCAAAAGCTGAAAGCGCTGTGCAGTCAGTCAACCAAATCAAGAGTGTCGGCAGCTTTATGAAGACATAGAAGGGTTAATTGTTTTAATCCATGAACCTGAACGTTGCTCATTAACTTGCAGATCAGAAAAATCTATCTGTGTAAAGACATTTAAAATAGAAAAGGTTAAAATTCTGAACATCTTCCGTCTTTCTTCTGCATTTGAAAGATGCCTGGGGTACCCAGAGGTCAGGTTAACCTGTCCCTTTCCAGTTCTGTGTGAAGAAGCTACAGACAGAACAGTGCATGGGTCAGATTCCATGGGGGAAGGATGTAGGTCCAGCTAAGCCTGCGTGCCTTTGTAAGAGTCTGCATTTAGGTCTTCACTTTTCTTCTGTGAATGTTTTGTTTTCCCCAAAATTCTATGTGCTCACAAGTCATCACGTGATCTCAGTGTCTACTTCTTTCCATCTTTGGACCGGTATGCAAGGTACAGTTTGCTGTTCTACAAAATAACAGCCCTGTATACTTCTACAGTGGGTTCATGGCCAGCTGCCCTCTCTGTTCCTTTGCCTATTTGTAGCTTGAGCCTGAATCCTGGTTATTAAGAGGTGCCTCACCCTGGAAACTTCAGTAACTGTGCATAAAATCCTCTCTTGCTTTTATTGTTTTTGGTTTCTCTTTTTGGTCTTTCCATTTGAAAAACTTTCTGTTTAATCTGATTGTGGAAGTTGGGATAATTCTTAATTGTACTGGTCTCTGTTGTAGTGGCCTTGCTACTCAAAATTGAGAACCGAGAAGAGAGACATGGACATGCTTGGTTTTATTTCATGATCGATTGATCAGGTAAAATTGCGAAGGAATAGTTGAAATATTTTCTTTGTTGGTTTCCTAAAGATATTTGCTGGTGTCGTGAGATAGTTGTTATGACATGTCATTATCAGTCACAAATTATTCTTGGTGTTTTGCCATACTGTGTATTTCTTGTGATGCCGAATTTTGCCTGGATAAGATCCATCTGTACCGTCTGCAGCACGAATAATCTCGATTCATTTTGGTGCCTCTGGACTTAAAAGCCAGTGAATGTGTATTGATACTCATAAATCACCAAGTAGCACTGAGGACACTTTGGAAGTGACTGGATTGGTTGAAATGGTCACAGACGAGGCTCTCAGAGTTTGAACTTGGCCTTAACTCTGGAAGTCCGCGAGCCGTGTGTGTAGTTCAGAGATGTAATATGCACCTGGAAGAGGTCAGGAGTGGTCTGGCTGAGCCCGTGTGCTACCACACACCCTGTCAGTGCTGCAGAGAGCCCAGACCATCTGAGAGTTTGCCTAAGACAGATGAAACAAACCAGTGCTTCACTGGGGGGTTTCCAGCCAAATTGGCCAGATGTTTTGGCTTCTATTGATTCATAATGTATGCTTAGAAATATTTTTAATGACATCACTATGCCGAGCTATAATCTGTCCTGTGTAGACAGCAGATGTTCAGATAGTTACAGTCTCATGCATGCATTCATTCAATAAAGATTAATTGAGCATCTATTATATGCCAACTACTGCTATTGATTAAAGGGAAGGAGGGACAGAGGAAAGAAACACTTTGGAGGTAAAGTCAGCCAGTAGTTTATATGCTTCATGAAGACAGGAAATCTAGATTTCACTTAATACGTGGTAAGTAGAAGGGCTTGATTAGTTTGTTGAATGAATGAATGAATGGAATGATAGCTACGGGTGGTAGGGGAGAGGAGCCAGTCAAACCTGACCTCTAGGTTGTTGGGTTCGGCGACTGGGTAGATGGTGGAACTCACCTCTGAAATTAGCAATCCTGGAATGGAAGAAGACTGGGAGGGAAACACTAGGAATTCAGTTTGGGGTATGTCGAGCTTGAGGTGGCTAGGGTGCATCAGGAAGAGAGATCCAGAAGGCAATTGAACACACACTTCTGAAGCTCGGGCATGAAAGAACAGTATAAGAGATGTGAACCTGGCAGGCATCAGGACCTGCATGCAAACTGAAGCCACGAGAGTGGCACAGACAACTGGAGGGAATATGCAAAATAAAATAATCCGAAGGCATAGGACAGACGTTGGGGGGCAGCTGATGGGAGGTGAAAGAGAGTAAGAATCCCATGAAAGACACAGACTGGAAGCAGCCCAAGTGATCGTGAGAGAATGGGGGAATGTGGTATCATGGAAGCCTGGAGAACAGAGAATTTTGAGGAGGAGAGGGCGATCAACAATGTCCACTATAACCAAGGGGCCTGGGATGATGAAAGAGGAAAACTACCAGTTGGAATTAGATTGAAAAACATCACTGGTAGGAGGCAGACTTGATGAGGTGATGGGGTCGGAAGCCAGATTGTCACAGTTGATGAAGGAACTCTGGATTTCCAAGAACAGCCCAACTCCATTCCCCTCCCTTCCCTGACACCCATTTCAAGAGTCTATCCGTGGTTTGGAAGAGCAAGCAATGTTACTAAGAATTATTTCTGGGCCCTCGTGTGCTATCTTCTGGTCCCTGTCGAGCCTAAAGATAATCCCTTTGTGTTGATGCTACGTGCCTTCCTGCCCCTATATCTGTATCCTTTTGGGTTAAAATTGCTGTTCGGCCTTCTGGGTTGCCCTCGGATGCACTGAGCACTTATGCTTTGCATCAATGACCCTTGACACAGGCAGATGTCCTGCTCATCAATTTGGTGTCTTGGCTTCCTGAACCCAGGTTTGGTTACCAGTATGGCCGCTTATGCTCTGAGCCTCTAGGCGGATTGAAAGTAAGAAAACTAGAAGGCAAAAAGTTTGAACCATGATGGACTATTCAATGTTAAGACTATAAAAGCAGAAGCAGGTCACTGAAGCAGACCAAAAATGAGGGCTTTGACATTGAGGGAGGATATCCAGAAATTTCAAGATGAGGCTATTGGATGGGTCATCAACATGGTCATCAAAGCTCTCAGAATAAAGACAGAACTTGGGATGGTAAGTGAAAGCAGTTCTTACATTAAAGATCACATTTCTCTGTTGGTTGAATGCTCTATCTAAAATCAGCCTGTGGGCTTGAGCTCTTAATCATTTAGTTATTTAATGAGCACCCAGTATTCTAGATCCTAGGGATCCAGTAGTGAGGACACAGACTTGGTCCCTGTCTGGTAGGAGCTTGCCTCTTACGGGGAAATCAGACAATGAACTAAAACATATCTGTGCTACAAAGAAGTAGAGATATATGAATACGAGGTGGATAGAATTACTGCAGAAGGATTGTAGAGGCCTCTAAAGATTCTGTTTGAGTGCTGAAAGGGCCCTACATGCAAATGACCAGGAGAAGAGCTTTTCAGACAGGGAACACAGCTAGTGCAATGGCCCTGAGGTCGGAAAAGGTTTGGTGTGTTAGAAAACAGTTAAAAAGGCTCTCGTGGCTAGAGCATAATGAGCAGGCAAGAAAGGGGTATGAGATGAAGTTAAAGGAGACAGGACCTCATCCCTGTGGGCCTGCTGCTTTTGGATTTTATTCCAAAGGAAGTGATAAAAGGTTTTAAGCAGGGCAGTGACATATTCTGATTTAGATTTTTAAGAGATCAGTTTGGCCTACAGGAGCAACAATGGATTTAATCAGACACACTCCATCTTAGATTTATGAGAGGAAGTGTTTGTGTTGCTATAAAAAGTATTGTGTGATCGTGTGATTTTTATCACACGGTAATAATTTAATAATGATAATAACACATTGTGATAAAAATCACACGATCACACAATACTTTTTATAGCAACACAAACACTTCCTCTCATAAATCTAAGATGGAGTGTGTCTGATTAAATCCATTGTTGCTCCTGTAGGCCAAACTGATCTCTTAAAAATCTAAATCAGAATATGTCACTGCCCTGCTTAAAACCTTTTATCACTTCTGTTTGCACGTATAGGAGGATTAGGAGGAACTTGACGGAGGAACAAGGGGGAGAAGAAGGGCGGAAATGGTGGGGGAAAGGGAGAGAGGCAAACCATGAGAGACTCTTGAATGCTGACAAAAACTGAGGACTGATGGATGTGGGGGGGAGGGGGGGTGGGCATGGAGGAGGACACTTGTGGGGATGAGCACTGAGTGTTATGTGGAAACTAATTTGACAATAAACTATTTGTAAAAAAAAAATAATAATGATAATAATACTATCATTTATAATTTTAACTTGATTTTTATGACAAGTGGCCAGCTGAGAGGCAGACCCTCTGTTAGAGCCTGGGGTCTGGCCCTCATCGATTGTGACATCCTCAGCATTGTCCGCCCCATCCCTTTCACACCCGCCATGGCATCACAGACATTTTTTCTGTCACTCCTCCAAGTTTTTTAAAAGAATCCCCCAGAAAAAAAAAGTACACACGTGCTGCCTCATTGTAGAGATTTGTGGCTTCTACACCATAGACTGACTTGGGTCATCACTGTTACCATGGTATTAATGCGGGCACTGTGAAGGTTGAAAACGGCGGTAGAATTGCTGTATTCCACTCAACAAAACAACGCGGGTGTGCTCCATTGCCAGAGGCACAGAGAAATACCCACATCATCGCTAACATTCCTAGAAGTAGAGGGTCTGGGGTCAGGTATCACATTGGGGTCATCGTTCATGTTCTTTCCGTTTAATGTCCGCACCAACCGAACAGAATAAGTGTGATGTGTCTGTTTAACAAATGAGGAAATTGTGATTTGCAGAGATTGATTAATTCCCTAAAGGTCATGGAGCCAGTAAATAACAGAGCTGGAATTAGAACCCAGTTATGTCTAACTCCAAAAGCCACATGCTTTCCATCTGGCCACACTGCCTCCTCTTTGTCCCTTTGTAGCTTGAAGGTCTGTGCTGGGTTTCTACCTTCTATGTTGTTGCCAGGTCAGTCAGTGAGTCTCCAAATGGTGTGTGTGTGTGTGTGTGTGTGTGTGTGTGTGTGTTCACCTTCTAAAGATGGGTCCCCACTGATATTTAGAAATTTTCTGCGAGAGCTGCAGGGAATGACCAGATTTTCCTCCAATTTGTCCTGACATACTAGGCAGCGTCTCATCCCCTGACTGCCCTGATGTGATCACTGTCTGCTTGGCAGAGGCTAAGCCGGGCAGTCTGTCATGTCTGCCTAGTGACAAAATGACAACCAAACATTTGACGTAGTCCCACTTGGATCGGAGAATGTTGAGCCCAGGAGACAAGGAAATGCGAAGGGAGGAGAGCTGGCCAGGCTCGAAGCAGGACAAGAAAATCACATTTGGGTTGTTACGGCTTCATCAGTCTCCGCTGGAGCCATTTTTAGATCCTGCTCTTTGTGCCCATAGGGAGAAGAGAAGGAATTCTGTGATTGCCCTGTTGATCAAAACCCTCATGTTAACCTGAGGGTCACAGGCTCCTCGTGCTAAACTGATGGTCAGTCTTGTGATCTTGGGGAAGATCTCTGCAGGATCCAAAATTTGTCCAAATAATGGTGGGAAGGGTCTGGAGGAAAACTCCAGAGAACCCAATTGGAGCTCTGACTGTTCCACTTCGTATCTCAAGACGTGAGGCAGCCACTTCTTGCCTCCAAGCCCCAGTGTCCTCACCTGCACAAGGCTAGGTCTGCCTGGAGGCTCCCTTCACTTTTTTTCAGCACTGACCTTGGCCTTAGTTTCTCAGCCCCAGATGCATGCCGGGAATCCGTGGCTGTCCTGGTGACTTATCTACACTTCAGAATTGCCCCAGGAAATTAGCCCAGGAAATAAGAATTCACGAGAAGCAATGGGGACATTGACTATGTACAGTTATCCTACTATAGGGTAGTAGGTTGGCATAATTACCATCTAGTGAACTGTTTTAAAACATCAATATCAAATTCAGCATCAAGTGAAAGCAATAAATACATAAATAAAAGGTACTGGAGGTAAAAATCTTATCTAACTAGAGAACGAAAACTGTTCTCGCAGTTGAGTTTTGATTGCATGACATAAACACCCAAACATCATTGCAAACATCATCACCTTTTGCATTCTTTCTGGGTCCTGTTTTCAACATGATCATTGTGTTCTGTTGAGTAATATTGATCCCTGGGGTTTGGTATCTTTCCTTTGGTTTCTGCCCCTCCAGGGCAGGGGCAAAGTAGCTGGTGCCTTTTCTGTGTGTTCCAATGCCCACAAGAAGAACTGTCTAAATTCAAGCTCATTTTACTTCTATCGTCCACTTGAACACGTCAGTCTCCCCTTTCAAGATGTTTATTTGTTCGCTCATTCAGTCATTCATTACTCAGCTGTTTGTTGAGGCGCTGTGTTGGGGGTTGGGGGGAGAGATGAGGAAGGAGGTCCAAGCTGTCAAAGAGGTCCTGGTCCCTGGGATTACCACCAGCTCAACAGCTCATGTGAACTTGCTGTCATAGAGGACAATGTTAGTAAAGGACAGAGTGGTGAACCAGAGTAATTGGGGAAGACCTACCCAAGGTACTGACTATGAACCTGAGACCCACAGACAAGCAGATGGAGGCCAAGGGTGAGGGAGGAAGACCCCTGGAGAACCCTGACCTGAAATTCCTGCTCCCAAACATGCCTGAAATCTTCGGTCTTGGTTTTAAAGAGAAAGAAGAAGGTGCGTTCTCAGGCCTTACTGTTTCTGTGGTAAGCTGTCAAAATCTAATCGTCTGTATTCGATCTTGTATGCAGGAAGTCACAGGTGAATGTTTCTCCATCCGTAATTTATTTTTAACCATTTTAACATCAGATTAAGTTTCGATGTTCACTGGATGGCACAGCTGCAGGCGTTTTGGGTAGAGAGCACGGAGGGCTTTGTCCACTTACCCACAGTGCATCTGCACTCTTCCCGTAACATGGCTTTTTCCGACAACACATCTCCCCAGGCAGCCCTTAGCCCTGACTCGGGAGACAGCTGCTGAGTTCAGCCCAGGAGAGTCATTAGAGGGGTCTGGTTTTTCACTCTCTTCAGACAGGCAAGTGGATTTGAAGCCTTCAGGGAGCATTGAGTGGATTAAGTAGGCAATTTGATCTGTTAACGTTGACTAATCATGCTTCTTTTCCATGAAGTTCCAGGACTAGAGTCAGGTAGGCGAGAGAAAGGTAGGGGCGAGCTTGTGTCTCACGTGGAATTGGAAGCCTGGAAATGCCCGTTAGTTGGCAAGTACACAGCACACATCCGGGGCTTCCCCACTGGTTGATAACTGGCTGAAACTTTTCTTTTTTTTTTTTTAATAGTTTTTATTTATTTTTGAGACAGAGAGAGACGGAACATGAGCGGGGGAGGGACAGAGAGAGAGGGAGACACAGAATCCGAAACAGGCTCCAGGCTCTGAGCTGCCAGCACAGAGCCCAATGTGGGACTCGAACCCATGATCCGCGAGATGATGACCTAAGCCGAAGTCGGACACTTAACCGACGGAGCCACCCAGGCGCCCTTGGCTGAAACTTTTCTAAGCAAACTGGCTGGACTCGTCTTTCACCAGGGACTGACTCACTTGGGGAATCATAAAATTGTGGCCCAAGGAACTGGAACCACCGAATGCATAGCATTTTAAAATTTTATTTTATTTTATTTTATTGTTTTTTTAATTTTATTTTATTTGTGGGAGAAAGAGAGGGAAAGGGAAAGAGAGAATCCCAAGCAGGCTCCACACTCAGCATGGAGCCCCACGTGAGGCTCAATCCCACGACTGTGAGATCATGAGCCGAAATCAAGAGTCAGATGCTTAACTGACTGCTCCATCTGAGCACCCCCATGTAATAATTTAAATATGAGATATTTAATGTATGCTGTTTTAAATATGTGAAGATCGGTAGGAAGAGAAAGAGCAAACATCTGGATTGTTCCCCCTAACTGCTTTATATCCTTGAACTGGGATTTAAGTTTTATTAGTGTTGGTGCTAATTTGGTCAATGACTGGGTGAAGATTCTTCGCTGTAACATTTCTTCATTGAGCTACATCAAGATTTTTTCATCTTTTTGCTGCCAATGATACTTAACGATTATTTTGACCCAGTGCAAGTCAAACGTACAAAGATTTTCCTTTCCACACAAAATTGCATGTGGTGCGCATGAGTATGTAGTCTCGCTTTTTAAGATGGTTGGGCATATGTGGCATAACCCACCATTACTGCCGCTCTGCCCAAGGAAACAAGTGTCACCACTCGAAGGTGATTTAATTCCAGCCCAGAGCAGACACTGGACATTTCTTTCGGCCTCAGAAACCTCATCTTTGCTATTATGCGTGTACTTATTTTCATTTCCCTTAGGGTCAAAAAGGAATTACCCTGATACTTTCTTTTTTAAAATTTATTTTTATTTTTATTTATTTTTGAGAGAGAGAGACAGAGCATGAGCAGGACAGGGGCACAGAGAAAGAGGGGGACACAGAATCCGAAGCAGGCTCCAGGCTCTGAGCTGTCAGCACAGAGCTGACATGGGGCTTGAACTCAGGCCTCCCAGCCCTTCCCCGCCCCCACCCCCCACCCCTGATACTTTTCTG
>NW_027551562.1:1199837-1276700 GCF_008692635.1 Crocuta crocuta | reverse complement strand
TACTTTCTTTGGAATTAATGGAACTCTCTGAAAGGTCTTCCCACATCTCAAAGTCTCCAAACTACTGTTGTGAATTCCACGTTAGGAGCCTCCAGTCTCAGTTATGTTTTTCCTACTCTATGATGGTTTCTTTTACCACCTTTAGGCTCCCAAAGGATCCCCCCCCATGACCTGGTAAAGGCTTGTATATGTCACATGTGGTAACACCCACTCAGGACTCCATGTCTTGGCATGATGAGCTCAAAAACAAACACTGGGGATAATGATTACTCAGAAAAGCTAAATTAATGAGACAGTTCCAGCAGAAGAGTGTGTGGTAGAAAAGTTAAGAGGAAGTAGAAGACAAAATGACCCAAAGACATAACATGACCTAAGTAGGTTCTTTTCTGGGTTCTGTGCTTCCATAATTAGTGAAAGGTAAGAGAAGCTGGGTTCTCGAAGGTCCTTAGCGTCCAGCTCGACTGGAACCAAATTAAGGAAAACATCAATAACTATAGTTAATTAACAAATTGTAGAGTAAGAATCTGAAAGAAAAAACAACAACAATCTCAGACTGATAGACTTAAAACACCAAACGTGAGTAATCTATCAGCAACGCACATTTATAATACTTAGTTCCTATTCATAACTGAGAAGAGTTACTTCAGAACCTTACAAAAAATAAATGTTGAGGTTGATTCTAATATTTTAATTCTCTTCAAATGTCTAAGAACACACACATACACACACACACACACACTCCACACACAAATATGCTCCCTTCCCCCCCACACACACTTTCCTTTTCCCCATGGTAATCGATGTTTCTGAAAACTCTACATCTTTGTTGTTCACACACACACGAAACTGAGTAATTTAGGTCCTGATCTGTTTGTTGATTCATTTCCTGAGCTGGAAGTATCCATATTGCCAACCCAGAAGGTCATTTGGTCAGTGAGTAGTTGGTTACCTGACCACCCACAGCCTTGATGACACTTCGGTCCTGTCATAGCAAGGCTACAAGTACTTTGATCCAAACCATTAAGGTGTCAGAATCTCTCTCCCCAACAGGAGTCGTGTCCCGAACAGGAATCCTGCCTCCCTCCCTGGGCTTACGCCGTCCCTGTCACTCATCCCAGCCTAACCCTGAGGTGAGGTCATTGCCAGGGTTTGTGTATGTATTCCACACGTCACTCTGGATGGCTGTTTTAAAAGCCAACACTTCAATTGGCAGCTTGCCTCCAATCACATAGCTTCCAGGAGGCCACATCTCCACGGACGTGCCAAGTTCTATTTTGGCCAGTTCTGCAGAAGCTTAACGACTCTTTCCAATTAAAAATGGCCCACGTATATAAATGACTCAAGCACAATTACATTCCCATACTGAGATTAGCATCTTTCTGAGAAACTCAGAGGATAGTATCAGTAAGAAATCCCGAATTAGCTTAATAGAGCTGGACAGAGGCAGACGAGCTTCTCAGTGTCAGGTTAACCTGGCTCTGTGGTCTTGAACCAGAGCTTGGGGAGAAAATCTGAGCTTCTGGTGATTCCCTCTGAGTAGCCTGGTCCTGAGCGCTCGGTCCTGTCGCCTGAATTTGTTGGTTGGCTTCCAGTAGGATGAACCGAGACAAGAAGCAAAGCATTGAATGTCAGGCAAACACACTGGGAAGAGAGCTCAGCAAGCCTGGGATCTAAACCCCCAAGTGAAGAAACCATCTTCATGATCCGGCTTACCAACATCAGCTGAAAAGTCAAGAGCAAGGCTGTGGGCTTCAGATTAGTAGCAAACACTAGAAAATGCTTATTGTGAGATCTACCAGAACTAGGGGTACGTCTCACATTATTGTCTTATTTTCTTAATCATAAGCAGATGGAAAGTTCAGAGCACAGAGTGACAAAGGTCAGTGAAAGAATTCCACTCACCTTTTTTTCCTGAACAACTGTCACATCCAGACAATATTTGCAAACTTTCAGTCCTGCCTAAAGCTGGGAACCAATGATCGTCTGTGTGGCCTGGGCCCCAGACTCACATTGTGTGCTCATGATTCAGGTCTGGGAACCAGGTTACAGATGGTGGCTGGAATCTTGCACAGACCAGCTGGAAACATCTGGACTATTTTTTCTGCAAACAGAGTTCTGGCCCTTGTTATTTCATTTCTCAGAGCAGAAGCTATGAGTTTACAAAAATTACTTAAACCTCTTCCCATGGCGGTACCACAGGGACCTCTCCCGCAATATGATCTCATTGACCATTCTCTGGCTGTGTTGGGAAAATGTTGTGACTATGGTGACGAAACTGCACAACACATGAAAGAGAAGTAAATGGTGTCCTTATGTAAGACACTGTCAGGCATGTAATCTGAATGTGAGTCTTCCTTTTCTGTCAGTACAGACGGGAAAAGTTGTGGGAAAACTTGACTGGCGTACCTCGCTTATGGAGAATGGGCCAGCTCCCTGGGCCTCTCATTGCTACAGGAAGGGAGAAGTATTAGGCACTAGGTTCTGGGAAGCCCCATAAAGGTACTTTCTCAAGGGTCCCCCAACTCCATGTTGACCCGAATGCCGCTTAGAGCCTTCCCACCAGGAAAACACCATGTACCACATCTAAGAAGATCTCTGCTCCCCCATCCCTAGATCTGGGGGGAATTGTGTCTCTTTCAGACCCAGCAAATCCCTGAGGCCCTGAATGCAAATCATCATAGATTAGATCCCCTCAAATCTTTCCTAAGAAGTGAGCTTTCTTAAAAAGAACCACCACCACAAAAACAACAAAACGCTTCTCTTTTTAAAAAAGGTAGGAGCTTTCTCTTCTGGGGGTTGGATTGGGGTTTTAACAAACAGGAGACAAAAAGAGCTTTCACGGGTGCTGCTGGGCACTTCTGTTCGAGCTTAGGGTTCCCGGCAGGTTCTTCTCACGTTTGTCTAGTTGTAGGATGCTGGAAGCGCAGTAGGAACCGAAAGGAAAAACCTCTGTCTTTTCCACGACCCAGACCACTCAGGTGGCGAGTCTGACAGAGAGCTACGAAGGCCTGCAGGACAGGCACAGGGAAATGCTGCCATCGAGGCAGGGGAGGGGCAAAGCAGGAGTGAGCTGAGGATGCCGTGGGCCTACCTGCTTCTGCACGCAGGCTCCAGCCTGATCCTGGAGAAAGCAGGGTCTTCGGAAAAGATACAGCATCTGAGCACAAGAAGTGTCGGCCCCAAACCTGCTGAACTTGGCCTTTTCTCTGGGTCTTCCCCAGATGGGCAATGAGCTGGCGCAGCTGGTGCGTCCCCATTCACAACCACCTGCAGTTAAATCTCAAGGCCACCTTGTCCATCTCCCAGAGGGGCTAGAAGAGGAAGTCCTTTCAGTGATAACCTCAGCCTTCACTTCAGGCTGCCTTGTGGCAAGCGCTTAAGCTGACGTTGATCCAGGCATCGGGCTTTCTCATCTGTGACCTCTGGTGCCTTAATGGCCAGCACTGGGAGGTAGTAAAGAGGGGACGCATCTTCTGCATTGCAAAACCTTGACAAGCATCATTGGGCTGCCGTTCAAGGTTCCTGGTCTTGGCTCGAATTATATTCACTTGTGTGGTGATGCCTTTTATCTCCTGCTGATCGAATGGTAGCAAAGTAAATGACTTTTTATTTAACTCAGACAGTTTGGTAAACAGAATCTTTCCAGATCAGAGTCCACTGGGGAGAGGAAAAAATAAACTAACAGGACTTTTGGTAGCAAGCATTTGGAAACAACGCCCTTCTTAGTGTTCTGTATCGTCTCTCAGCATTTTATCTGTTCATTCATTCATTCATGCATGCATGCGATCCACGCGTACGTATTAAGAGCCTCCCAATTATGTCAGATGCTCAGGATTGAGTTATGGTTAAAACACAGTGCTTAACCCTCAAGGGGATCAGAGTCTGGAGGAACAGCCAGACACACAATTGGTCAACTACAGTACCTCACAGTAACTGCTGGGCTGAGGATAGGGCAGGCTCACATAGGCTTCCTACAGAAGGTGGTGCCTGAGTGGCTTTTAAATATTGGCAGGACATGCAGCTTAGATGCTCCAAGTTCAAATGCATACAATGTACCGGGCTGAGTAATCATTTAGTAGGTCATATTGTGGCAGGTGTCTAGGCTCCAGCACAAGGTCAGATGCTCAGAGGTCATTTGCATTGGATCTGATGCTATACACTAGAAGGTGGCCACATGGAAGGAGGTTAATAGGATTTTACTCAGAGATCAGAGGCAGGTCCATGGGTAGAAGTTATGAACAAAAGCAGAGAAGAACTTTAGACCAATGTTTCCCAGATGGTATTTCATGGAACCTGTAGAGGTGATTTGAGCGAAAAGCATCTTGTGGCTCTCAGTTTGGAAAATGCAGAGTTTGAAAATATCATTTCTGCAGCACTCATCAGTACCTTTGTTTTGGTAATGTGTATCGTGAGTCTCCAACAGGAGAATGTAAGAATTGTCCATTCAGCAAGCATGTGCTGAGTGGCTGCTTAGTGCCAGGCACTGATATGAGCACTAGAGACAAAGGAATTATCAGAAGAAACAGAGCTCCTTCTTTAATGGGGACTGGCAATAAACAATAATAGATCCACATTTCCTAACCAGAACCATTTTGTAAAGAAGCATCCCTTCATTCTTATGCTCTTTGGAAGAACATTCTCAGGAAGGGGTTAACCAGGAGAGCTAGCCATGCCCTCCCAGATACAAGCTCTGGAACTTAGTCCCACTGATTTCACAGTATCTACAGGGTTTTCTGTGATTGCAGTAGGTGAGTCATAAGAGCTACAGCGTTTCTGATTCAACCGAACTGGATGCTTCTGGAGAGGACACCATTAGTGCTCTTCTTGGGAAGAACTTCTTTGCTGTCTTAACCTGATTAAGGAATACCAAAGTTCATGGTCATCCAGGAAGTGACAGGACCACAGGAAGAATGGGTTTTCGCCGTGTATGCAGATACAAGATGCTTCCCAAAGAAAAGTCATGGGGCCAAAAACCAGATGACGAGTGTAAGGGGATTTATGGCTTGCCCCGCCCCCATTCAAACACAGTTTACAAAAGGATTCCCTCAGATACTGATTTTCACCAGAGCTCCCGGATTCGTAGGCAGACCCTATGTTCAGAAATGTGGGTTTAGAAGGGGCTCTGGGTCTCATCTGAGCTTTGACCTGTCTGTCCTAAGTGCCTTATGAGTAAGGAAGTAATTGAAATGCTTCAGGAGGGCGTGGATCTTGGTGAGGATAAATCTCAGGGTTGCAGTGGCTTTTTGTGAAGAGAGTCAGACATGAGAGGCCAGCTCAGCAGCCACTTTCGGCGTTTCCCAACACTGCTGCTCCAGTCTGAGGCCCTAAATATCTGGAAACACTGGCTAAGGTCAAAAAGTAAATATACATACTTGTTATATAAGCATAATATGTATTTCAGTTATACACTGAAACATATCTTCAGATATACGTACTCAATTGTGTGTATATGTATATACATATATATGCACACACACATATATGTATATGTACATATATATAATTCTAATATTCTCAAGGCATTTCCCATTTCCTCTCATTTCATCCATTTGTTTTTCCTGTTCCTAGCCAACTGCTGAAGTTATTTACAGTTAAGCACAATCTCAGCATTTTAGAGGCCACTTTAAATTGGAGTCCTATTTGAAAACTCATGCTAGTTTTTAACATGATCTGAGTCTGGCTCCCATTGCTCCCGCCCATCTCAAAAAGAGAGAAAGCCATATTCTATTAAAAACAGCGGATTCCATTATGACTCTAATTCTGCAAATGAGGCCTGTTATACGTTTCCCCAGTCCTCCTTACAAATGAATCCCTGTGGGGATAGCAGCATATGGATTTTTGCTGTTGGCAGCCTTAACCCACTGAAAGTGAACACTGAGTCGAATCTTAGTGCTCATCCCTAATGGAGACGGGAGGGTATCATAGCTAATCTCAAACCATAGTCGCCCCCAAAGCCATCCATGCTTTGCAGTGATGGAAGGTGGGGGGTAAGTGAAAGCAGACAGTTTCCCTCCCTAATTCTAAATTGCTTGACTTCTTGAGTTGATGCTGGTCTTCCCTTGAGCACATACAACGTGACGGTGTGAGGTGGGTCAGAATTGCTGGTCCAACAGCAGGTATAATGGTCCTATGTAATTGACCAAGCAAATGATCAGAAAAGGACCCACTGAACATTGACTCCTGCAGTAAAATCCAAGGGCTATAAATGCAAAGAATAAACAGAATTGCATGGACAAGAAAAGAATTCTCAGTACTTTGTCAATGACATGTTGATACAAGGGCTCCTTCCTAGCTCTTAACTATAACCTGGTAGCAATGAGGGGGAAAAAGAGACATGCTGCCAGACTTCTTTCACTTGAGGGAGCCACACAGCCAATAGAATTGGGGGGGGGGCGGTTAGGAAAGCTCTGAAAGATGATTTCACTGGTCTCTGCCTTACAGAAGTGGTCAATGGTACAGGCAGCCAGGAGGCAATAGGTCTGCTTACAGACCAGAGTCAATCTCTCCCGACATTTTCACCGGTTCCCATCAACATAAGAGAAATAAGGGCAAAGCAGAGAGTTACCCATTAAAATAAATGCATTCAGTGTAAAGGACTCCCTTTTGTTTCAAGAGTGCATCATTCTTATTGGGGAAAATGCCCTTTATTTTCTAAAGTGGTGTTCACATCGATGGTCCTCGTGATGATTGTGGCAGCTGCTGTTATTTATAGAAATCAGTCCCAAAAATATTTTTGGAAACTCCCCTTCTCAGTGAAAGCATAAGGGACTGGTAGAGTAGGTAGGATCAATTTAGTTCAAAGAAGGAAGATTGGGAGAAAATAAAAAATGGCAGGGAGAGAAACAAATACCTAACTGTGAATGTTTCGAGTGGATATTTAGCCGCTTGCACATTGAGCTGTTCGGTCCCAGCTGCAAGCACTTGCCCGGGGGGAGCATCTCGGCATCTCTAAGCCAGAGGGTGGAAGCATATGCCCAAACAGGAGCAATTTGAGTGTCATCTCGCCTCCTCTCCGAGAGAGAGAACTAAATTCTCTCATTTTCCAAACTGAGTGGAAAGAACTTGTGCCCCAGAAACCAACAGGGCATGCACAGTGTGGCCGTCACTACTGTCTCCTTTGCCTTCTGAGATGCTGTTGTAACAGAATTTAATCCCAGGGGCTCAAGCCCTCTAGCGATGCATGGATCCTGCTGTCCAATTTTCTGGAACATTGGTTCCTGCTTCCTTCTCTCCACTCCAGCCGTACCTCCCCCTAATATCTATCTTTTTCTCTGCGGTAGCCTCCTTGGTATTCAGAGCTGAAATTAACTGCTTCAGTGCCCTGGGAGCACCTATTTTACTTTCTTATGTTGGCACATGCACTTCCACCCTTTAGCCTGGGGCTGGAGAAAGGGCTTCAGTACATTCTACCAGTGATGAAGTCCTACTACGGAGTTCTTTAGAGATCGTGAATTTAGGTTACGTTGAATACCTCCATGAAGGTTAAAATGAAGAGTCTAATAATACCATAGGAAGATTCTGTATGGGATGGGCTAGAAGCTCTCTGTGAGCTCAAAGCTCCTGACTCTGGTTCTAGAGTCAGAAGGTCTGACCCAGCTGTAGATGAGCTGAGGGCTCTTGAGCACATGTCTCTGAGGCTCAGGGAATACATGAAGGGTTTGGGTTCCCACAGGCTGCCATGTGATGGCTCCGTCATCTGATCCTGGTGGGCCAAGCTGGGAGGCTGGCAGAGAAAAGCAGATGTGGTGAGTCTACAGAGGCAGGGAGTTTTCACTTCCTGACTCTACAGACAGCACCGCATCCGGTACGTCTCCTGGGGTGGGGGCGATCTCCTGGAGGAGGAGCTGAGCATCCCCTCAGCTCGAACTCCCCCTTCTTTTTCAAAGTCATGGTCTTCAGTTGGAGCTGCGAGCAGGCATCGCATTCGGCTCCATCCAGCCCGTGGGTCTTGTCACTTGCAGCTGAAACACCAGGAGACAGAGGCCTCCCTGCCACACCTAGTGGGTCTGCAGATGCCAATGCTGTCCCTGCGTCCTTGTGGCCACACCCAGTGACCAGCCAGGATGGTCGTGCCTTTCCCCAGCTCATGCTGTTTAACCCTGGGAAATGGTGAGAGGCTCCAGCGGCTTGCATTTTTGCCTGAAGGGAATTAAGCCCATATATCTGTATGCAGATACAGATATATAATGGTTTAGGGCAGGGAAAAAACATATCTGTGAAGTGTAAAAATCTAACAACCTTCATCGAGTTGAAGGAGTCGATCCTGGCACGTTTGGTTATCTGTCCATGAGGAATGCCAAAATCAAACACAAACATAAGAATGCAAGCCCTGGGTCTCCCAGTCTCTCCACCACCATTAAAGGAAAGACCACAAGAAAGTGTGGACTCCATTCAGTGGGAGACGAGCGTTTCTGTGGGCTTTTCAGCTTTTTCATTTTCCGTGATTCCCGTCGGTGCTCTTTCTCTCATACCAGGGCTGTGCCTGGTTAAGGAAAGGGTCTGATTAACAGCTTCAAGCCAACACCTCTTTAACTACCTGAACCAAAGGAATGCAGAGCACCGACCTAGAGGAAAGGCAAGTGCCCCTTTTGATGTGATATTTTGCCAGGTTGTGTTTCTCTGAAGCAAATGCTAACTGATCAACTTCTGTAGGTTTCACCGAATACAAGTGCATGGAACGCTATTACCGTTTGCAATGCAACCTGTTCTAAAAACATTGCATTTCTTTTTAATCCAACGGGGACTAGCAGGTTTATTGTGTTTGCATGTGCTTTCCCCCTAGACTCTGGCTGCCCTAACAAGAAATTCAATAAATCTACTTCCAAACCATCTTGCACAAGCTTTGCATGTCCAGTCTGGGCCTGAGGAAATTAACAAGAGAATAGAACATACCATCGACTTGCGGAGTGGCGATAAATTGAGAAGAGAGCATATCAAGCCATTCTCACTGATGTTTAAAGACTCCAGCCTGGAGCACAAGGTAGAGCTGGGTCTCCATAGTGGCTCTTGTTTTTCCAAGTAAATTGTCATAACTGTTCATGGGGCCAGAGAGAGATCCCCGGGGCTGCGGTGTTGGTTGGTATGTTTGCTGTTTGTTTGTTTAGTGTGGTTTGGTGGTGTCTTTTCTTTTTCTCCTTGCAAAGCATGGGTAGGCTGAAGGCCATGAACGGAGAGGCTGGTTAGATAAAGAGGGCCTCTGCTTTGTTCTTTAAGGGGAAGCTAATGAAAAGAACAAAGGAGTTCCCTCCACTGTGAGATTTTTAACCCGTAAGCGACAGTAGCACCCACTCACTTTTGCTTTTAGAATTCGTGTCAGGTGTAGGTCTCTGTCACATAAGGTTTGGGGACACCCATGACTTGACATGAGCACTAGTAATAAAGACCGCCTTTCTTAGATTGTAGACACCTCATCTCCCATGTTCCCAGTTGTCTGCGGGCTCAGAGCACCTTTGATGTAGGCAAAGTGGAAAGAAGATGGGGGGTAGATTCAGCATTGGGTTCAAATTCCACTTCTGTCACTTCCTTTCCATGTGACCCAATGAGCCTGAGTGCCTCGATGTGTGGTGAGCATAATGGGTGTGCCTCCCTCATAACAGGCCATTATGAGAGGCTCCAGGTGATGCCTTGATGAAGTTAAGTGCTCAGACATGGCATCCATCACCATATTGAAGATGACATTTTCCCATGCCTCTCTCCTGGCCTACCTCTAAACTGTAAAGGGTGGTGAGGAGGCAGGTGCTGCCCCTCTTTAACTGGGCTGCTCCTCTGGGCTGATGGAAGCTGATAGACCTTCCTTGACTGAGCACAGGAGGTGCTTGGCCTCTGCAGGAGCCTCAGGCAAAAACAGCAGGGAATTTGCAAGCAAATTTCAAGAGTTTGATCTGATATTCTGCAAAGCTCCATTGAGCAATTTTTTTGTTCCTTTGCACAGCTCCCTGGGACATTCTGCTTTCCTCGATTTGGAGAATTCACACTTCTGTGCACATGTACCATTCCCCATGAGTTTCTTTGATAACTACCTAAAAGGTTGCAAATTCCAAAATTAATATCTTCACCTCTAGTTCATAATTTGAAATGCGTTGAGTCTGTATACTAACAAAACAAATAGAGAAAATCCATTTTGCCTCCCTCAACATCTCCCCTCTCCAAATAGCAGGTAGACTTTTCTTATTTGTAATATAATTAAGGGCTTAAGGTCCAAATTAAATGCATTTTCTTTCTCGGTTGCTATATTGAAGGACTAGGCAAAACGAGGTAGTCTAGCAAAGAATCTTCTCAATTAGCCTGGGTAAAATGCTTATGTCCAGAGTGATTACAAAACCCTTTTGTTCGTTCTTGTTAAAGATGTACTTGCGTCACTAATGACCTGACCCCTAAAGACTGTAGATCATTTCTAATGTGTTTTTATTCAGTGGTGTCTGTATGTCATCTGCGAGGACTTGGTGTTGGAGCACGAATAGACTTGGGGGTGGGGTGGGGAGGGCATGGTGTGTCTGAGGTTGATATCTGGGTCCAAGAGAAGTTCTTCCAGGAGAAGCAAAGGGTAGTACCCTGAAGGTACATGTGGGGATTTGCCCACTGACTGTCCAGCCTTGCACCTTCCAGCGCGGGCCCTGAGTTGCACAGTTTGCTTCCCCGCGGTGAGGACAGTGGGATGCAGCAGTAAAGGTTCACTCCCCTCTGTCACGGAGACACTCCTCATTGACTCTTGCTCTGAGACTCTCTCTAGGGGCTGTATTACTGTCGAGCAGAGGATATATAATAAGCAGGAATCACTGAGTCTTTATCAAATACCAGGCACTATTCTAAGCCTTTAGAACAAATGCACTGACAATGACAATGTGACGTTAAGTGCTATGATGAGCCTCATTTTTATGCTTGATGAAATGGAAACACGGAGAAATGATGAGGTGGCCTGCTCAAACTCCCACCTGTCAGTAGAGGGGCTTCGATCTGAGTCCTCTGGGAGCCCCCAGCCGGTGCCTGGCCCATGCACCCCACTGTCTATCCTGGGAGTCATGGGCCTCGTTCTCTCCCAGGCCCTCGTATAAAGACAGAAATGTGGAGCTAACTTCATTCTCTCCTCTTTGAACTTTGAAACGTAGAGGGAGGCAGGGAGCAGGGGTTCGGGGGACAGAGTGAGTAAGAAAGAGTCCTAAAGCCTTAGCAAAATTAACACAGCGCCTTCAAGTCCATCAGATTCCAAAACTAGAGACCAACATCAGTGTGCCTCTACTGTGAGCCTGGTGTTTCTGCATCTCAGTTTATTGCGTCCTCAGAGAAATATTACTGTCCTGCTTACAAAAGAGAAAACTGAGCCTCCTTGAGGTCAAGTAGAGGTCCTAGATTCCAAAATCTGGCTACCACATTTTATTGACTCAAAGGGTACCATCAACTATGACATGCCCTATTTTCTATGAGAAGGAAAACTCACCCAGGATGAGGAATCTAAAAGGAACTCCTCCTAATAAGCTGGTCTTACCCTCAAGGTAAGGATGGGCCAAAAAATGCTCACCCAGCAGGTAAGGAGAGAAAGGAAACCCACAGGTTCATCCCCTGATACTGGCGAGGCCAGAAAAGAGCTCTCCAGGAGGTGAAACTCCAAAATGGAAGCACATAGCTTTGCCACGTGATTTCACACACTGAATGTGGTCTTTAAGAAGACTCAGGCAGAGAACTGAATGTAAAGAAGTCCTGGGTTGATATTGCCCCCTGCTGATCAGGAGAAGCAGTCAAAGACCTCTCTGGAAGGATTCGGGGCTTTAAGACTCCACTGAGAATAAGTTACATTCTGGTTCCAGAGATGTTAAAAGGTGAGAAAAAAATAGCACATCTTAGAGTTATTGAAATATATACGGTATTTGACATCCCCCCGCTGCCCTATCTTGCTTCTTAGGAGCAAGTTTGAGCCATAAGGGCACATTGTCCAAAAGGAAAACAGGAAATGGAAGCCATGATTTTACCACTGGAACTTTTGTGGGGAAGACAAGGCTTCACTCTGCTTGAACAATAAGAAATGCAAACAAAGGAATGCATTCCTGTCTCCATGTTTATAGTGACCTAGAGAACATCAAAGCTCCCTTGAAATATCGCTCACACATTTCCTGGTCTCGTTTGCGTATAAAAATGGACACATCCACCAACAGTGTTACATGAACTGGGACTTTTATACACCTCGTGGTGTTACATAGATGTTTGCTGAATGAACGAAGATGCAGATCAAGGAGAAATTTAGGGAAGACTGCCTTGACTCCTGTATCTGGTCTCAGGATATTTTTTAGAACTGTAAGAGCCAAAAGACATGAGTCAGTGTTGATCTAACTCTTAGCAGAGAAGCTTTGGGACGGAAGTCTGTGAAGTTCTGCTCACTTCTTACCATGTCATTTCATGGTGGTACACACACACACACACACACACAAACACACAGAGGAATCTTTTGTGTTCAGCTTCAGAAAAGCATGCTCAGGACTCCATGTGGCTTCACCAAGACTGGGCAACACATTTTTCCTTCTCTCGGGTCCTCAGTTTCCCCATCTGGAAAGAGACAATTGGACAGCCCCTTGTACATTTCGGCAATCAATGCAATGAATTGCTCTGACCATGGTGATCATATGTCCTGGTTTGCCTGGGACATTTATTTTCTCAGTGTGATTATTAGCAGCACCTCTCTTCACTCTCAAAACTTACTGATACAGATGATGAGAAATGTGAGCCAGGGCTTGGGCCCCAGCCAGATTAGAATCAGTGATTCTTAGCGTCTCTAGTTCCCAGGATCCCACGAAGACGTTCTGAGCAGACTTCTGGGGGGAGACTGGGTGGGAGGGGCACAGACCAGACATCAGAGGTCTTCCCAAATTTCACAGAAAAATCCTCTGCCCTTCTTTAGTCTCAAGCTAACTATTTTCCGAGACAGCTGACAGATCTCAGAGGCGAACAAAAACGAGAATTATGGTAAAGGGTTGTAGAAACATGACATGTTTGTCCAATACTGTTGATCTTATTGGATTTTTTCTTTTCTTATATATGACCTTTTTCTTATAAAAAATGAATGTATTTTCACTAATAAAAGTTTATGCCAGGCATAGAAGACAAAAAGAAGAAAATGATATCTCTTACGATCTTACAATCCAGGATAACCCCTGTAAAGATTTGGACATCTGTCATGCTGTGCTTTCGTGGCTGTGATCCTTGGTACTTATCCATGCAATTATTTTATTTTAAAATGGGATTGTTTTGTAAATAATGATGGGTGACATGGTGTTGAGCGTTCTTTGCTTGAGCTTTTCCCCTTATTATTAAATATGCAGTTACAAAGTTTTGTACAAATTTTTGTAACTGTACATTACTTCATTGCATGTTTTCACCATCTTTGGCTCATCTTTTCTCAGTTTTTCGCTATGATAAACTATAAACTGCATCACAATGACCACTGCCTTGGTTAAGTCATACGCCCATGCTTAATTCGTTCCTTAGGATAAATCCTAAAAATGGCTATAGGGGAATCCACATTTAAAAATACTTGATGTACATTCCGAAATTGCTCTCAAAGTTGTGCCTATACTTTTAAACTGTCACTTCGATAGGAAATGGCACCTCCCTGTCACTTTTATTTTTTTAATCATTCTTGACATTGAAATTCTGTCTGTATGTGCTTTTATATTTTTGTCTATTTCTTCCTTTGTGATTGGCACATTTTCCTTAATTGTCATCTTTCATTGTGGTGCTCACCTCGGTCTTACTGGTTTGTGAGTATTCGTTATATAGTGAAAAACTTAACCCCAGAACATTTACAAGGTGATATTTGTCAGCTTCTGGTCTTCATTTCTCTTCTAGGACAAGGCTGTTTATTTATTTATTAGTTATGAGGCTTAGGATGGGGAAGGCAATTAATTACAATTATGTACAGATGCTTCCAGGCCAGATAAACTGGCCCAATATTTTGAGCACCTGAAGAGCTAGCTCAGTAGCATAGGGACACTTACCTGGAGTGACTTTATTAAGCTTAGTGTTCAAAATCAGTATTATCACCTCAGAATGAGTCAACTTCCTCATCTCAGATAAAGATTAGGCTATGTTTAATACAGAGTTCAAAATCTATTTATGGGAATTTAAGCTTTCGATGTGAGTGTTTGGGGAGTATATGTATTAAAATCAAACCATATCACTGACTACATTTCCTTCTTTTTTTCAATGCTGGCATCTTTGTGCTTAAATTCCAAAACCTTCTTCTTTGAGAAGAGACCTCCTTATGTGATTGCAAAAATTTTAAGTGATAAAAAGTTTCTTTGTCCTAGGCTGATATTTTTCCACCTAGAAGATCACCTGGGGATCTTTTGAAAATACAAGTAGCCACCCATTACTCTGTCCCCAAGACTCTGATTTTTCAGGGGGATCTACATTTAGGGAAACAGTCTTTCAGGATTCCTCTGTCCCAAGTTGGGGGCCACCCTTCTCTGTCTTTGGCTGGATGTTAGGACTTGGGGTTGCCGCTTGCCTCACACCCTCAGAGATCAGGGCATATCAGAAGGTCCTAGATCCACATTGGATGCCAGTATGGCCTCAGACAGGCCTAGACAGAATGTCTCTGAGCAGCTCACAGTGCTCCTAGGAGCTCAGACTCTGGAGTCAAGCAAACCTTGGTTCAAATCCCACTTTGGAAATAGAAGTAGGTGTAAAGGAGGGTTGATGAATTTCCTGGTCATTAGTGGATGCCGACAAGTTGAGAGCTTTCCATCTCTCAGGTGGACATTCGTAAGCCTCATTTATCTCACAAGTATCTGGTCTTTGTTAAACAACAGAGAGAGAACATACACTTGATTAAAGGACAAATATGCTTGAACCCAATTCCTACCAGTTACTGATGGGTGACACAGGACAAGGTGCTCTCACTAAGATGATGATGATCATATCTGCCCCTCATTGGGTTGTTGTGAATAGAAGATGACATAATACTTACATAATAGATGTTTGAATAAATGCAATAGTTCTTCTTTTCCCTTCTCTTGTGATAAATCCTATGCCAATCCAAATCAGGATGAGGCTAAACCCTCACTTAAAATAAACCTCACACATCTAGAGCCTCCTTAAAGAAACTGCTTCATTAAAAATGGTGGGGGGTGACCATCTTACTGTGTCTTGTACACCAGGGGCACAGCCTGCACACATATGTAGTCACATAAGTACATAAAGGTGCACACCAACCAAGTGCACGCAGAGAGCCTATTGAGGGAGCCCTTCCCAGCATTGCCTCTCAGTCACTGCGCACATGCATGGCCACCTTGCCCCCCACCCATGATGTATTTAACTATGTAAGGATCATTCAGATGTCTTTTTTTTATGTTTATTTATTTATTGAGAAAGAGATAGAGAGACAGAGCACAATTGGGGGAGGGACAGAGAGAGACAGAATCTGAAGCAGGCTCCAGGCTCTGAGCTGTCAGCACAGAGCGCGATGCAGGGCTCGAACTCACAAACTGCAAGATCATGACCTGAGTTGAAGTTGGACACTCAACCAACTGAGCCACCTAGATTCCCCCAGGTGTCTTTTCTCTAAATGATTTGATCATTCCAAATTCTCTATTATCACCATCTTCCAAGTAAGGTGAGAAAGATCAGCTCTCTTTGGTGTCCCAAAGGCCATGCCTTTCTTCCCACGAGACCAAGCTGGCGAAGGATTGTATATTTCACACATGGGTCTCTTTACGCCCTTGCAAGGACTGTCTTTCTGTCCGTGCTTGCGATCCCTGGGGAGTCGCGGGCTCAGCTCAGAGATTTCGTTGTATACTGCCTGCTTTAGACACAGACTGAGACAGAAAGACATGGCTTCCACTTCCTTCCAACTGACACCCCAATTCATGATCTCGGGCAAGTCACTGAACTTCCCATTCTAGAAATGGGCATGGTAATGACCACCTCACAAGGTAGCTGTGCACGTGAAATGCAGATAGTACTTGTTAAGTGTCTTGAGGCAGCAGTGTTGTAAGGAAGCTGGCATTTGCTGATCACTTACTTACCAGGCCTGACCATAAGCATTTTATATTCATTACCTCACTTGATTTTTCTAGCAGTCCTTTCATGCAGGGATCAGTTATACTTTGATAGATGAGGGAGGCTCAGAGATTTGGGGATAACTTTCTTAGGGCTCAAACATGTAGAAGACAGCAGAATAAGGATTCAAATCTAGCTTTTTCCAAACCTTGGACTTTTTCTGCCACACTTCACAAGATCTGATTGTTTTCAGATGCCCGCTTTTCATATAGTTTGGGATGTGTTGCGAATGGGGCTAGGGAGTGTATGGGAGGGATTATATAGTGATGCATGTGGCAAATACCTTGGAAGAAAAAACTCAAAATTAAACCATGAAAATTTCTCTCACTCTCTCTTTACCTTCCCTACATACACACCCATGCAACATGCACAGACACATATGCATATGTATATGTACACATACCTCCATGCACATGTGCAGATATGTACAAACGCATACACATACATGCTCACACCCACGCAACTGTACAGACATACATGCATGTGTATATGTACACAACCCATGTACATGCAGATATGTACATGTTCATACATGTACACACATATGCACAGGCATATGCACATACATATATATGTGCACAGGCACACATAGACATGTGAACATGCATATATGTACACACCCATGCACATACATGTACACATGTGTGTATGTACACACATGGATGTGTACACATTCACACATGTACACACCAGTGCACATACATGTGCACCTGCATACATGCAGCCATGCATACACGCACATAGACATGTGTCTGCATATATGTACACATGCGTACATGCATGACACAGGTACCTGTACACATCTGTGCACAGGTGTGTACACATGCATACAGAGCCACATGTGTGCACATACATGTACACACAAGGCACATGTGCGTACATTTACACACACCCCCATGCACAGATATGTACACAAGCATATGTGTACACACACACATGCACACACACACAATCCACCACGTGTTTCTGGAAGTGCCCAGATAAAACCAGGGCAGCCCCATCATTCCCACTGCCCGTGCACATGTGAAAATAAAATAAGCGAATAAGCAGGCACGCACAACAGCTCCATCTCAGGGCAGTGCCCACAGGAATGCTGAGCCCTCCAATGGCCCCTGAGCTGCGTCTCCAAGCAGAAGGCCAGGTGGTGTGAGCAGTCAAGGAATGAGCTGTGTGAGCAGATAGTTTGGGAGAGCAGGCCAAAACAGACTAGCCACCTCCAAGACCAAAGGTGTGTTAGACAAAGCTATGGGTGAGCTTCACACACAAGTCAGTGATCACATTTCACCCACTTCTTCAATAGTCATCATACCTGCATAGATAGTACTTGCAATGAACCAAATCTTGTGCTGCGTACTTTCAAAACATTCATGTGATGCTACTTTTTTTTCTGTCGGTGGCTACATAAAAACAAGGATTTGTCACACAAGAGAACCTTCAGATAAGCCTTTGGCTGAGTGCAGTTGGTTCTTATCTATGTTCAGAAGTTCTCCGTTTTCTTTATCTTTTATTAAGAGATCAAAGTTAAGTGGGGGCTTGAAAGAGTTCTGGAAAAATGCATCACACACTTGGACACTTTTTTTTTCCTTCATCGCATCCACTCCTGTTGAAGTTACAATGAGTAGGATGACGTCATTAAGGAGGAATTGGGTCAAAGCAAAGGCTAGGTGAATGAAGGAATTTTCTAATCGATTGGAATGTTGGACTCTGGAATTAGGTAGTAAAGAAATGCGTTTTTTTTCTTGGAGACATTCATAATTTGTTGGACCACTCCATTTCTTTTTTTAAAAATATGATTTATTGTCAAATTGGCTAACATACAGTGTATACAGCGTACACTTGGTTTTGGGGGTAGATTCCCGTGGTTCATGACTTATGGACAATGCCCAGGGCTCATCCCGCCAAGTGCCCTCCTCAGGGCTCTGTAGATCAGAGAGGTAGGACTATGAAGCATGAACAAAATGGTCTAAGGTGTTCGCTCTTATTTTTCTGAATCGGACACGTCTTGATCATTTTCATGACCTTATTTTTAAATCATTTTTTAAAATAGTGTGTTGCAGTATCAGGTTAGTCTTGAGTTTTTACTACTTGTGTAAGGCCCAGAATAGTAAGAATACTTAGGCCATCCCCTTCAGGTGGTAAGAACAGGTTGCAAAGATTTCAAGGAGGCTTAGGAAGAAAATCCATCCCTTATTCAAACAGTAGCTCTGTGAGACTCCTTTATCTTCATGATATTATCCTGTAAAATTACTGCTATTTCTGACACCCTCTAGGCCGTCAAATGATATCCAGGGTCATTTCACTTGTATCTTCTCGTCAGACCAATTAGCTGGCTTTAGTCCCACAAAGCCAATGTTTTCAGAGTCAGAAGTACCATTTCCACCCATAAGTACAGTGTAGAATGGTAGAATTATGATAATTTCAGCCCAAAGGACATTGGCCAAGTTCTTAGAGCAATCTTAATTCTTCATATGTAGACATCACCAGCACCTATAACTGGGGGCTTCCAGACAAGGGACATAGAAGTAGTTACCACTCCGTAGAGCTTATCATGGCTTGGGGACCTGGGCCAGTCAGGAAAGAACGAGTCTCTCCTCTCAAGAATGGGGCATTTGAGAGAGGGTGGGCTGGGAGATTTGGATTGGAAGCTTTGTAAAGTCCCGCTTGGAATTCTCATATGTCAGTCAACCTCCCTACCAAGGAAGACCATAAAATACTATCCTAATACATTAATGATGTTGTGTCATCATTAAGGGTCTTCTGTCATGCTTGGGGTAGTGTCCCCCACAGGCCTCATTCTTCTGAAGCTCTCCATCTTAGATATGTGTTAGCCTGATTCCTTGTGAGTTTATTAAAGATGAGGAAATCTTTGTTCAGAGGTCAGGTTACTTGGGAAGAAGTCTGATAGTGAGATGTCCCTCAGACACACTTGTCACTCATAGAATTGCTTTCAACAATGATTTGGTTAGACACTACACACCAAGATAGAGAAGACTGTCTATTTCAAAATAGGAAATAATTGAAAATTAGCCCCTCCCTCTTTTACTGCAATTATGTCTTTTACCCAAATGATCAATTAAGGGTGTTCTAGCCATTGTCACACCACATAATGCGTGAGTTTAACAATAGAAGTTAAATTCCTCCATTCATTCATGCAAAATGAGCAGATTGTCCCAGTTGAGATTCTTCTTTAACTTCACAAACATAGTAATTTATGCTAATGAAAGACGTACTAGAAAATGATCTTTTTTCCAATTAGATTTATCCAATGATGGGATGGGCTCTCAAGTGAGGGGTTGATTTCTCCCCATCACTGGAAATCTTCAGGCAGGAGTTGATGGCTTATTTCTGAGAGGTTTCACTGAGTGAAATTGACATTAGTAAGCACTGGACCAAGGTGATAAATACAACCCGCTCCTCCTGCAAAATTGTGTAATCTCACATACACAATTAGATAAAAAGACAGTATGGTTGTAGTTTGGACAGTTCACTAGGTCATGGCTTTAATTAGAAGTATTCTTTACATCTTATTGAGATACAAGCAAGCATTTAGTCAGTACCCTTTAGCTCACTCATAGCCCAAGTGGAAAATCTAAGGAAAAAAAGGGTAGTTTCCGTCCCACACATACAGGAAGGTTTTCCAGGCCTGTCGCAGGCACAAAAACAATATGGGAAGCTCTGTGCATCACCTCAGAAAGGTAGCTTCCCTGGTCGCTCCTTTGTGGGTGAAGAATCTACACAGTGTGATGATTGTATGATCAAACTGGGGTTCAGGCTTCTGTATGACAGATCTAGGAACCCTTAGATCCTCATGGCTCCGATTTCATTTCTGAAGATGCCTTTCAAGAGAATGCAGGGCCCACGTCCCCAATGTGAACACAATGGAATGCATGTTCTTTCTGCCCCACCTCCGTGGGAGGGGCACCAAGCCTCAACCTGATCAAACAAGCGGGAAACTTTTATTTTTAGAACAACTTTTTCATTACTTGAAGATTATGGTCCCTCCTATTGTTACCCTTAAACAATGTCCACTGTGTCTTTTAGCTTCTTCTATTTGTGCAGCCATGCAGGCCTTAAGAAAAGGGCCTTTAGCTTTGTAGAGCTTTATGTTGAGGATTCATTCATCAATCATGGAAATTCAGCAGTGACAATGTATTAAACTAATTCATAGGGTATCTCTAAGGTCTATCCTTTTTTTTTTTTTTTAAGTTTGCTTAATTATTTTGAGAGAGAAAGAGTGCACAAGAGGGGAAGAGAGAGAAAGAGAGACAGAGTCCCAAGCAGGCTCCATGCCATCATCATGGAGGCCAATGCAGGGCTGGATCTTATGACCATGAATGAGGTCATGACCTAGGCTGAAATTGAGTCAGTTAGTTGAAACTGACTAAGCCTCCCAAGTGCCCCCTCTAAAGTCCATCCTTAGCCCAGATCGTGTTTTACTCTCATTCTAACCATGGTTTACATAGACTCAAATTTTCAAGACATTCTCTTTCTTTGTATCATGAACCACATCACTGAAATAGAGCAAGAGACACTATAGTTCACCCTATGAAGATGACCCTGACTTCAAAACATCAAGGTAGCGGCAGACAGTGCAGCCAATGAGACATGGCACTCCGGGTAAAACTCTGGATTCTCTACTGAAATCTGTGACTTTCTGGTTGAGTTACTCCATTATTCTAATCCTCATTTTCATTATCTGCAAAATGGGGAGGTGATAAACAGTATCTTCCTCAAAGCGCTGCTGTGGTAACTGAAAGAGGCCATCCACATAGTACATAGCATGGCGCCTACCTTGCACCAGGCGTTAGTGATTATTAGTCAAGTATGTTGCAAGATTTTGACCATTTCCTGAGAGTCTTACAGATTAAAAACCAAAAAGTAATCCAAGTTCTAATTGAAGACTTCAAAGAAAACATCTGTAATTTGTTCCAAGTGGCATGCCCTTTTAATTGGCATTAATTCAAGTAGCTGGCTCAGGTGCTGGCTTCAGGCGTTTTCTGCTCGCAGACACTGGTCGAATGGAGCAAACACTCATTTTAGAGCCAAGAGATGTGGCTTCTTCTCTGAACTCTGCCACCAACCCCTGCCCCCAATTGACCTTGACAAACCCTTTCTCCATATCTGATTCTCAAGTTTCTCATCTGAATATAGATATAGGTATAGATATGGATAGATATAGATATAGATATATGCATTCTCTTACAGATCAAGGGCTCAGTGAACTATAAAGGCCCAGTGGTCATTTCCAAGGACTCCTTTCCTAAAGGTCCCTGGGGACGTGGAGAATTCCACCCACTGATAGGAGATCTTTTAGGAGGAAAGGGAAGGAATAAGGACAGGATTTTTAACTAAGACCAAAAAACCAAAAATGAGATTACAATTCTCTTTCTAACATAATGGGCCAATCAATCAGCCACACTTCAGGGGACCTTATTGAGTACAAGGTACCGTTGTGTGAAGAGGAACGGAAGACAGCATTCTAGAAAGCAACAGTGAGGTTGAAAAGCAGGCTTCTAAAAGGTAACAAGCATAGCAATACAATAAGTATAATCGATTGATTATAGGAAGTACTTGCATGAGGCTGTCGTGAGCCCTAAGCATCTGCCTTGGAGCTTTGCACGTACTAACTCTTTCATTCTCCCAGCAACACTATTTGTATCCTTATTTTCTTGATGAGCAAACTGTGACGCACAAAGCTTAGCAAACTTGTCCGGGGTTCCATTGCTAGTAGGGATGGGAGCTGGGGTTCAACTCCAGGTAGCTCAGCTCTAGATTGGTCCATTTTGCTCATGACTAAGACTTAAAAGGATAAGCAGGGCCAAGTGAGGACAGAACAGATGCGAGGTGAGCAGCCTCTGGCTGTGGCAGGAGGGAACATACTTGTCACTTAATATAGCTGCCAGCCAGTGTGGTCAGACCTTTGCTAAGTCCAGAGGAAGTGAAATGAATCACTCCACAATGTCAGTACCGCATTGTCCTGAGCCAATTAGGAAGTTTCTTGCCATAGTCTGTTTTCCTTGGTGTTTCCAAAGTAACAATGTGCTCCATTCTGAAACCCAGTCCTTTATATTAGATGGACATCACCTTTATAAATATTATAAGGCTCTTTCTTGGGAATGTGCTGGAACTGGAGTTGAAACATGAAAATAAGGAGATTCATCATTAAATTCTAGCACAAATAAAATAATAGCATTGGGAGCCTATAAATTGTATTAACCCTCCATCTGACAGATAGGAAAAGTGAGGTTCAGAGAAACTGGCTTCACTCACAGCGAGCCAGTGACTGAGTGAAAGATCTGGAGACAGAGGAAATCTTCCCAGCCTACCATCTGAAGAAAAGGAAAAGCCTAAACCCATGTGCACTTCAGGCAGGACAAATGAGGATGATGGGGGCATTTTTTTTTTTAATTTCTGAGAGAGAGAGAGAGAGAGAGAGAGAGAGTGAGCAGGGGAGGGTCAGAGAGAGAGGGAGACACAGAATCTTAAACAGGCTCCAGGCTCTGAGCTGGCTGTCAGCACAGAACCTGACACGGGGCTTGAAACCACAAACCGCGAGATCATGACCTGAGCCGAAGTCGGATGCCCAACTGACTGAGCCACCCAGGTGCCCCGATGGGGGCATTTTTAGAGCCATCAGAAGCATCCAGGAAACCAAAAGACACAGAGACTCAAGCGTAAGGTCTACAAGAAAGACCTTTTCACAGGAAAAATGGACCCTAAGTGGAAAAGAACTCTTGGCAAAGGAATGAGTTCTCAGGCACCGGGCGTGTCCAAGTTGAGGGTATTTAGAACCCTAGGATGGCCTGCCCCAGCTCAGAGGATAGACACCCACTTGCTCCAACAAAGCAGAGAAGATCATCTGGTGGTAATCAGCAGGAGTTTGAGTAAACATTGGGGACGCCATAGGAAGGCTTCCTGAAGGCCACGATCTGTTACAATGCCAAGGTGCTATGCTGATGGGGTGATGATGAAGATGTAGAAAGGGAGAGGGATAAGTACACTAAAAATCATTCGTGTTGTTTTCAAAATCTCATTATCAAATCTATATCACCAAGCTGGTTTAAAATCCATCCGTCTTGGGGCGCCTGGGTGGCTCAGTTAGTTAAGTGTCCAACTTCGCCTCAGGTCATGATCTCACAGTTCGTGGGTTCAAGCCCTGCGTTGGGCTCTGTGCTGACAGCTCAGAGCCTGGAGCCTCCTTCAGATTCTGTTTCCCTCTCTCTCTCTGCTCCTCTCCCGCTCGCACTAGGTCTCTCTCTCTCTCTCAAAAACAAAATAAATATTAAAAACTTTTTAAATTAAATCTATTCATCAGCCAACAAAGAATAATCAGATCATTGTACAATTAGTTGTTAGAAGAAATTCAGGCATCTGTCTGTCCTTGAATTAACTGTTTTGTGGCTACCTTACTAAGTTTCCAGCCACTGTGTGTGGGTATGCCTCTCTATGCCTGTGCTCCAGTCTTAGGTAACACTCTTTGCAACCATTGATAATATGGATTTTCCGTAGTTTTATCAGGAGTGAGGACGGCATATCATGATCCTTTGGGGGAATAGCCCAGGTTCCCCTCCAGATACCAAACAGCTCGTCAGCAAGCAGACAGAGGCCTCAGCCCTGAGGAGCAGAGATAGCACTGTCCTAAGACAGCAGTGAATGTGGGGTCCCCAAGCAATGTTGTACTGCCCCCCATGGAGCTGGCCAGCCACAGGACATTGACTTTCCTGTATCCTAACCACAACACTGGGCACTCAGTTCAGTCTAAACCCCAGACCACAGCAGGACGCAGGCAAAAGAATCAAACTCACATAACTGTTGATTATGACTGCCATACCAACAGGTTGGACTGATACTATTTCATTGACCTGGCCCAGATCTTCTCCTGGTATTGGGGGCATGGAGCCTGAGGAGTTGCAAGACTTCTGTTCACTCGTTTCCTTCACAAAGTCGCTGTGAAATTCAAATCAAGGATGACAAAGTTCCAAAGACAGGCTTAGCTTTCTGTTCCCCTGCCCTAAAAATGATCCACAAGCTGTGTGATCTCTGGCACGTTACTTGCCCTCTCTGCCATTAGGGGGAAAGTGAGGGGCTTGCTTTAGGCTAATGTTAAGGTCATCTTCAGTTTTGAAAATCCTTTCCTCCTTCTGAAGGAATTGGATTCTTCTTCATTTAGTGACTCCAAGAGGGTCCCAGAAACTAGACAGGACTAAGGCAAGTGCACATTCAGCGTTGACCTTCCAGAAGCTGTTAAGACTGGACAATGAAATTACTGAGCACTCTGGATCATCAAAATAAAGTTAGCACCATTCCCCAGGGCCGCCTTCAGCAGACAGCAGAAGGGCATCGAGCGTACTGTGGTCAATGCGTTGGGTTTCGCTGTGTGGAGTGACAGGGCTTGCTCTTGCTGGGGCTCTCTCTCTCTTAGGCTGCTCTCTCTTCTAAGATTCTGTGGACTTATGTTTTTAATAGTTTCCATGAAAAAGGAGGCAGGAAGACTCGGGCAAAACCATTCCCTGTGTTCCAAACCTAACAAGAAATAGAGCGAGACCCTTCAATGACTCAAGTTTATTCGTGAAAGTCAATGTGAATTTGATTTGTGACATATATGGATGTGTGCCCTTCTGTTTTGTTAAAGTGCTGTTAGTTCAGAGGAAGAACTGCAGAAACTGGCGCAGTCCCTCCCCATTCCTTTTCGCTCCGAAGGAAATTGTATTCACTCCTGGGCTCTCGCTGGAGGGTTGGAGGGAGGGATGGAGATAATGCTCCATGAAGGGTTAATTAAGACATGCACCCCTCTCTTTTTAAAAACAATGTTTAAATGCCTTGTTTCTTCTCGCTGTTTTCCCTCAACTCCAAACACTGGTAAAACATAACTCTTCCAGGAGTCTAGCTTTGCTATAAAGTAATTTATTCTCCTTTTTTTCTTTAATTACAGTATTCTCAAATGAGAGATGAAGTATTCAAGTCAAACTTGGTCTGTGCGTTTATGGTTCTCCTATTTATCACGGCAATACAAAGTTTGCTTCCTTCTTCAAGGTAAATACGAAAGGACTCAGTCATCAGGTGAAATGTCTTTGTGAGTTAATGGTCCCTCAGCTGGGGCAGACCACTGACCTTTACAAGGGATCGGAATTTAAAATAACGGAATCTAGGATCCACACTGAAATGTTTGCCAATATCGGGGTCTATCCCGGTTGTCTTACTCTGCGTCATCTCCCTGCTCCACCGAGGCAAGAGCCGTTCCCCAATCTCAATAAAAACAACAACCAAAATCAAAATAGGCCCCGCTCTTACTTGACATTGTACCTATGAATGCGGCAAGTAAGTATCAAAGCCTCTATCGCCATGGTCTCCTTCCTTTGTTAATTCCTCTTTGTGGTTCATAGATACAGCATCATAGCTTCCTGGGCCAGCAGAGGTGGCATTTTAATAACACTCTAAACACCTATATGTGGCCAGTCACCATTACAAATACTTTACGTGCAGTAACGCATAAAATCCTCATGGCAACCCTGTGAAGTAGGTACTACTGCTGTCCCCATTTTAAAGAAGAGAGGACTGAGGTCTGGAGTAATGGAATGGTTGGCACAAGGGCTTGCGGTTGAAAATGTTACAGCCTGGATTCAAACCCAGGACGTCTCCTTCCAGAGTCGGGCTCTTGATGCTCCATCCAGACACAGACTTATATTATATGGGTCATGAGCGCTGTAGCCAGTGTTGGGACCAAGTTCAGGATTAGGCTAGTGGCCATACTTTGTGCTCTTTCTGTACTTGGATGAAGCCCCTACCTGCTTTCTCAGGTAAATTCCCTTCTCCCAAAACTTACCATGAGTTTTCCCCTTTGATGCGATCGACAAATATTTGTTTAATGTCTAATACAGGCAAGCAACATGCTAGACCTTGAGTATGGTATAATTTTGTGGGAGGAGGTCTGCATCCTCTAAGACACACTAATGATGACTCCCAGTTAGTGAGCACTTATTACCTGGCAGGAAAATGCTCAATCCTTTGCATGGATCATCTCCACAAAGCCTCAAAAACAACCAGGAAATGAGGGTGCACTCCGATTTCCATTCTGTAGATGAGGATGCATCCAAGGTCACATACCTGAATAATGGCTGAACTGGGAGTTGAACCCAGAGACAGAGTCTGTGCTTTTAACTACTTACCTACTTTGTACCAAAATCAGCGATTCATGATGACCAGATTGTTTAAGGAAAAGTTTGCAGAAAAGCAATATTTTGAGCCGAGCAGGATGAGATGGGAGAACATTCCCAGTTAAAAAAAAAAAAAAAAAAAAAGAGCATTGGCAAAGGCACGGAGGTGCGGAAACCCCTGTGTTTGTAGAATCGTGGGCACATGGGAGTCTAGGTTAGAGGTTTAGGCAAGGCAACAGTGGGCGCCACGGCTGAAGAAGGAGTGAGCTAGCACAGATGCTGTGACCACAGTGATAAAAGGTGCTCAAGCTCAATAACACTCAGAGAATGGCCATGCTAGACCTCTCTCGATCAGCAGGGGTACCAGGAGAAGGAGACAGGTGGGGACAGAGGGAGTATATTTCTGAATGTCTCAAAATTCCCACATAGTGAACAGCTAGACAGCAGAGCCCAAAACCTCATGGACCGTTACAACAGAAGCAGGTTAGGCAGTCGCCCCACAAATTCTCAGATGGAAGTGGGTGGTCACAGTTTCCCAAGAGCCCCAGGATTGGTGTGACGTCAGCATCTGTGTGTGAGGAATCAGAAACAAGCAAGTAGGCACCTGTCATATCTAGGAACAAAAGAGCCCCAGGAGAGCCAGCTGGGGGCCATTCACTGGGAAGTGTCATGGGCCAGATTGAGAGCGCAGCTGAAAGCCAGAAGGGTTTGCTTAATCCAGCATCCAGGGGGTGCAAAGGACCACAGTAAGGTCTGCAGAGCATGAACCATCACACATGAAGACCCCCCCCCCAAACCTACCACCTCACCTCCCTCCCAGGAGAGGCCTTGGAAGGACCTCTGTGAGGGAAATCAAGATTCCTCACAACAAGGAATATAGAGGGAAAAAAGGAAAGAGAGAGTCCTTGTGAAAGTGGAAAGAGAATGTAGCCATCACTTTTTTGGATGCCACAGGAAAATAACTACAGAAAGAGCTCTCCAGAGTTTAAAAAAAAAAAAAAAGCTCTCCTAAATCACACCTATTTCTAAAGGTTCACCAAGGTTAATTTGGCACCAAAATGAGCAACAAAACATATTAGTGGCAGTCCCGTGCCGGCTATTACAGGGAAAAAAGGGGAAAAAAAATAGATCAATATCCTCAGAGTTGATTAAAACACTGCAAAAAGACAGGCCCACAACATATATCAAATCTTTAACCTGCTACTTCAAAAGGAATTGAAGCACTTAATGTGGTTCAAGACATGAAATAACAGTGTAAACCAGAATTAGAAAAACTTAGAAATTCGACAAGAAAGCTCAGGAAGGGAATAAAAATGACAAGACAGAGAGACTTCAGAAATGAAGACTTTACAAGAGGGAGCACGGAATGCATAAACACAGCAAGGAATGGCTTCAGAGGAACAGAAGGTGAAAAGGAAGGATTTTTTTTTTCATCAAAAAGAAGAATAAGAGGGTTCTCAGGGCCCCTCCCCCCCACCTTCCCGCCACACTGAGAAGAACCCAGAATATTAATGGTGGCTTATGGCTGAAAGGGCTACAAGACACAGATTCTTTCTGGGAAAGGGTGCTCAGAGGAGCCCAGTTCAAGAGGGGAGACGAAAAACAAGGACCCAAGAGGAATTTGAAGTCACCCATACATATATAGCCACTGCAGACACTACCCAAGAGGAATTTGAAGTTGCCCTTACATATACAGCTACTGCGGACACTAAACATAGCCCACCTCTGAGGGACATTTACCTAAATCCTCACAGTAAAGATAGATTCACCTCCATTTCTCTTACCTAATACAATATGACCAGTTTTCCACAAAAAATACAGGGCATTTCGGAAGGCAAGAAGAGGCAAAGCAATCATTAGAATCAGATTCAGGTATGACAAAGATGCTGAAATTATCAGAGAATTTAAAATAGCTATTTGTAATGTATTAAGCACTCCTCACAAATCTGCGTGTCATCCTTGTGCAGGGTCATGCCAGTCTTCTCTGTTTCATTCCAGTTTTCATCTATGTGGTGCTGAAGCAAGCACAGTATATTAGGTGTTTCAACAGAAAAATTAGACACCGTGCAAGAACAGATGTGCAGTATAGGTAGAGAGAAACTCTTAGAGTCAAAAGGAAATATGAGGAATGAAAACACTCCAACAGAAAGAATGAATGGGTTCATCAGTAGGCTCAACAAGGCCATGGAAAGAATTAGAGAGCTTGAATATATACAGGTCAATAGAAACTCGCAAGCTGAAACACAAAAAGAAAAATAAGTGGGGGAAGAAAAACAGGCCAAAGCATTTAAGGACTTGCTTTAAATATAAAAACTAAAGTCAATTAAAAGTAAATGGAGGGAGAAACGTATACCATGCTAACAGTAATCAAAAGAAAGCTATTGTAACTATATTAAGTTCAGTCAAAGTAGACTCAGAACAAGGCAAATTAGCAGAGGTGAAGAAGGACATTACATAATGATAAATCAATTCTCGAAGAAAACATATGTATGTCATGTCTTGTATCTGTTTATGAAGAAAGTGTCAAAGTACAGGAAGCAAAGCCCGATAGAACCGAAAGGAGAAAGAGACAAGTCTGTTACAGTCCGTGACTTCAGCATTGCGTCAAGGACGAGGAGATGAAGCAGTACTGTCAGCTCGTGTTACCTAATCAACTTTGATAGACTCTTCCATGCAAGAAGGATATACAATCTTCTCAAGCTCAGGTGGGACATGTCATAAACTACATTCTGGGCCATAAGCCACACTTCGTCAAGTTTAAAAGAGTAGAAATTATACAAAGTATGCTCTCAGACCCCAGTGGGATTAAACTAGAAATCAATAACAGAAGGATAGCTGGAAAATTGCCCAATAATTGAAGGTTAAATAACATACTTCTAAATAGCACATGGGCCAACAAAGAAACCTCAAGAGAAATTTTAGGAGCACCTGGGTGGCTTAGTCGGTTAAGCGTCCGACTTTCGCTTAGGTCATGATCTCGTGGTTTGTGGGTTCGAGCCCCGCGTCGGGCTCTGTGCTGAATGCCAGCTCAGAACCTGGAGCCTGTTTCAGTCTGTGACTCCCTCTCTCTCTGACCCTCCCCTGCTCACGCTGTCTCTCTCTCTCTCTCCTAGAAATAAATAAAACGTTAAAAAAAAAGGAAACTTTAAAACATTTTCAGCTAAATAAAAATGAAAATTCAATTTATCAAAATTTGTAAGATGCAGCCAAAGTAGTTCTCAGTAATAAATGCATGTGTCATGAAAGAGAGATCTAAAATCAATAATCTAAGTTCTTCCTTGGGAAACCAGAGAAAGAAGAAGAATTTAAACCTAAAACAAATAGAAGACAAGAAATCATATGAATTAGGGCAGAAATCAATGAAATTGAAAACAGGAAAACAACAACAAAAAAACCCCAACAAAACAGAAATCCACTTCTCTGAAAATACCAATAAAATCAATAAACCCCTGGCCAAGTTAACAGAAGAGAGAGGTAAAGAGACACACACACACACACACACACAAATTACCAATATCTTAAGTGAAAGAGTTTTTCACTACAGAACCCATGGCCATTAAAGTGATAATAAAAGAATACTACATACAGCTCTATGCCCACAAATTTGATAATTGAGGTGAAATATACCAACTTATTAAATGAAACACAAACTACCCATGTCCACATAAAAAGAAAAAGTAACCTGAATAGCTCTATATTTATTAAAGAAACCAAATCAATAATGTAAAAACTTAGTAAGAAGTAAAACACCAGGGTTTTACTGGTGAATTCTACCAAAGATCTAAAGAAAAAAATAATACCAATTCTACATAACCTTTTCCAGAAGTTAGAAGTGGAAAGGACAGTCCCTAACTCATTTTACAAGGCCAGCATCATCCCAGTATCAAAATCAAGCAAAGACATTGAAATAAAGGAAGACTGCGGACCAATATCTTTCATCAATATGGACATAAAAATTATCAATGAAATATTATCAGATCAAATTCAACAATGTATAAAAATAATTACACACCATGACCAAATCGAAATTATTCCAGATAGGCAAGGTGTATTCACCATTTGAAAATCCAATGATATAATCCACCATATCAACAAGCTAAAGAAGAAAAATCGCATGATCACCTCATTTGACACAGAAAAGCATTTGACAAAATCCAAAGCTCATTAAAGAAAAAATCTCGGAAAAACTAAAAATAGGGGCACCCTGGTAGCTCAGTAGGTTAAGCGTCTGACTTCGGTTCAGGTCATGATCTCGCGGTTCGTGAGTTCAAGCCCCGCATCAGGTTCTGTGCTGACAGCTTAGAGCCTGGAGCCTTTTCAGATTCTGTGTCTCCCTCTCTGTCTGCCCCTCCCTTGCTCATGCTCTGTCTCTCTCTGTCTCAAAATAAATAAATAAACAAAAGAAAAGAAAAGGAAAGAAAAGAATTAAGAATAGAAGGGAACTTCATTAACTTGATAAATATAGTCTACAAAGAACCTTAACTAGCATCATCCTTAGTGGTGAAAGACCAGAAGCTTTCCCCGTAATGCCACAAACAAGACAAGAATGTACTATCTCACTACAACTATTTAATATCATATTACACATTCTTGCTAGTAAAATAAGACAACAAAAAGGAATAAAAGGCATACATATGGGAAACAAAGAAATAAAACTATGTGTATTGGCAAATGATGTGACTTTCTATGTAGAAAATCCCCAAAAATCCACCAAAAAAGAGAAAAACCCTCCTAAAATTTATGAGCAAATATAGCAAGGTCCCGGCATACCAGATCAATACACAAAATCAATCGCTTTGCCATATACAAGCAATTAAAAATTGGCATTCAAAGTTAGACAATATTTTTTAAAGCTCCCAAAATTCAATACCTGGGTATGGATCTAACAACATATGTACAGAATCTGTTTGCATGAAACTGAAAAACACCAATGCAATGCAATAAATCAAAAAAGATATAAATAAATTCTGTGCTCATGGGTTGAAAGGCTTGATATTATTAAAATTTCAGTTCTTCCCAACTTGATCTATAGATTCAATATAGTATCACTCAAAATCCTAGCAAGCTAGTTTGTAGATATCAAGACACTAATGCTAACATTTATATGAGAAGGCAGAGGATGTAGCATAGCCAATAAAATACCAAAACAAACAAACAAACAAACAAACCCAACAAAACTAGAGTAGTCACACTACCTAATTTTAAGATAATATAAAAAGAGTGAGCCCAGAAATAAACTCACACTAGTCAACTGGTTTGTTACAAGGTGCAAAGTCAATTCCATGGAGGAAGACTATTTTTTTCAAGAAATAGTCTGGAAGAATTGGGCATCCATATGAAAAAAAAAAAAAACCTATACATAAACCTTACACCTTTCACAAACATAACTCCAAATGGTTCACATACCTAAATGCAAAATTATAAAACTTCCAGAAGAAAACATAGGAGAAATTCATGATCTTGGGATTGGCTGGGAGTTTTTAGATATAATGCCCAAATCATGATCCATGAAAGACAAAGCTGACAGTTTGGATTTTCTTAAAATTAAAATCCTGCTGGGTGAAAAGCACTGTTCAGAGAATGAACACAAACCACAGACTAGAAGACAGTGTTAGAACTCACATATCTGATGAAGGACTTGTGTCCAAGATTTACAAAGAACTCTTAAAACTCAACAATAAGAAAACAAATAACCCAATTTTTAAAATAGGCAAAAGATCCAAGAAGACACCTCACCAAAGAAGATAAACAAATGTCAAAAAAGCATATGAAAGATGCTCAATATAATTTTCCATTAGGGAAATGCAAATTAAAACAACAATACTATACCAACACACACCTATTACGATGACAAGGGCCAGAAAATAAGGAAGTATTCACACACACACACACACACTCACACACACACAAGACGGGAGAATGTCAAAGGGATGTAGGAGCCAACTGAAAAAACTCCCCAGAGCCAAAGCTGAAACAACTTAAGTAAGAAAATAAATAAAATAGAATTGGGTTATAACCCAAAATATAAAATAAATATCTGTGGGTGGATACTGATAGAAATAAGTGAGTGAATGAATAAATTAAGAATGGGTCAATCTCCCATTCAGAAGAGTTCCAAATAATCTATGTAGCTACTCTTTCCTCAAGGAGGTGGAGTTTAACTCCTTACTCCTGTGGGCAAGTGTGGCTATCCTAAAAGTATCTTCCTTACAAAGAGTACAGTATGAGTGGAGAGAAAGCATGGAAAAATAAGACACCTACCTACTGTCTCAGTCAGCTGATGAAGGGTAACCTCAAATCAATAGTGATAAATCATGTTGATAGGATGTGATGAAAATGGCACATAACCTTTGTGGTCTTCCTTTCAAAAACCCATAACCTAATCATGAAAAAAATCAGATGAATTCCAATTGAAAAACATTCTGCAATATACCTGGCCAGTACTCCTCACAACTGTCAAGGTAATTTAAAGCAAAGGATGTCTAAGAAATTGTCATAGTGAGGAGAGCCTACGGAGATATGACATCTTAATGAAGGTGGTATCCTGGATTGTAGATACAAATATAATCCTAGAAATAATGTCCAACCCAGTATCTATGAGCATAACAAGGGGCCATACTGCGCTCTTGCAGTAGTATTCCAGGTTTTATTTTAAAAAATTTGGGGTGGGGGGGAATAATGTATGATTCCAAGGATGGCATGGGAAATATGCAAGATGAGACTTGAACATGTCCTACTAGAAAGAAAGGAAGCCATCAAGTTTATCAGCCACACCAAAGGACTCAGAAGCCACACTGAAGAAGCTCTCACTCTCCCAAAATGGAATAATTTGAGCTTCAGGATGGATAAGTGTTAAAATGTTCAGTGAAAACCCAGCAAATATTTTTAACTTTATGCATTTATGATAACAGTTTTTGAAGTTGGTGACTGTCAGTAAACAATACAGAACTGATGGTTTATCTTGGAAACTAGTAAAAAAGAAGGAGAAGAAGAAGAAGGAGAAAAAGAAGAAGAGAAATATTTTTTTCTTTCCTGCATGAAGTGCACCACAGAATTACCAAATAGGATGGGAGTGGGAACATCGTCAAATTGTTCATGCCAGTAATTTTGAAAGAAATTATAGAATTAAGGTGTCGCCTTTTTCCGACAATGAAATTAATGGATCAAGGACTGAGCATCAGAGGACACTATCCATACAAAAGGAGAGACAACTGTATCTCCTAATTGAAGGACATAACACTTTTCTAGTCTTACTGAAGGGATTAAATGTAAGTGATCAGGCCTTTGAATCCAGCTTCCGATGTGCAGGACTCACGGAGGATGAAGGGTGGTGAATGAGTGTGCAGAAGTAAAATCCAGGCAGTGGGAGATGCTATCAGTCACGGGGGATATATTCTTCTGTAAATGAACTGTAAAGAAAATAAAGGGATAATGAGAGAACCTGTAGATTTGTTTTCAAAACTTAAAAGATAAAGCAGATGTAATTTAAAAATGGTCAAGACTAAAATGTAATGTCTAATAAGATAAAACTATAAAGGAATGGAAAGTGATTGGGGGTGAAAGAGAGGGGTAGCTGGGCGTAGGGATAGGCTTGCAGAGTTCCCTGCAGAGCTCTGTTTCATGAACTCAGTGGTCATTACAAAGGCAGGCATGTTATAATAACTAATTAAGCTATACTTCAGGGTGGCTTTCTGTATTTATGCTTCATTTTACAATTTAAAAAGTTTTGAGAGAGAGAGAGAGAAGGGAAGACAATGTACCTCTGCTAAATTGAATCCCTGTTATGAGCCAGACTTGTGTTCAATGCTAGGAATAGATCAGTGAACCAGAAAAGACCAAAAAAATCTGTTCTCCTGGATCTTAGAATCTAGTGGCAGGAGACAAAGAAATAATTAAAATATATGCGTATGTCTAAATGTATACGCCATATATAGCTACTTATATGATGCGTTATATAGACCCATATGTAGATGTGTCTGTTATGCTGGGCATATAGATGATGTATATGCCATTATGTAGCTACTTATATGCTATATATATAGATCCATGTGTAGATATGTCTATGTCTATATTATGCATATAGATAATGTATATACTCTGTGTGTAGATATGTATTTACTATGACAATGAATGAATCAGGGAAGTTACCAGGGAGTGCCATAAGGAAATGGGTTTCCTGACTCCCCAAGAGCCATGTGGGGCCCAGGGTGTCAGGGATGGTCTCAGGGTGGTGAGCTGTGAGTGATGGCAAGGTCTTGCCAGATTCCCCCAAACTTCCAGAACTCTCCTCTTGACTCTGGTCAGTGGAGTTATGGGAGCCGAGAAGGGCCATATCTGGTGCACTCACTGGGTGTTGACATTCCTAACAAACATCCTTACTGTACCCATTTGTGCTGGACCCGTGAGGTACACCGTCCCGGTCCCTGTCATCAATAAGCAGGGGTAAGGCAATTAGCTGAACAGCTAGACTGCAGCGCAAAGACTCCTTTGGTAGAGCAAGCGGAAGATGGAAGAGGATGTATAGGAGTGACGTAAAGCAAAATGGATCAAGGCAGGCTTCCCAGAGGAGGTGACTGTCCTCTCAACCGCCTCCTGAAGGAGCTGGCTAGGTCATGGGAGAAGACTGAGAAGGAGGTGACGCCTTGCTGAGGAATTGTGACAGGTTGGCAGAGAAGACACTTTGAAGCGTTTTAATCAAAGAAGCCATATGGTCGGCTTTGTGTGTAGAAGGGTCACACTAACATGGAAAATGAATAGGAAGAATGGCCTGTCATTGGGAAGGCCAGTAGGAGGCAGCTGCAAAACTCTGGGTGAGAGATGGGGGGGCAAGATGGTGGTGGTGGTAGTGGAGCAGAGTAGAGAAGAAGAATTTGCTAGACGGGGCAGAGATGGACTGGTGGCGGGGGGCGGGGGGATGGAAATGGAGGGGAGCCCAGGCAGGAAGAGTCACTATGCCAAAAGGGAACTGGGTGTGGCACTTCCCGTGGCCTAGGCAGGCTCCCTTCCTAAGTGCCGTGACCAAGGAAGGTGAGCCAGCCCTGATGCCCGCTCCCTGGCTTGACGGGGAGAGACTCGGATCCACGTGCACCTGCTGGTGTCACGAGTCTCTGACTTTGGGGTACAAACTGAGACACCAGCCAGCACCCCAAGCCCGCTTGCTCAGCGAAGAGAAAAAAACTGACATCGAAGAAAACGTCCAAGTTGAGCTCTGACCAGACAGTCCACGTGTTGTGGGGATTGAAGGGTCCCCTTGCCCCAGGCACAGCGCAGGCTTTCATTACCGTGTGCTTGTTTCCTCTCTGGCTCGTTTTGTTTCTGCTCGATTCTCTGTGAGTAAGCAGATGGTAGGTGCCTTTCACTTTGCATTTCTTCCGTTATGGACTTTTTAGCAGAGGAGACGGGCTCTGCTCATGTGACCGAAGCTAATTCCCGGCCCCCTGAAGCAAAGTTGAATGGACCTTGGCAAAGACCATGCTTGCTCGGCGCTTTGCTATAATTTCCACAGATGTTCCTCTCCCAGAGAGCAAACTGAGGAAAGAACAGAAACGATCTTTTGTGACTGTAGAACAGCGTATCTCAGTCTATGTGCATGGTGATAAGGTAGACGATACATAGAGAGGAAGCAGGGTGGGCAGGGGGAAGGAGGAGAGGGGAAAGGGAAAATATGCAAGCAAGAGAGGAAGGCTAGAAAAGAAAGCAAGAGGCACTGGATCTTATTATTTTCTGTGCACCTTATTAGCTGCATGTATGTACTTGATCTCTCTGGAGCCTCGGTTTTCTCATCTGCAAAATGCGAATTACAATGCCAACTTCTCCATGAGAATGAAAAGAACTGTATCCATTTCGATAAATTCTGATTCCCTTCCCTTTCCAGGGCCGTAACATTTTCATCTGTCCAAGTGGCTAAGAATACCTACCTCTCAGGGTTGCTATGAGGCTCAAATGTACTGTTGGACTCATAGGCTTTTTGCAGATTTTGAAGGGTGACGCAAATGTCGTTTTGGGGTATGATCCAATTTCCGTTTCCTTCTGTACCGCAAGCTGCTAAGTCTATTCACTCACCGCCGTTGATCCTTCCCTCCGCAGCAAACATCCAGTCCTGCTACCAGCTCAGACTCTGTTTTAAAGACAGACTACTGAGAACAGTTAGAACTTACGTCTACAAATGCTTTGGACAGAGCTGTTTGCAAATCCCTCATCATTTTTTTCAGACTCGGTTTCAGAAATGAAAGGTTTCATTGCCTCTTATGTACAGCAGCAACGCAAAGCAAATTCAGGACCCCTGGGCACCTGAGTAGCTCTACAATTAGATTTTAAAACTACAATTCATTGTTCTGATGTTTATGCATGCATAAAGAAATGAATGCTGAAGAGCGGCTGCAGAGATTCATAGAGGAATTTTAGATGCAGCGGCAGCGCCTTGCGTCTTGACATGAATACTCTTCCCGTAGATCCTTAAAACGCCTTTTGTAATGTTTGGATTTCACTGTGAATAGAGAACTAATGTCTTTGAGTTCATATTATGTGCTAAGCATACTGCTTTATTACTCTAACCTCAGAGCCTCCTTTAAGATGTGTGCTTAACCATTCTGGTTTTGCAGATTAAAAATTATGCTCAGAAGAGTTAGTTACTTTGCCCAGGGCTGTGTCACTGGTTAGACTTTGGAGCTATCGGTTCAAACACACAAGGTTTTGGTCCCTCTTGCCACTCACTAACCCACACTCCTAGCTTGTCCCTCCCGTCTTACCCGCTGCTGTAACAAAATACTCCAGACTGCGGGCTTATAAGTAACAGAACTTTATTTCTCACAGTCATGGAGGCTGAAAGTCCAAGATCAAGGTGCTGGCAGATTCAGTGTCTGGTGAGAGCTTTTTGCCTGGTTTGTACATGTGTCCTCACGTGGAGGAAGGGGCCGGGAGGTTCTCGGGGGGGGGGCTTTTTTATGGGGACGCTGGCCCCATTTGTGAGGGCTTCACATTGTTACCTAATCACCCCCCAAAGGCCCAACCTCCAGATACCATCAAGTGGGCATTAGCGTTCAATATACAGATTTGGGGAAACATAAGAACTCCGTCAATAGCACCTCCCTTTCCTTCGTTTCAGTAAACCCAGAAGGGAGGGCTGGTCACTTAAGATCATGTTATGGGCTCAGGTGGGGTCTGTGTGCAAATCCTGCACACAGTGCTCCAAAACATACCAAACACCCCACCAAAAGTGGACCCAAGAGCAGGGGCAGCAAAGCATCAGTTTTGTAAATTTCCAAGCAAATGCTTGCTTTGTCTGCAAAACTATGGTATAAGCTGGAAGACAGGATGTGGTGAAAATCAAGAGGTTACATAGTGTCCATTCTGAATCACCTGGAACTCCACCTGTCTCCCCTACCTACTCCACCCTCCCACACCAGGGTGGGGTTGCACTGCTCCCGTTCCCAGAAAGCACTATACAATGCACATACCCTCCAACCAGTGCCAAAGGAATGAAGAAGACCAGGGCAGTTGTCTATTGGTAATTCCTGGGGGCACCTGAACTTCTGCTCGGGAAAAGATGGCCAAGCCTCTTCTCAAGGAGAAGGTCATGGCTCTGGCTTCCCAAACATCATAGTGGATCTAGGAGAAGAGGCCCAGCAGATACAGAGGCTAGACAATGGGCAAGAATTCTTTTCCCTATGAAGGCTGATGAGGGGAGGAACAGCCCCTTCTCTCCCCACAAAAAGCATAATTCAGTGAGTGTTTATGGAGCGCTTTGTGTGCTCAGCTCTCTACCAGGTGTCAACGGAAGAATCCAGAGAAAAGCTGAGCCTTGAAGGCTAGGCAAGACATTCCCCCAGGAGAGAGCACAGAAGTAGAAGGAGCACAGTCCTAAGGAGCCTGTGCCTCAGTGTTGCCTGTGGAGGGCGGAGAGGCGAGACAAGGAGCCCAGGGCCGCTCTCGTGGCCCCGAGCGCCGTGGAGGTCCACGGACTGTGGATGGCAGCAGAGGCCACACGAGAGATGAGATTCCCGCTGAGCGGCTCTCAAGAGTCGCCTTGGCAAGCGTTGCTTCTGCCTCACGCTTTGAAACAAGGCATCCGCATTCTCAGGGGCTGCCTCATGTTATTGAGACGCATCAGCCTCGAAATCGGCCCCCTTTCTCCCGGGACCGCCTGACAAAGCGATCCACCTGCATCCTCCTTCCTGTGCCTCCCCTGGGTGCCCAGTACAATGGTGTGCTGTTCAGGAGTGTTTTTCCAGCCTGTGTGGGGGGAAGTTTCCCGTCTGCCCAGAGCCCTCTGGGACCCCACTGCAGCACAGACCTTCTGTTCTTATCTAGAACGCCTGCAGAGATTTCCTGTCAAGGTGATCCTTAAAATCAAAACTGTGCAAGTATTTTTTTTAAAAAGGGGGGGAAAGAAAAGAAAACCTCCAACAATGAAAACTGGGGCCGTGGGAAGAGTGACTTCCTGGCCTTGGTGATGCTTCTGCATGCACAGGGGCTTGCCGGGCTTGGTTACTCCCCTGCCTTGCAAATGTCTCATCCCCTGGCTTTCCTGGTGCTACGTGCTCCTCTTCTGCTCACTTGATGACATTTCGTAAATTCCTTTTGCTGCCTTCTCTTCTTTCAGCCCTTCAGCTTCTCCTGTGCCTTCATCTGTGGTTCTCTTATTTCTCACCCTCCTTGGGCAAGCTCCCCACTTCTCAGATCTTCAACCACCACCTCATCACCCCAGACCCGAGTTCCGCTACCACCCCCTCTGACTGCCTAACCTTCTGGACATCTCTAGCCAGATGATTCAGAAGCACCAAAAATGCAGCTGGCTCCAAATCAAGTTCATTATCTTTATCTTCTACCGATCAGCTTCTCTTCCTGCACTTAGCAATTAAGACGGTAAAAGCATGAGTGTGATCCTTGATGACACCTCTCTTACACACACACACACACACACACACACACACACACACACACACACACCACTAAGATTACCTCCACATCTTTCATTGAATCTCCCAGCTATCAGTGTGGCTACCTTATGTCCCTCTCTTGGTAACTCAGGCCCCAACTTTTTAAACCACTGTTAAACACTTTCTCTCCTCTTCACTCTGTCCCCCACCTCCCAGCATGGTTGTCCTTCAGATATGCAGATCTGACCGTGTCCTTTCTGATTAAATATCTGGAGCTTTCTACACAGCATTTATAAGACCCCTTACACTCCAGCCCAACAGCCTCATGACCCGGGTTAGTGGATGTTCTCAACACACAGGTCACTCTTCTTCTCCTGATGCTCTTATGCTCTCCACTTTCCCTCCCTCAAACCCTTTCAAGGCCTGACCCCAATGTCGCCTCTTTTGTGAATCCTCCCATGATTGCATTTCCTATTTTCTAAATGATGGTTGCTCAAAGCCCTTTAGAGATCATAGCATGTTATCCAATAGTGCATTGTTTGTATGTCCATATTCCCCTTCAGATGATGATCTCCTAAAGGATGAGGAAGATATGTCTTGGGGCAAGGTGCCCCAGGATGCCTACCACTGTGCCTGGGAAGCATGAATAAGTAGATGAAACGACAGATGCAGAAAAAGATGACCGCAAACATGGGAGATCAGTCACCCACCTAAATGATTAGGATGGCACAGTGGGTTATAAATCGTAGCTCCAACACTAAACTCAGTGACCCCTGGGAAGTTGCTTTTCTCTGAGCCTTAAATCTTCATCTGAAAAAAAGAGATCGAGAGGTGGAAATAAGCTATTCTATAAAGTTAGCATTGTGTCTAGCACATAGAGCTCAGTACATTACCAACACTAGTGTTATTCATAATAAGTGAGAAAATCCAGAAAGAAGGATAGTAAGGCATTGTTAGAAGAAGGTAAGTCCAACTCCATTCACTAAATGTGTGTTTATTGAGCACCAACCAGTGGAAGATGCTGAAGCCACATGGATGAACTCACTATACAGAGGAAGGAGCCACTTCCATCAAGGGACCCTTAAATGTGCAACAGTTTTCTGGCTGGAAGAGAGGTAGAGAAATTCGAGATGCCAGTGTAGGGCACAAATGGCTGGACAGAGAACAGGGAACAAGGATGAATTCCACATGCTTGCTGGTTGGTTGGTGAAGAAGCAAAGATGACTCCATAGATGGGGGGAGGGGGGTTGAGATAACCAAAGTTGCTAGGAACAGCCTGACACCCTGCAGAGGTGTCCAATAGACAGGGACTACCATGGAGCAGAGCTTTGGTGAGACCTTGAAGCTCAAGATGGATACTTGGGAGTGAAGTTGGAAACTTGGGCAAGGATGAATTCTCCTTACCTATGGTTCAGTTTGCACCTTTACTCAGATCCCAAGCAGCACATAGTGTATTCTGTGCAAACCTTGGTCATCACTACAAACTGAGCAACTTGAAACAGGCGCCAAGTTTCAGTTCTTGGCATCAGAGTAGACCAAGAGGAAAAGAGTTTCATAAAGCCCACCTTGAAGGGGAAAGGGTATGTGGGTCCCTTCTACAGCCAGGGTGTTGAGATAAAATTCCAGGAGAGTGTTGCCTTGGCAACAGTTGCATAGTGAGAAAGATGAATGATAAAAGAAGCAAAAAAAAAAAAAAGGGCAGAATCAATAAATCAAGCGAAATACCTGAGGGTCATTCCAAAGTTTCTCACTAGAGAGAATATTCTGGGGGTGGGTATAATAAAAATGTCTCCTGCTAATGATCTTTTTCTTGAACAAACAGAACTCTAGAGAATTATTGGGTATCAGGGGCGGGAAAGGGCACTCAGGGATGTGATTGCCAGTATTGTCCAGTGAGTGGGGGTCAGACAGTTAACGCCAAGTGACCCAACATTCTGGGTTTTCCTGCAGGGTGATGCCAATGGCCATCCAGTTTTCCATCCTGATTATGCTGCACTCGGCTCTGGTCCTCATCACCACGGCAGAAGATTATAAGTGTTTGCCTCTCGTCCTGCGGAAAACTTGCTGTTGGATTAACGAGACCTACTTAGCCCGGAACGTCATCATCTTTGCATCCATCTTGATTAATTTCCTGGGCGCCATCTTGAATATCGTAAGCATTCCAACCCCACCAACCCTCTGGCTTCTAGTGTGCAGTCAGGGATGAAGAGTTATGGAGCCTGCCGCTTTTGCATTGCCTTCCTCGATACCACTTACCGTCATGTGCCTGGTCCAGCCCCAAGCTTAGGGACAGAGAACAGAGATGGGGCTACTGTCAACTGTGCATTTTACTGGTGGCAAATTGTCTTCTTCCCAGTGGGGGAGGTTATTTGCTCCAAAGGAGCTCAAACACCCTTAAGTCTCTGTATTGTCAGTGGCCCATCAGTTAGAATCATAAATAAGAGTTACCTTTCATTAAGTCCCTACCTGCTATGTGCCATGCACTGAAGGAGAAGCTGTATGTGTTTTACTTATTTAATCCTCACATGAACCCCGTGAGGTAAGTCTCATTATCCCCACTTTATGGCTGAGGAAACTGAGGCTCAGAGACATGAAATAACTTGCAAATAAGGTCTGTCTGACTCCATGACTCACGCTCATTCTCAAATGTTAAATTGTATCTCTGGGAGTGGGGGAATGGAAGTAAAATAGCTGTCCTTTCTTGAGCACCTACTAGGTGCTACAGGTAGGTATTACTGTTCCCATGTAATGGATAAGGAAACTGCATTTCAGGAAGGCTGAGACCTTGCCTGTGACTTTCTCAGAGTTCATATTGGATGTGACGTATTGAACTCAGATGACTCTCCAGCTGCCATATTTATCATTGTCTTCAATTCAGTGATCCATGTTTTAATGATTTCATTTTCTCTCTCAAAAGGTAACATGATAGCGATAGCATTTTCTGTGTATCGACAGTCTGTGTTGTCCATGACTTAGTGAATCTAGATTTTAGGAGTGATTTATCCGGTTCCAGGTTATGAACTTGGCAGGTTGAAAGGGGCTAGTTGAGGCATCATCTTGTGGCTGAACTCATCATTGTGCCCTTTGGGCTTCAGAGAAGTTCTCCACGTGTTCGGGGATGCCCTGTGGACTCCCACAATTGTCAACCTGTGAGTTAGAGGCTTGCACTGCCTTAAATCCATTGCCCAGAATGGCCCAATAATTAGTTAGAGTGTACATTGGCTCTCAAGTTCTGTGGTTGGCCTTGTAGTAAAGGATTCTATGGGATAAAGAAAGAGAAAAATCATAATCTAACCAAGTCATCCTCTAATGAATATTTTACACATTATTGCAGTTGAAAATGGAGGTGCTTAGGACCATTGATCATGGCTTGTGGAGGTGTAGCCAGGATCTCAAGTCTTGTTGAATCAGGTAGTTCTGGGGTGCAGGATTTGGAAGTAAATTCGGTGACTGTAGGTCAGGGTTATCTCTCGGGCCACCCGTGCCACAGCGATGCAATAGGACGTTCAGAGGCTTTGGAGTCAGATAGACCTGCGATCAAGTCTCAGCTCTACTGCTTACCAGCTCGGGGATCCTAGACAAGTTACTTTAATTCTCAGAGTTTCATGTTTTTCGATCGTAAACTGGGGATAAAAATAGCTACATCACACGGTGCTTGTGAGGCATTTTTGTCCAAAGTGTCTGGCACAGAGGAGGCATTCGGCCAATGGTAGCTATTCTTTTCTGAGCACCACAAAATCTGCAGCAGTTGCTGGCCTAGAGAACGCCCCCCCGCCCCATGCCAAGAGTCTTCTTGGAAAATGTGCCCCTCAGAGCCCTAGAATCCTCCTAGCTTTTGATGAGGAGACAGGCTTCGAGCATCCCCCAGGGGGATGCCCCCTCCTGCCATCTGGCTCTTTTTGGAGCCCCACAAACACACCTCAGTGACCCTGTGTGATGGGGCCAGCAGAGCTGTCTCAACCTGGCTTCCTGACTGGCTTGCAAATGCTTTTTCGGAGCCAGCACCTTGTCTAAAATGAAAGAAGAGATCCCAGCTGGCACCTCCGATCTGGAATGACGCAGTGACGGCACGCACTCCTCGGTTCCCAGCACTCACACTGACTTTGTTGTTCCTGTGTTGTTTTTTTGTTTTGTTTTGTTTTGTTGTTGTTGTTCTTTTTTTTTTTAATCCGCAGCTGTGGTGTGATTTTGACAAGTCGATACCCTTGAAGAACCTGACTTTCAATTCCTCAGCTGTGTTTACAGATATCTGCTCCTACCCAGAGGTATTTATTCTCGAGCTCCCCTTGGCGAGACCTGGGCCTAGGGATCTTCTCCACCAGCTGCCCACAAGCAGGACTGGCTGAAGGGCCTTTGAAAGCTCTCCAGAGACCTGTCCCCTTTTTCTGCCTCCTCCTCCTTCCTCTCTTCTGCCTTTCCTTCTCTCCCCCCTTCCCTCCTCCCACTTCTAGCCTTTCCCTATTCGCCCTTCTTCTTCCTCCTCCTTGCTTTCCTTCTTCACCTTTATCGCTATCCATTTTCCTCCTCTTTCTCCCCCTCCCCCACTCATTTCCCTGGCTCATCTCAAAATCCTATAGCAGAATGTGCTGTTGCTTCCGGTGTAGGCAGACTGCAGAGCTATGGCTCAGATGGTGTTTGCTGCACTGAAGAAGGAGGGAAGGGGGGGGAAGGAAAAGAGGAAGGCAGGAAGGGAGGGAGAGAGGAGGGGAAGGAGAGAAAAAGGAGGAAGGAAGGCAGGGGGGGAAGGGGAAGGAAGAGAGGGAGGGAAGAGGGAGGAAGAAGGAAAGGAATAAATAAGAGGAAGGAAGGGAGGGAAGGGGGAAGGGAAGAGGGAAAAGAGGAAGGAAGGCAGGGAAGGGGGAGGAAGGGGAAAGAAGGGAGGGAGGGGGAGGGAAGGGGATGAGGAAGAAAGATGGGAAGAAGGAAGGAAGGGGAAGGAAGGGGGAAGGGAGGAAGGGGAGGAAGAGACAGAAAGTGGGGAGGGAGGGTGGGAGGAGGAAAGTAGGAAGGGAAGGGGAAGGAGAGGAAAAGGAAGGCAGTAGAATGAAGGAAGGAAGGAAGGGAAGGAGGGGAGGAAGACGGAAGGAAGCTAGTAATTCACAAACACAGAAAACCACAACTAAAAGCAAAGCGCAGTACACGGAGTCAGGAGGTGTCCCAACAGACACCCGCCATGATTATGTAAGTCTCACCTTCCCTTGCCCAGAGAGCCACTGGTCTGGCTCTGGACCTTGGGGGTCAAGCCTGAAGCACTGGGCAAAGGACGATCTTAGGCTGTTGGCCATGGCCCAGACCTTTACATCTGGGGACAGAAGTTCTGAGTCAGAAGAAAGGACAGCTGGGATGTCCCAGCAGATCCCAGCCAACCTCACACCCTGAGGACCCAGGTAGACCCTTGTTCTCTAAGACCCTGCCAACACCTGGGTGGAAGAAAGGCTCTCTCTGTCTCAGCCAGGTGTGAGAAATCGGTGTGAGGGATGCTCTGAAAGGGAGAGAAAGCCTCAGGCTCCGCACAAGGCAGAGACCATCTATGTGATATGCATCATTAAATCCCCAAGCTGAGGCAGGCGCAGGCTGTCATCTCCACCTCATAGGTAACACAACAAGGTCCCGGAGAGTCACTTGCTCGGTGCCGCTCAGTACCACTCCTGCCTGCCTTTCATCCTTCCTCCCTTCTCTCCCTCCTTCTTTCCTCCTGTCCTTCTCTTCTTAATTCAGTTATCAAGACTTGGAACTGCAGCTCAAACCATATCTGGCTTGCTCTTGACCTCATGCTTCTGAATCCAGGCTGGGTCCCTAGGGAGGAACTAGGCATTTCCTGAGGAGGTCCAGGGCAGGAGGGGGCTAACTCTCACTGGGGGACCGCTTCCCACCAAGTAATGAGTGAGCACAGATTTCATGGACTCTTTGGGACACCAGCTCCCCGAGAATGTCTCGGTTTGGAGGGCAGGAGGAGTGTCCCAAGAGGCAGTAAGTCAGCCGATAGTCAGATACATGGAACTAGGCAGGGCTGGACTTCACTCACCACAAGCCCTTGCACTCGCTCCCAGTGGAATCTTGAGTCAGCTCTTATTCTCTCGGAACCTCAGTTTCATTGTCTGTAGAGTGGGAAGAACAATACCTTCTTCATATGGCTTTTGTGGGAGTATCACGTTCTCATGGTGCTCCCTAGGTGAGTTAGCAGATGCTGAGCTCCCCACGTCATCTGACTTGAGGGTGGTGCTCATGAACTAGTGATCTGGGCTTCCGCGTCACTCTACAACAGTGTATATACCCTTGACCCCAACCCAAGCCCCCACACTCAGGACCACAGCACACATGGCGTTGCTGGTCCTCAGAAAGTGGTGTATCATCTCTGTGCCTCAGTTTTCTTATCTATAAAACGAGGATGAAAGGAGTACCTTCCTCAACGGTGGTTGCGAGATCAAATGAATTAATTCATGTCGAGTGTCTAAAGGAACACCAGGGACAGAGTATCTGCTCATTAAACATCAGCCATGATGTATTTATTACTTCCTGTGGAAAGGTTTTGAGCCCACAACTCCAATATATGTTTACCTAGAAGTTACATTCCTCTATCACTGTGCGAATGTATCGTGTACATTAAGGACCATATTCAAAAAATAAAAATGTTTTAAAAAATGAGATAAAATAAAGAAGGTTTCAATACTTTCCTCCCACAACCAAAGGATGATCTTGCTCAGGAGTCAGCAAACGGTGGCCTCCAGCCAAATACGACCTGCCACCTGTTTTGTAAGTAAAGTTTGACTGGGGCTTGGCCACACCCATTTATTACCGATCACCTGTGGCTGCTTGTACAGTTGGCAGAGTTGAGTAGTTGCAACAGAGACAGCGTGACCCACTAAAGCCAAAATACATCCCGTCTGGCCCTTTACAGACAAAGTTTGCTAACTCCAGGCATCCCCGCAGATGCAGGACACCCACTAGCCAAAAAGATGGGGAGCTGGACTCCTTCCATCACCAATTACCACCACCAACCCAATTTGACCAACCAGTTGCCATCTTGATATACATGGCTGTGCTTCTCTACCTAACAATTTGTCTACCAAAAAGGAATGAGAACTTCAGACCTTGTAAAAGGCTTAATCGGCACACAGCCCCACCCATCGCTCGCCCATGTGTGTGTCCCCAGGCAAATCACTTCGTCTCCCTGAGCTTTGGTTTCTTCACCCGCCCTCTCTACCTCACCCCCTGAGAAACAGCACTCAGTCCGAAAATGTGTTATGAACTGGGTGATGTGATATAACAATAAGAGGCTGTTCTAATATCTGGTATTAAGTATAATGTAGTCTTGAACTAGAGCTTGCCAGTTCCTAAAAATGAAAGCAGATGCAGTAAATGAGAGTGAAGAAAGCTGCATTCCAGCTATGATTTGAGAAGTAGGCTGGGGGAGGAAGGAAGCACAGGTCTGTAAAACGAATGTAGATCCCATGCACTAACCTGTCTGGGGTCCTTGGCAGGTTCCAAGGGAGGACCTGCATTTTAGAGTCGACCCCCTTTATTGTCTTCGCTGGCACAGTTGAATAGTCAACTATATTTGCAAGAACAATAAGAGCCTGCTAACATTTTAAAGGGTCCTAAGAGCCAGTCTTGCCTAGGGGTGGAATTATCTGTGTCTTTGCTCATTAAATATCAGCTGTCATGATGAAGAAGATGAGAGAGGAAGGGGAGGGGGGTACATTGAAAAAGAAGGAGATGGAGGAAAAGCCAGAAGGAGCCAAAAAAGAGGGAGAGAAACAATTAAAAGAAAAAGGAATCTGTGAACAAGCAAATAAGCAGATTTTTTAAATTACGAAAGCAGCTATAAAAACTAGGCCCTTCCTTTCTCTGGTCAACTCCTCAGATAGGAGTCCGAATGCCATGTGATTTTGGTGGGAATGCTATTCAGTGTGGTCTAAAATGCCCCAGCTGCTCTTCAGGATACAGTTAGGTTTTCCCACACTTTTGCAGGCCCACCAGAACATTCTAACAAAGAATGAGCATGAGATGGCTTCACTATCCTTTCAGAACGTTTTTTAAGTTGAACAGGGGGGATGTTCTACAAGCTCGTTTTGCTCCCACACTGAGCCAATTTTATATTATGCCTAAGCACGTGAAGAAGATTAATGTGTTTTCTTTCCCAGATGATAATCAATTTTTGGAACCGCCTTTCCCCATAAAGCGCCAAAAAGCCATAAAAGCAGTGTGAGCCAGAAACCAACAAGCCCCAGTTCACCAAAGCTTAGACTTAGGTCTTCAAGGACATTAACAGAACATGGAAAACAGAACAGGAGGGTGGGAGAGGCAGTGTGCTCACCTCAAATGAGCGAGGACTCTTCCGCCGTTGACTTACTGTGTGGCCTTGGACAGGTCACTTAACTTCTCTGAGCCTTCGTTTTCTCACCTGTATCATGGGATTATTAACAATACCTATCCCGGGGCGCCTGGGTGGCTTAGTCGGTTGAGCGTCCGACTTTTGCTTAGGTCATGATCTCGCGGTTCGTGGGCTCGAGCCCCGTGTCGGGCTCTGTGCTGACTGCCAGCTCAGAGCCTGGAGCCTGTTTCAGAGTCTGTGTCTCCCTCTCTCTCCGAGCCTCCCCTGCTCACGCTGTCTCTCTCTCTCTCTCTCTCTCTCCTAGAAATAAATAAAAATATTAAAAAAAAAACACAAAAAAACAATACCTATCCCATAAGGTTGTTTGGGTGACAGATAGGATCACATACAGTAAACACTGAATCTCATGAACAGGAAGAACATGACCGGAGCTGAGATCAAAAGTCAGATGCTTAATGGACTGAGCCACCCAGGCGCCCTAAAACACTCATCAAATGTTAGTTTCTTTCTTTCTTGAAGTCTTTGGTACCTTGGGGAAAATAGTGCCTGCCCACGTGGCATTTAAGGAAGACGGGGCTGGAACACATTTTTTTTTTTAAATGCACAGGGCTTTTGCGCTCCAAACATGAGATCATCTACATGATTATGTGTCCGATGTGTGACTAAAAACTTGAACAGGCCATCTTTTCATAGTTATTTCCCTTTCATAATACTGCTCTTCTGGCTTCACCCATTGTATACAAGATGGTGACCACCTTGCATTGCATTGTTCTCAGGGAGCCAGATCCGTCTAGACTCCACACTGCTGCCCATGCCCAGGGAGCAGCCTTGGAAGGCACACACTTATTCCAACAATGCCACTGTGTTCCTCTCTTCCTCTTGTTCTTAGCTGACCACACACACTTCCTAGATGTATGTTTAACGATGTCAAATTGCTGTCCTTTGGGAACACGTTTAATTTCTGAAAGTCACTGAGATGCGTGTGCTGGCTAGACATCGCTGTTTAGGAATCAAATACAGAGAGACTGCACTCTTGATGTTTTTGAAAATTGGATTGGGATGGTAATTTACAAAGATCTGAGCTCAGCCATCCAAGAAGCAGAGCCAAGACAGGCCCAGAGTCTTCCAAGTGACCACAGTGAATCGACCAGTAAGCACTGCCAAGATCAGCAGCATCCTGTATTTTCAAAAATATTTTCCAGGGATGCCTTTCCATAAGAGATAGCTACTGTGCATACTCTGAGATTATGTTTGCTTCATAGCTTTCCTGGGATAATCATTATTTATAGATGTCATTAATATAGGCGTGTCTTCCCAGGAAGGATTTTGAGGTCAAAGTATTGACTGAGAATGTAGTTGCTTCTAGGAAATTTCTAGAATAGCCCATCTGCCCTCAACACAAGTCAGACATAAACATCACATCTACTTGTGTTTTTTCTTTGAGACATCTAAGCTAATAACTATAATGAACTAAGGAACGCTTGCCTTTATTCCCCTGGTATGGGGGTATGGTGTGTGGGGGGGGAATGTCAATGATGGAAATCAGGATCTAGAATAAGCCAAAGCACAGGAAGATTGTACCAGAGCACACAGCATCGACAAAACGCCTCTTTCCCCTGCCTCACACAAGCCAGTAAACAGTGGGGAACGTCAGGTTGGCTGTATCTCTTCCCGCACCCATGGAAGTTCCTGACACCATCACTGCTGGATCGCATGGGGAGGGGAGGCTCAAGAGGAAGCAGAGCAGCCCCTGGCCTTGGCCTCTGGGCCTTTCATTCTGCTGCTTGTACTAAGGGTCATAATTGAGAATCAGGTTTTGTGTGGATCAGAATGTGTGGCTTCTTCCTTTGAATGGCAGCGACTTTTGAAAATGTTGACTCTCTGCCCCTCTTGTTCTGAGTTCCTAATGCCACAGGGTTTGCAGCAACCAGATGGGCACAGAAGCCCGGCTTGAGTGACTTCTGTGGGTCAGAGTTCAAGGACTCCTTCAGGTTATCACTGTGCAATACTCTTTCCCTTCCCCTTCTAGGAGGACAGTATGCACCTGTTGCTGAGGTCATTTATGACACTTTATGACAATGTCCTGACATTAGCGTGATGTCTTCTGGCCTGGCACAATTCTTGGTGCCTGATAGATCCTCATTTAACAAGTGTAGAGGAACGAATTTGTGGTTTAGTTGGCAAAATACTTGTTTCCTGCAAACTTAATCGGATATTTATTGCTCCCCTTGACCCTTTGTGTGACATGGACTCCAATTTCTCTTCAGTAAAGACTTAAAAGGAATTGCCTGATTTCTAATTTCCCAAGTCAGTGTATTATCTGAAAGAAGAAAATCTCAATTATTTGGAAGCAGAAAAATGTTATATATACTTCTCTTTTCTGTAAAATGGATATAAGAATAGTGGATCATTTTAAGAGTTAAGTAAAATGAAGAATATAAAGTCATTCATAAAGGACCTTACACAGGATCTGTGCCCAGCAGATGCTCAGTTATAATTATTACTTCCACCTTCCACCAACTTACCCCTGATGCATAGGCATCCGCACCCCCACCTGACCCCCCACCACCCATCTCACCTTGTGTTCATCTAACGTCAGGACCTAGGTTGCCTCACACTTGCACATCTTCCATGTTTGTCTCTCTTCTCCAACCCACATTTCAGCCTCGCTACCAAAATGCCTCTGACCTTGTTTTTCCTAAGATGGGTACCAGTGCCTATAACTAGTGCCCACTGCGGTGATCTTTCTATTTTCCTGGGCAAAACTGATGTGTCATTATTGGGTCTCTTTTCCCCCTAGAATGCACAGCTTATGTGTTTTCTTTATCAGAGATTGCTGGAAACTGCCCCATCCCTAACATTTCTCATGCAAATCCTGGTGTTATTATTTTTCATCATTAAAACCTAGGAAGAAGCAGGGGCACCTGGGTGGCTCAGTCAGTTGGGCATCCGGCTCTTGTGTTCTGCTCAGGTCATGATCTCACAGTTCATGGGATTGAGCCCCGCATTGGGCTTCTGTGCTACCAGCGTGGAGCCTGCTTGGGATTCTCTCTCTCCCTTTCTCTCTGTGCCTCTCTTGCTCTCTCTCTTTCTCTCTCTCTAAATAAAACAATAAACTCAAAAAAAAAAAAACCAGGAAGAAGGCAGAGAACCCCATGACAACGTGGGATGCAGACTTCTTGGGAATACAGGGACTCACTGAAAAACAGTGCATTCCACCCATTGCCTCATTTGATATTGGGTGTTACGATCAGATTAAAGGACTTTACAGATGGAAATAATCCGCTCCAAAGCCATGTCCCCTCTATGCCCGTATTTTGCATTACTGTGATTGTAGTGCATATGAATTTTTATATCCTGCTTTCCACTAGTAAGTTATTTTGAAGACATTTTCTATATGTTGCCTTTGAAATGTTCCTCTCAAAATCTCTTTGTCTGTGGAGATTTTTTTAATGTTTATTTTTATTTTTGAGAGAGAGAGAGTGTGTGTGTGTGTGTGTGTGCACGCACTTGAGCAGGGGAGGGACAGAGATAGAAGGGAACAGAGGATCTGAAGCAGGTTCCGTGGTAATACTAGAGACCCCAATGTGGGGCTCGAATTCACGAACCATGAGATCATGACCTGAGCCTGTTTGCCACTCAGCTGACTGAACCACCCATGTGCCCCATCTATGGTTATTTTTATTTTCTGGGCTCTATGCTTTTCCCTGTCTTCTCATTGTTCACTCACACCCCCAACAATCCCTAATCAATGATCTTATTTCTCTCCTCCCAAAGCCCCTAAAATATGGGAGTCTCTACATTTTCGTCTCTGTATCTTCTGTCTTTTCTTTTCATGTTCTGCTTGGGTGGTCTCCACAGCTGTGGGGTCAGCTCAACGATGTCAGCTAAACGTCTCCAGCCCCATCTGTTTTCTGAACCCCAGCCTCACACCTGCGGTGGCCATGAACTATCTTTATTGAATCACCCTCAATACCTAAAGCTTGAGAAGCCTAAAACTGAATGCATCCGCTTTCCCCCTCCTCATTCCACAGTTTTTTTCTCTTAGTTAATATTAGACTAATCCTTGCTGGAATGCTTAGCGCCCATTCTGACTCCTCTCTCTCCTCCCCTTCACATAAAACTAGCTCCTGCCTCGTCTATTGGATAGGTCCCCAAACTTGTCTTTAAACCTTCAGCCTTTCTCCGTTAATTACAATCCATCCTGTACTTGCCCACGTCACAGTTTATTCCTAGATTTACAAAATCCATTGCAAACCTGAAACCCATCCACGGCTCCTTGAGAACTTTGGAGTATAGGGCAGACTTCCAGTGGTACATATGAGAATTTTTACAACGTGGCTTTGCTGCCTGTCTCTGCTTTGCCACACCTGTGAACCCCTTAAAGCTGGGACCCCTGAAGGGAACATTCTAGAGGCTGTGGGGCTTCTGAGTTCCCCGGGTGACTTATAGAACACAGAGACTGTCATTTGACAGAAATTTAGTAATTGTGTTAGGTCCAGCATCCTCCCACGTTACAGGAAATGTGCAATGTATGGGGTCCAGATCCAACTGAAAGAGAGGTTTTCACAAAGTCTTAATACTCCGGTAGCTTCCCGTTCCTCTCCATTTTCTGGTCCCACTCCCAGTATTCTTTCAAGCTACAAAAGAGACAGAGGAGAAGCTCCTGACGTTATTTATCCAGGGGCTCCATTCCTTTGGTGTCCTGTGGTTTACAGCATCACGATGAGGCTCAACTTTATACTCTAAGGCAGAAATTTCCCTACACTGTGCAAGGTAATGACAGGGTGGTTCCTTTCAGTGGAATGGAGGGAAGTGGTAGAGCTGGAGAGAGAGCACTAACCCGGTTGGTTGAGATCAGAAAAGGCGAAAGATCCATCCGTCCATTGGGCAAGTGTGGGACTGTATTAAACTATGATGATTTCAGACGTCTTGGCAGAGAAAGGAGGAGGGCAATTCATTTGAAATTTATCTGCCTGCCTGTGTTACTACCTCTCATTATGATTTGTGATTTTTTAACATACCGCAGGAGTGCTATGGATTGGTCTTTTGTACTCTTGAGTTCATGTCATTCTATCTTCCTAGAATGGTCTTCCCTTTCCATTTTCTGTCGTGTGAATCCTATCCATCCCTCAGGTCCAGTTTAGATCCACCTGCCCCACAAATCCTTCTCCAGACATGTGTTCCTTCTGCCCCCGTGCTCCATCATATTTGATCATGTTGCTGGGAGAGCACTTTCCACAGCACGGTGTTACTGGTGTTTCCATGCCTGCTTCACCTCTTAGACCACAGGGTGTGGTCCAGGCCATCTCTCACTCACCTTGGAATTCCCAACGCCTAGCACTCCAGAAATCCTCATTACGCTTTTTAAACTTAACTATTGTGCCCTCGTCAAGTTTTGCTCAAGGGCACAATCATTTTGACAGCTTTGATTTAATACATGATTCATAATTTGCTCTGATAAAATGTGCACAACTCTTCATCATGATGCAGGTAACGATGACACAGGACGCCTTGGGTCTATGCATCTTCCCTCTCTATTTGTTAAAATGATGGCATGGAGACATCAAGATGAGTTACCCAAAAATCTTGCCAAGGGAAGATCTTAGAGATGGAAAGAAACCACATCAGACATTTGAGAGAAGGACAGAATTGGACTTACCAAGAAAGAGAAACAGAAGTGAAGGTCACCCCAGACAGGGATGTCTCTAGGAACACTGCCTTACTCATTGCTGAGTCTACCCCCATGCATCACAATGGCACTGGACCTTTGCCCTGAATGGGGTCTCATCATGGTGTTGTCACTTGATATCACTGTTGAAAGTATACACTCATTAGTTGTTTTGGCTTAGGAACCCAATAAACCTGTCTTCTGTAGTTGTTTGGAGATTCTAGAAATACCTACTGGTCTCCTCTTCCCATACAGAAGTTGTCTGTCTATATAATAGGAGAGAGGAGACCACCAATTGCTACATAGAGCCATGCATAACAGGGATGGAATGGATTTGCAGAATTATCACGCTCCGTATGCCCACTGGAGTCACATGGACGCACATGGATTGCTCTCAGGTGTCCTGGGTGCCATTTCCCAGTTGTGAGAATTTGAACGGCTTACATCAGCTCTTTGAGCCTCTATCTCTTCATCCATGAAATGGGAAATATGATTCCCATTGTAGCCAGTTATTTTGAAAATTGCAAGGGAAAAAGTGTGTCAAGATCAAAGTACTGCTACCAAGTGGGCCTTGATAATGTAGGTTTTATTCTTTTTTCCTACTGGATTGTCCTGCCATCCAGAATGATACAGTGAGATGCTTCTGTCAGAAAAGTGGGCTGAACAGCACCCTCCTGAAGACTGAGCTGTGGCTGGGCAGACTGACTGGTAGGGGCCACTCTGGTATTCCAGCTTGAGTGGTCCCAAACTTGCCCTTTGAACAGCTACTTCCAATACAAGGAGCTAGATCTTATCTTGGGTATGGGGGGTGGGGGTGTTGTGGAGGAACGAGGCAGTTTCCAGGCCACCTGGAGATGTGCACCAAGGCTTCTCGAGGAAAGGACACCCGAGCTCACACTTGTCAGAGAAGTGAGGCTAAGTCACATGGACGAGCTTTAAGCAAGAGGTAGGATGCAAAGCACAGAGGCCCAGAAAAGTCCAGAAACAGCCGTGGGAGACACAAGGAGATGGTGAGGCTGAAGCACTATGTTGGGTTTGGAAAGTAAAGGGGGATCTGATCTGTTATGACCTTGTGAGCTTCTGACGCAGAAAGGAAAATGCCATTGGAGGGAATGGTGAGCCCTGGAAGACCTTCAGGCCGAGGAGTGGCTTGATGACGTCTGTATTTTAGAAATTCTGGAGAGAGAAAGACCATGTGTGTTCAGTGGGGGTGAGGGGCCGCAAGCAAACAGAGCTGCCAGAAACTCTTCCAGAACCAGAACAGAAAGAGCTCAGGAGGGGAGACGACATGGATGTGAGCTCTATGAAAGGAGCAGAGACTGCAGACTTGGGATGGCCCGGCTGTGGAATGTGGGGAAGAGAAAGGCAGCAGAGACCCAGGCTCTGGCTTAGGGCTGGCGTCAATGGTCCCCGAGCACCAGGGAACAGAGGCCTGGGAGGTGGTAAGGAAATGATGAGTTCTCTTGGAGGCTTATTGAACTGGAGGGCAACATGAGGTCTCCAATTGGAGGGGCTCAGTGGCCATTTGTATCAGGAGACACCCACCCCCCGGCACCCGTGCAGAGGAGAGCAACCTTCCCACATTCCCGTCGAGTCTGACCGCCTCCCCTTTCTCTCTTCCCAGTATTTCGTCTTCACCGGGGTGTTGGCCATGGTGACCTGTGCAGTTTTCCTGCGCCTGAACTCTGTCTTGAAGCTGGCCGTGCTGCTGATTATGATTGCCATCTACGCCCTGCTCACTGAGACTGTCTACGCGGGCCTCTTCCTGCGCTATGACAATCTAAACCACAGTGGAGAGTAAGTGCCCGCCGTGTGCATGCTCAAAACCTGCTCAAAGTCCCGCTGGGAAATGGAGCCACTGGGAAAATGATTGAGATGGAGACACCAAACCCTGGGGACTGTTGGACATGAACTTCTTTTTCTCAGCTCAGGCACTCGCTAGCCTACAAGTCTAAGCAACATCCTCAGTTTTAATCCTGAAAATCAGCATTAAAGTTTGAACCAAATAGTAACTAAATAGTAGCTCTGGTCTCCTCCAAACCTAATAATTTGTGATTCTCTTCCAGTTTAAAAGCTCTGAGACGTACAGGGTCTGATTACAATTTGGCTGTGGCAGGATTAATAATAGCAGACACTGTGCATCGAACACTTACTATGCTCCTTGCACCGTATTATTTTTGAAATACAAAAAAAGTACTGAAAAACAGGGACACCTGCGTGGCTCAGTTGGTTGAGCACCCGACTTCGGGTTAGGTCATGGCCTCATAACTCATGATTTCAAGTCCCGCATCGGGCTCTGGGCTGACAGCTTGGAGCCTGGAGCTTGCTTCCAATTCTGTCTGTCTCTCTCTCAAAAATAAATAAACATTTAAAAAAATGTCTCAGCCTAGATTTCTCAGAACAGAGCCTGAGAATGGCTGAAGGGCTGATGCAACCCCAGGGCAGTGAAAATGAGGGTGAAGAAACCAGGAGGCAAATGCAAGCTGACGCAGTGCTATGTGGTCACATGGACTGTGAAGAGATTGAGGAGAGACACTCAGCTGAAATGTCTCTGGGCATTGGGCGGTGAGTTGGGGAAAGGCAGCTCAGGGTGGAGAAAGGGAGAGGAATTTCTCCACTGGCTCTAGCCCTTTCCTGTCTCTCGGGAGTCACAGCTCATTCTCTGGTTGAACGTCCTGGTGACAGCCCGTGGCCCCTCATACAGACCCCGCACCTGCAATGTGGAGCTTTATCTGAGCCAGAAGGGGCAGAGACAACTGTCCTCAGGTGTGGGAAGCACAGGGCTGAGACCACAAGAAGGGGCCAGCCAAATGAGTAAAAGAGGAGCCTGAGATTACCCAAAAGCCTCAGAAAATGTGCATGATACTAGTAAGATGAACATCTAGGATCCAACCCGTGGGTAAACAACATTAATAATGAGCCATAGTTACATCTGCACTTTTAAAAGGATAAAGTAGTTCAGATATTTTGCTGAAGTTCTTTTCCCTGGCATTACTCTTTTCTCTTTCTTGTAAGCTCCCATTTCTTCTTTTTTTTTTTAATAGTTTATTGTCAAGTTGGTTTCCATAGAACACCCAGCGCTCATCCCCACAAGTGCCCTCCTCCATGCCCATCACTCCCCTTCCCCTCCCTTCCACCCCATTTGCCCTCAGTTTGTTCTTGGCATTCAAGAGTCATGGTTTGCCTCCCTTCCTCTCCCCCCCCCCTATTTTTCCCCTTCTTCTCACCCATGGTTATCCGTTAAGTTCCTCCTAATCTACCTATACGTGCAAACATATGGTATCTGTCCTTCTCTGCGTGACTTATTTCGTTCAGCATGACACCCTCAAGTTCCATCCATGTTGCTACACATGGCCAGATTTCATTCTTTCTCATTGCCATGTAGTATTCCATCGTATACACAAAAATAAACTCAAAATGGATAAAGGACCTGAATGTGAGACAGGAAACCATCAAAACCCTAGAGGAGAAAGCAGGAAACAACCTCCTTGACCTCAACCGCAGCAATTTCTTACTTGACACTCCCCAAAATCAAGGGAATCAAGAGCAAAAAATGAACTATTGGGACCTCATCAAGATTAAAAGCTTCTGCATGGCAAAGGAAACAATCAATAAAATTAATAGACAACCGACAGAATGGGAAAAGATAGTTGCAAATGACATATCAGATAAAGGGCGAGTATCCAAAATCTATAAGGAACTCACCAAACTCCACAGCTGAAAAAAAAAAAAACAATCCAGTGAAGAAATGGGCAGAAGACATGTAAGCTCCCATTTCTAATGCACTTAATGTGTACCCTTCCTATCTGCGTTTTTTTATTTTGTTTTGTTTCATTTTGTTTTGTTTCGTTTCGTTTATTTTGAGGTGGGAGAAGGGCAGAGAAAGGGAGAGAGAGAGAGTACCAAGCAGGTCCATACTCCACGCAGAGCCCAACACGGGGCTCGATCTCAGAACCTTCCAATCATCACTTGAGCCAGTATCAGGAGTTGGAAGCTTAACCATCTGAGCCACCCAGGCGCCCTCCCCATATGTTTTTAATACATATTTAGTTATGCTATATTATAAGTTACTTCTAAAATTATTTTGTCATCATGCAGTATTGTATTTTTTAGACACATGTGGGTTGATGACTGCAGATGTAATTCTGTAGACAGCTTTCACAATCTGCAGCTGTAATATGTTCTTATTATATAATATGAACGTAACCAAAATAGATTTATCCCTTGACCTACTAAAAGACTTTCAGGCTGTTAGCAGTTTTCCTTACTTAAAAAACACTTCAGTGACCATTATCGAAGATGTCTCCTGGAACTTCTATATGAAAGTCGCACTCGCTGGATTGTAGCGTATCCGCATTTCCCACTTTGACGAAATTGCCAGATTTGCTCTCCAACGTGCTTAAGGCGGTTTCCCTCTCACACGCCATGGCTCCATTGCTCCCACTGCTGCCCACGCCATTGTTAGACTTTTAAAATTCTTGTTGCATTTATGGGTGTCTCATTATTCTCATTAGTTCCTTGATCATGAGTAAGTGAGCGCATTTTGTATGTTTGCTTATTAACCATTTGGATTTCCTTTTAGGCGACTCATCAGGTCCTTTCCTTTGGCTGCTTTATCAGTTAGGGTGTTTGCCTTTCTCTTGCTGGATTTGCAGAGGTTCTTTATGAATTCTAGATGCTAACTTGTGCCCGCCGTACACGTGCATCAGACACTATATGCACGTTACCCTGTTTGAGCAACCGTCTGAAGAACACAGGTTCAGAGAGGTGAAACAATTACCCTGGTGCACGCGGCCAAGCAGGAACAGACCTGGATTCAAACTCCGGTCTTCCTGGCCCCTATGTCCACCTTTGTCAATACTGCATACACTTCTTTTAAGTCAAGCTGAAGAACCTCTCACTGGATGTCCGGGGTTCAAAGAATGTCAAAACAGTTTCAAATTAGGTAAAATGGTTAGTAGCAACAGGTGCCCCATGGCCAAACAGAGGGCGAAGAGATGTAGGAACACAATAAGCCACGTTTGTGGTCAAAATAAAATTAAGCCAGCTACAATTTAGTCATTCAAAAGGAGCACAGCTTTTCTTTTCTTTTTTTTTTTTTGTCTTTATTTTATTTTATTCTGAGACAGACACACAGTGTGAATAGGGGGAGGGGCAGAGTGAGAGGGAGACACAGAATCTGAAACAGGCTCCAGGCTCTGAGCTGTCAGCACAGAGCTCAATGCAGGGCTCGGACCCAGGAACCATAAGATCATGACCTGAGCCAAAGTTGGACATTTAACTGACTGAGCCGCACACGTGCCCCAGGAGAGTGCAGTTTTAATGGGACCAGCCAGGATTTGGGCTTTAAATCCAGAGTGTTTTGGATTAAAAAGTCACTTCCCATCTCTGGACCTTAGTTTGCCCATCAGGGAAGTGGACTAATCGTCCTCTATCCCAGGGCCATGTGAGGCTCTGGTGTGCCTGGCACATGGTAGGTGGTCAATAGCTGTGCATTCCTAGCCCCTCCCTCCTTCGTAGGAGAGAGCTTTAGTCCTGAATTCTGTTCTGAGGTCTTTTTTTTTTTTTAATGTTTATTTATTTATTTTGAGAAAGAGTGTGAGCAAGGGAAGGGCAGAGAGGGGGCCAGAGGGTGAGAGAGAGAGAATCCCAAGCAGGCTCCTCACTGTCAGCCCAGAGCCCCATATGGGGTTCAAACCCACAAACCACGAGATCCTGACTTGAGCCAAAACCAAGACTTGGATACTCAACCAACTGAGAGACCCAGGCGCCCCTGATCTGAGGTCTTAAGGAAAAGTTTGTAGTGAAATTGTTAAGTAAGGTTGTGCACATAAACATAATCCCAGGCTCAGTGCTGCCAATGTCCGAGTGTTTTTTTCAGTTTCTTCCTGATCCAAGGTCAATTGTTGGCTAGTCTTGAATTGACTCGCACTTTGCTTTCAACAGAACTAAACTAATAAAGAGCAGAAGAGCTCCTCTCTCCACTGCAGTAGAAGTCAGCAGGTCAGCAGATGCCACTGTCTATCCACTTGGCGGCCACGGCCTGCTCATGCTGGTTCAGGGGCATTCCTCTAGTTGTTTCTGGAGCTCAGGTACCCCGGTAACGAAAAGTACGGAAAACCTTACATCGGGCGGCCTGGCATCATCTCCGGCGAGATGGTCCCAGATACTTCAGACTGACATCGCCCAGTCTCCATCTCACAGTTTCCACGACAACTCCTTGTCTCAGTAGATGACACTGAGCCCAAAACTGGAGAGGCACCCTCTCCCCCAATATCTTATCAATCCCTGGAGAGTCATCTTCTGCAGCCTCCCTTGCAGAAAAGCACTCTATCATAACACTTGTGAGTACAAGTTTAGGAGTTAAAGAACTTAGGTTCAAACTCCAGCTCTGCCATCAACCAGCTGTGTGATCCCAAGGGAATTCATGGAAAGTGATGACATATCTAAGCCTGGCTTTTCTCATCTGTAATGTGGGGGCAGTAACCCCTCCTACACTGTAGAAGTTTCAGAGAGATCAAATGTGATCATGGAAACTTAGCACAAGGCCTGGCATAGAACAAGCACTTGATTAATACTCGCAATTATTATCCCCCGTACCCCCTCCATGCCGTAAATGCTGCTGTTCTAGAAAGATCTTTACTCTCATTGCTGCTGTCGCATATGCCTGATTCCCCAGCCTCCAGTCTCAATCCACCCCTCTCTGAAAGCCATCAGAGCCATCTGATGAACTCATCATCCTTCTTAAAACCCTTAAGGGGCTCCTTATTGCCTCTAAGAAGCTAAAAGTTCAACCTGCTTCTCAAGGACTCCACACGCCATCTTGCTCTGGCCCCTACAACTCCTCTAGTCTTTTCCTTTTGTAGCTGCGAAGGCCACAGTGTACCCACCCTGTGTTCCAGCCATGGAAAACCAGGCTGTTTACCCACCCAGTGAGCTTCTGCCCTACCCCCTGCCAGATTCGTCCATCTCTGGATTTCCAACCCATCCCTCTCAAGGTCCAGCTCACGGGCAGTAACGCCCCCTCTGAACATTCCTCATTTTTATTCTGTGCACCTAATCTTCTCTCATTGCGCCTCTCCCTCAGTGTTGCAATCACTAATTTTCATGTTCTCCTCCTCCCTTAAAGTAGGAGCATTTGAGGGCAAGGACCATTACTCATGCTTATATGTTGGCACTTAGTAAAGTGTCTGGCAGCAGGCGTCCAATTAAATATTTGTTGAGTGAAACAATAAATACATGAGTGACTAGAAGAAACATTAGCTCCTTTGGAGTCATGGCATACCCCTGAGTCACCACCATAAGCCAAGTGTCTTCTCTCCATGACCCCTGTGATCTTTGCTCACCATCCCCCTTAAAGCAAGCGTTCCCTCCAGTAAGGATTTCCGTGTTCCACCTCTTCTAGGTCCTGCAGATGCACAGGTGAATAAGACATTATTTCTATCTTCAAGGAGCTTAGGGGCCAGAAATTACAAGAAAGTGCATAGAGGAGGGCACAGTGGCTACTGAGAAAGCATCACTAGACATAGCTTGGTGGCCAGCCTTCACCACTCACCGGATCAGTGAACCAGAGGGAAGCATGTACCATCTGAGCCTCGGTTTCTTCTTTACTGGAATAAGGATAATAGTAGTTACTTGTTGGGGTTCCTGCTGGCTCAGTTGGTTAAGTGTCTGACTTTGACTCAGGTCATGATCTCACAGTTCATGAGTTCAAGCCTCACATCATTCTCTGTGCCGATAGCTCAGAGCCTGAAGCCTGCTTCAGATTCTGTGTCTCCCTCTCTCTGCCCCTCCTGAGCTCATTCTCTCTCTCTCTCATAAATAAGCATTAAACATTTTAAAAAATAGTACTTACTTGTTGATATGATAAAGGGCAAGCAACATGTATGTAAAGTGGTATTACAGGTATGGCATAAAATCAGCACTTAGCTAATCAGTCATTAGTCTGGGGACAGAATAAAGCATCCATTCAAATTGATGGGTTTATTTTGAGTTTTAAAAGGGGTAATGGGAACTAAGAACTAAACCAAACTTTTGGCTTCAGGTACACAATGGCTAAAGCTCTGAGCTTGGTGCTTGACATGTGAGTGCACGTCTTGACTCTGATAGAAATCAGCTGTGTGACCTTGGACGCATCGCTTCTCCCTGGGCCTCAATCTTAAATCTATAAAATAAAAGCCATGCAAGGGATATTACATTTTCTATTACACACATAACATATAATAGAATGGATCCCCCAACTCACACTGTAAAGTATGTAATTACATGGAATTAGTTTCAGAATATACACCGAGTGCCAAAGTAGGTTACAAAAATGGAATGAACATACAATCCTGAATTTGCAAACATATTTTTGCATGACGTGACATGTAGTTGGCTCCAAGATATTAACCATTGTCTTCTCTGGGTGGTAGCCTGAAGGACAATCTTTATTTTCTTATTTTAATTTGCATTGGCTTCCAAATTTACTACAAGTAGTATAAATGCTTCTGTAATAAGAAGTAACACTCAAATAAAATGCGAATTTTTATGAGACGTCAGATAAGATAATGTCTAAAGACTGTTCTAGCCCTGGAGAATTATATTATTCTACATGTGTTTTCACTTAATTATGTCCCTTTCTATTAGCACAGGGAGATGGTAGTATTAATACCGTGATTTTATTAGCATAAAGAAATTAGTTCAAACATCCTTGGTTTCTCTGCCACCCAATATCAAGCAAAGTATTATAATTTCATACAAATGTTGGTCACTTGGCTCTCTTGGAAATTCTTCGAAGAATCACAAAAGCTACAAAAAAATCCTTCTAAATTTATTTATTTTTATTTTTTAATGGTTATTCATTTTTGAAAGAGAGAAAGAAAAAGCACAAGAGGGGGAGGGTCAGAGAGAGAGGGAGACAAAGAAATCCGAAGCAGGCTCCAGGCTCCGAGCTATGAGCACAGTGCCCGATGCGGGGCTCGAGCCCATGAACCGTGAGATCATGACCTGCGTGAGCCAAAATCAGATGCTTAGCCAACGAAGCCACCCAGGTGCCCCTACTTCTTAATTTAAATAACAGTTCTTTTTGGACATTCCTTGGCCTGGCTGACTTTGCACATTTTGCAGGCTTTACTCAGACTGTAATTCTTCAATCTGAAATACATCTGAAAGACTAAGAAACCATTCATAATCATTTTCTCTTTTCTTCTGAATTCGATCTAGTCATCTATTTTTGGTCAATCACTGCTTTCAAGAGGCATTTGTGTTTTCTCTTGAAAGTAGGTTGTAAGTGATAAATTGCAGTCCTTACAAAAGGCTTCCACATCACAAAGAAAAGGATGTCAGAAGTGCTAGTCAGAGCAAGGTTGGGGCACACTCAGGGAGTTAAACAAAGGAAGGCTCCCATTCAGACTAAGCCTCGTGAAGGAGGGATTTGTTTAAAGCACCATTACCAAGATCAAGAGTAAGTACTTGCAGCTTTTAAACCAGGTAGCCTAGCAAGATCTATGCCCCATACCTAGACAGCCCATCCTATCTTTTCCTCCTCAAGTCTTATAGTCCAGTAAGACTCTGCTCTTGAATTCCCAGATCATCCAACCTGGGTTACTTTCTCTTCCCCTGGATTCCCATGGCAACAAGGCTGTATTTTGACAATGGAGTATATTGTGTTATGAACTTAACTATCTGTTTGGTTCTTTCCTTTGCTGGACTGTCTTGAGGGCAAACACAATGTGCCTTCTTCACTTTCTGTATCCCGGCATGTGCCTGGCACACAGTAGTGCTCAATAATTATGTACTTCACTGGGACTATAGAAGAGAGACACAATAATGAGTACCATCTATTATTAGCATCTTATCTCTAAGGAAAGGCAGATGGAACTAGGAATTCACAAATCTGAATCTTGTTCCAGCCCATAGACATCTTGGTCCCCTGGGTCCCCGTATGCACAGCCTCCCAGCCCCCCCAAGAGAAAGAACAGTTCCATTTCTGAGTTCTTGCTCTATATGCAGAGTTGGACTGGGCCTGCCCTGTATCTGCTGGGAAGATCTTTTATATAAAGCTAAATGAGAAGCTGATGTTGGCTGATGGGCTCTTGTCCCCATGCCTTGAGCCCAGCACTACCCCTGCTCACCTCCAGTGAGGATAGAAAAGAGAAGGCCAGAGACTGCCCTGATGTAGCCATATCAGTGTTCATTCTATTCCCCTGTCTAAACATTGCGTTTCCTCTTCAATGGCCGCTTGTGTCCTTAAGCCTCATCAGAGCTAAGTTGCTCCTGAGTATATGTGTGCTTGTGGTTGGGAGACAATAAAACAAGGGAGTGACGTCATTTCACTTGATGAGACAAAAGATTCTGGCAACTGTGTAGGAAATAGATGGTGGGGGGCAATGCCAGGGGGCTCTTGGAAGTCATGGTGGCTGTACTCAGGTGTTGGAGGTAGAGATGGTGAGAATGGATGGACTAGGGACCTGTTTGAGGGGAAGAGCAGACAAGACTTGGATATTGGGGTGGTGAGGGCTGACTCCTACGGTTGCTATTGTATTTGGCTTAAACACCTGGGTGAGTGGATGAGGGAGGCATCACCTAAGATGGAGAAAACTGGCAGAAGAACCAGTAGGTAATGGAAAGCAAGTCCCAAGGTCCTTAGAAACTTATTTTGAGTTTTCTTCATTAGCCAATGGAAGCCTGTCAGGAAGACTATTTCCACAAGCCATAGGTGTCCACATTCAAAGCCTGATGTTGCTCCCTCCAAACCCTTGGCCTTCTGGCCTAGCTTGTTCTGGAAAAGTCTCTGTGCTGGGCTGAAATGAAAGACAGAAAGCGTTTAGAATCAACCAAAGGACTCCTTAGAACTTCTGAATCCCCTGGATGACTGAGTCACATCAGTGTTTAACCAAACACTTGCTGCTGGCCACCTTCACCTGCCTTCCGGCTCGGTCTTCTGGAGAGCCTGGGACAGGCCAGACCAGTGACACCTCAGCTCGTGCCCCAACACGGACTGTGAATGGAGCGTTTTGGGGGTAAGGGGGTGTCAGTCCAGGAGGAGATGACGCACTGGCAACAAAGACTTTATTAAAAGATAGAAGAATTGAAGTGGGGATTGTAACGGTGCCTGACTCACAGAATTGATGTAAGACTCTTAAAAATGGAGAGAAGAATTAGAATAGTGTCCAACTCATAGAACTGACTTAAGAATCTAAAGAATCTAAGTGAAAGCCCTTAGAACAGAAACAGCCACATCGTCAGCGCCACATCCATCTCTTAAAGAGAATAACATCTAAAGAAAAAGTCATGTGGATTTCTGTGACGAGAAAGTTTCAAAGCTCTTTGAAGTCTGGTCATGTTTTTTGCAAAGGGAAAATATTTTTATCGATGTGAGTACATTGTTGAGACGCTGGACTCTAAATTCATCTGCCAGGTATGACCTAGGTGGTTGCATATCCTTGGGTATCAACTGATTTCTGAATTAGCCTATGGGGAAACCCTCAGACCACAGCCTCTATCAGCTAGTGGGTGCTCAGGAAAGATTCGCTCCTTTCTGTTTACCCCTCTCCTCCCTGAACCCCGGTTTCCTAAGGAGTCTCCTTGGAGCCCCTCCGTGATTGTACCCATGTCACCGCTTGCCTTTCTTCTCCCAACAGAGATTTCCTGGGGACCAAGGAGGCGTCACTGCTACTGATGGCCATGTTCCTCCTCGCCGTGTTCTACCACGGACAGCAGGTAACCCCAACACTTGCGCCGACTCCCCTCTGTTACCTGGTGGTTTCTACTGCCGTGAAACCACCCTGGAAGGCCTCTGAGCCCTTCCCTGAAGCAAACGACCTACCACTGCCTGCAGGAAGTTCTGATTCTTAATGAATCAATTCCTAATAAAGCCCACCTAATAAAACAACGAAGCTGAAGACGATAATTTGGCAAGCCAGGTGGTTTTAATGCTCTTTACGTAAATCTCTTTCAAAGATATCATGGCTATTAACAAATAAGTAAATAAATAAAAACTTTTAATTTCTGCCTGAGGCGAACCAGGATCGCTCCGAATTCCGCGGCCCGGATAAAATCATTACTGGAGAAGTTGTGTGCTGTGCTAGATAAACATGCAGGTGTGAGTGTCTGCTGAGCCAGGTTCTAATCCCGCCTCTGATGCTCAGTGTGTGGCCTCAGCCAAGTGGCTCATCTCTCTGAGCCGAGTCGTCTTCTTCATGTCTGAAATAGGATAGTGGGGAGCCTGGGGGGCTCTGCCGGTTGACTGTCCGACTTCGGCTCATGTCATGATCTCACAGTTTGCAAGTTCAAGCCCCGCATCAGGCTCTCTGCTTGTCAGCTCGGAGCCTGCTTCGGATCCTCTGTCCCCCTCTCACTCTGCTCCTCCCCTCCTCAAAAATAAATAAACTTTTGAAATAAAATAGGATAGTAACACCTGCATAGGGCCGTTTTGAAGAATCCGTGGAGACTGTCATGTGCTGCATTGGCACAACACCTTACAAAATTATAGGACGTGCTTCGTTACTTCTTTCTCTTAAGTGGATGAAGTGCCTACCGTATAGATGCCACTTCCCGATGAGCCTCTACCCTCCAGGGATCTGGGGTGGGCACTGTGGCTGGCTCTGTACACAAGCCCATCCCTTGCCCCAAAGGTTCCAGTGTCCTGGAGGAGCGAAGACCCTAAATAATACCACGAGAGACCTGCTCTGTGTGGATCAGGCTATCTGAGGACTTCAAGCATTGGAGCAGCAAGAACTGATTCTGCGTGATACCAGGTTCCCCTTGGAGTTTTGGGGCGGCCAGTAGAGCTTCTCCATGTGGACGCGGACCATGCAGGCTGCGGTGCCCATCAGTGGGGGAGCCTTTTGCCTCCTGGGCAGAGCCTGGTTCTGCCCTAGATCCCGGTCTGTCTTTCTTGGGTCTGTGTGCCCTTCAAAAAAAAAAAAAGTAACCAGGAAAGGAGAAAAACAAAACACGAAGACTCTCAGCTAGAACAGAAATAGAAACATGGCACTGAGAAGTCACCATGGAAACAGGGAGGTAATAAACCCCGAGAAACCCCGAAACAGCCCCAAACCCCGAGAACCTAGAAATACATATAAAGTTATGTGTAATAAGGGGGAAGGTAAAATGTAGTCAAGGGAGAAAAGGAGGAATGTAAAGCCGTGGTGAGAAGAGACAAGGAGGGAAGGGGTGGTCTGTATCAAGTTCCTACTACGTGCCTTTATTATCTCGTGTAACCCTCCCAGCAAACCGGAATGGTTGTTATCACAGATGAAGAAAGTCACCCCACGCAGCTAGTTGGTGGGAGAACTAGAATTCAAACCCAGATCTTTCTCCAAGGCCCCCCCTTTCCACTTCCCTAGACTAGAGAAAGAGAGAAAGAAGCTAACATACCAACACAACGGCCCAGGGCATTCAGTCCTTCACCGTGACTTTGATTTGGTTTTAAATTTGCCCCAGTATTTATGGCAAAACAATAGGCAAATGTCAAGATCTAGCCATTTCTACAGTTTCTGTAGTGAGGTATTTCTGGCTGGCTGTCAGAGCCGGGGTCATATCTTCCATGTCTTGATGGCTTCTAGAAGTTACAGAGAAGTCCTTAGTCTGACGTGCAAATAGCAACCCATTCAAGGGCTATGAAGATGGAATCAGATAAGAGGACTGGACAGAGAAACTCACCCAGGCTCCATCTCCCAAGTTTGAAACTGACAAATGAACAGCCCACCGACCTAATTAAGACAGTTCTGAGTGAGGGTCCTCATTCCAAATTAAGAAGGATGTTCCTTTCTCCTCTGTTACCTTAAGGAATTATTTTGTGCCCTGGAAATGCTCCTTCTCCAATACTCTTTTAACATTCGAATCCAACCTATTCTGTTCTCCGTTTGTCCTAGGAAACAGACAACCTAACTGTGTTAAGATTACTCATAAAGTAGGAGTATACTCGGGCATCGTGAGGGTCTGAGTGCTTAAGGGACATCTGATCTGTTTCCTTCTTATTTTTTAAATTTTTTCATGTTTATTTATTTTTGTGGGAGGGAGAGAGCACAGCTGGGCAGGGGCAGAGAGAGAGGGAGACGGAGGACCCAAAGCAGGCTCCATGCTGTCCGTGCGGGGCCTCATGCGGGACTCAAACTCACAAACTGTGAGATCATGATCCAAGCTGAGGTCAGATTCTTAATGGGCTGAGCCACTCAGGCGTGCCTCCCCCCTAATTTTCAACTTTCAGAAGGCTCTGAAATGACATAATCGTATCCCAGAATGGTAGCAGTTACAGGTATCTGGGCTTTGGAGTGGGAGAGAAGTATTCAAACCCCAACTCTGCCACTTGGTGGATATGTGACCTTCAGCAATCTACTTAACTCTCCGAGTCTCAATTTTCTCACCTATAAAATGGGTCTGATAATAACATTTTCTACTCCCCAGGGTTGTTATTATATGAGAATATAATTATAATATATTTACTCCAGTGATCTGCACAAAGAATATGCTTTCAAAAATTGTAAGCTATGAATATTTTACTTTGAAAACAAGCCTGAGACTAGCAGGCAAAGCATTACTATCCATCTGGTCCCAAGTCACCTGAGGTCATAAAACCCATTAGGGAAACCAGACAGAAGCAGGAATCCACAACTTCTGGGTCCGTCCCATCTCCACCACATACCCCTTTGTTAGAAGAGTCTTTCTGCAGGATCGCATCATTCCTATATCCTCTGTCAGGGTCCTGTTTATCTGAAGCAAGTCTGTCTACTCCTGGGTCTGCTACCTGCCTCCACCAATTTCCCTTTGTGACTCAGTGGCCCTCCAGTTTTTAAAGGCTGAATAATGCCCACCGATGGCTGGTACCCAGCAGCAACCCGGTGGGAGCGTAGGTAATTACAACGTATCTCCGGGGACCGAGGGAGTTACATAACTGAACAATTAGGAAACCTCAGCTTGTACATATGTGGATGTGATATGCCATCACTTCCTCCTCCTCTGAGGCAGGAGAACATTCCAAATGTTGAACAGGAGAGAGCAGTCGGGTGCCTCCTGCTTCCCCTGGTTCACTTGCAGCACTGAGGTGTGGGCTTTGCCTCAGGGACTCCATTTATAGCACAGGGAGCCATGTCTCTGCATAGGGACAGAGATTAGTAAAGTCCCCAGGCACCTCTTATTCATATAAAGACAGGCACTGGGATGGTGTGGCTTAGAAGGAAAGACCCAGTGGGGCACCTGGGTGGCTCAGTCGGTTAAGCATCCAACTTCAGCTCATGTCATGATCTCACAGTTTCTGAGTTCACGCCCTGAGTCGGGCTCTGTGCTGACAGCTCAGAGCCTGGAGCCTGCTTCGGATTCTGTGTCTCCCTCTCTCTCTGCCTCTCTCTCTCTCTCTCAAAAATAAACATTAAAAAAAAATTTTTAATAAGGAAAGACCCAAGCATTGGAACAAAATGTTCTTTTTTAAAATATTTTTATTTATTTTGAGAGAGAGAGAGATGAGAAAGTGAGTTCTTTTCTTAAAATGTTTTTTTTTTATTTTGAGAGAGGGAGAGATAGAAGCCCAAGCAGATTCCACGCCATCAGCACAGAGCCCCATGGGGGGCTCCATTCGACAAACCCGTGAGAGCATGACCTGAGTCAAAATCAAGAGTCAGACGTGCAACTGACTGAGCCACCCAGGCACCCTCATATGAACCAAATATTCTTAGACTTGAGTCTCAGCACTGTCACTGGAGATGGGTGGCATTGAAGAGTTCAAGCCCCTAGAGCTGCCATTCCTCAAACTGTAAAATGAAAAGGATAATCGTTCTCTACTAGGAGTTGCAGAATGGCTGCCTGAGGTCATGTCCATATAATGAGGGGGTTAAGAGTCACAGCTTAGAGTCAGAAGGCCCTGAGTTCAATGCCAGCCTCTACTTGTGATCCATCGGACAGTTGACTTCGCCTTACGGTGCCTCAATTTCCTCACCAGCGAAATGGGAATAAAGTACCTACCTTGTTGAGTTGTGTGATGAAATGAGTGTCAGCGTGTATGAAGGGCCTGGAACAGTGCCTGGGCCAAGGCAAGAGCTGGGGCCGGTGGCAGCTGTCATGATGTGCTCTGAGCCTGGCACAAAGCTGACGAACAGTGTGTTAGTTCCCTACGTACTCTGCTCATAGAGCCAGTGCTTTAGGGGGTTGGTAAAAATCAAAAAAGAGAGGGCACTTCCAAATCATCCAACAGTTCTTAAGCAAATGCTGAAGAATTTTCATTTTTAAAAACTCACCGCCCATGCCTCTCTTGTGCTTTGCCATCACTGTCCATGTGGGCGCTGACCACTGTGCTCAAATGAATTCTTTCCTTAAGACATTCCTCTGTCTTTCATTTTTCTCCCTTTACCACTGAGCTGAGAGCAAATCTGAGACCGAGTTTCCTCCATCTTTGTATGCCCAGCACCCCGCACACAGTAGGGGCTCTATCCTCTAGAGCTTTAGTAAACTGAAAGACTTGCTTTCCTTCCCCAGAGATTTAATAACAGGCGATGCCTGCCTGAACAAGACTTGCCTTCTCAAGAGACAGAGCTGTACTTAGACTAGAAAGTCTCTTTTTTAAATTTTTTTAAATGTTTATTTATTTTTGAGAGAGAGAGACAAAGTGTGAGTGGGGTGGAAGGGCAGAGAGGGAGACACAGAATCCAAAGCAGGTTCCAGGCTCTGAGCTGTCAGCACAGAGCCCGACACTGGGCTCAAACTCACAAACTGCAAGATCATGACCTGAGCCAAAGTCGCACGCTTAACAGACTGAGCCACCCAGGCGCTCCGGGACTAGAGTCTCTTTATGGACGTGCCTTCAACACTGTGGCCGGTGGTCACCAATGGGAAGTGTGTTCTTGCTTGTAACTGGAACATGCTTGCTGAAATGGACTCCAGTATCCTGGCCTTCCCTACCTGTGTTTCTGAGTTGAATTCAACCAAATGAAGGTTTTCAGCAGAAAAGAAATGCAAAATTATCTCCTGCTTCAACCAAGCATGCATTTTTAAGGTGAATGACAAAACATTTTCATTTGGATAAGAACATACTGTCCGGCAATGTGACAGATTAAAATTTGATGCTTTTGAATCTGAGGGGAAAAAGTGGAAGCTCAGCTTTGATCAGACCTTACCCACTGCTGCCTTGAGCTATAGTGGTAGCACCTTGCAAATCTACATTTTAGGCATTTCAGAATTCTTTTCGCATGCATTGTGTGATTTGGTCCATATCATAGATCCATATAATAACCTGTGCCTCTTGAACTAGATATGATGGGGAAGGTTATCCTCATTTTTTAGAAGGGGAACCAAAATACAAGAAGTTAAATGACTTTCCCAAGGTCACACAGCAAAACAGCCAAGGCCAACATTCTTTGGTGCCATCTGCTATCCCCACTCTCTTTTTTTTTTTATGGAAAATTTCAAACATATAAAAAAGTTTATGAAATGTATAATGACCTCACAGCTTCAACAACAATCATTAACTCATGTGTCTTTGCTCACTTATCTCCATTTTATTTTGTTCCTGGCTCCTCCCCAGTCACTTTGAGGCAGATTCTGGGTGTCTTGTCATTTCATCAATATGCACCGAAAAGATAAAGAATTTTAACCTAGTCACAATGCTGTTAAACACTTTAAAAAAGAAAATGGTGCTTCCTAAACATTGTCAAATCTCTAGGCAGCGTTTCAGTTTCTTAATTGGTTTATAATTAAGTTTGTTTATTTAAATTGGAGTGCAAATAAAATGCACATACTGCCATTGGTTGATAGGTCTCTTAATAAGGCTTTTTTAGTTTATTTTTTTAAATTTGTTTTAATCTTTATGCATTTTTGAGAGAGAGAGAGACAGTGTGTGAGCAAGGGAGGGGCAGAGAGGGAGACACAGAATCTGAAGCAGGCTCCAGGCTGTGAGCTGTCATCACAGAGCCTGACACAGGGCTTGAACCCCCGAACGGTGAGATCATGACCTGAGCCGAAGTAGGACACTTAACCGACTGAGCCACCCAGGCACCCGAAGTCTTCTTTAATTCATAAGATGACTCTCCATATTTTTTTCTGGCAATATTTTGGGAAACTCATCTCACTTTTATAATGTTTCCTAGTCTCTAGTTCGTCGATTTCATCCTGTTGGGGCAATTAACACATCCCTCTGTCCTTTGTTTTTAATGTATTGGTAGTTATCTTTAGAAACGTGGTCAGGCTCAGGTTCAGTTTTTTTTCTACAAAGCTATAACATTGGTTGGCTGTGTGAATAACTTAACAGGCACATAATATCTGCTTATATTTTTGTCTGTTAGCAGCTGTGGACAAGAATACCCTCTATTCACTTATTTTATAGGTGGTGATATCTCAATCCTATCAGTACTCCATAATTCATTGGCTGGAATACAATTTGAAGGAGAGCCTTCCCCTCCAAGTACAGCTCTCAAAGCAAAAGCAGGATAAACGCTTAACTCTTTCCCTGTATGTCTTCCCCAAAAGGTTCCCAGTCAGTCTGTCCCCAAGCACCACCCAGAGATGATCAGTGAGGTCTTGTGTCCTAAGTGTCAATGTGAACTGATGCATTCTGCCTTATTACCTGTGCTGCAATCCACTGCAATCATTATTCTCATTAAAGCTCAATCTGGGGCGCCTGGGTGGCTCAGTTGGTTAAGCGTCCGACTTCGGCTCAGGTCATGATCTTGCGGTTTGTGGGTTCGAGCCCCGCATCAGGCTATGTGCTGACAGCTCAGAGCCTGGAACCTGCTTCAGATTTTGTGCCTCCCTCTCTCTCTGCCTCTCTCTCTGAAAAATAAACCTTAAAAAAAATTTTTTTAAACTTATTTGTCACACCTTTGACACTCAGAAGCCCAGTCACATAACACCCGTAGTCTCCAGAGGTCTTCCTACTTTCTGATGTGAAAGGATGTTTCAGGCTTGCACATTTTCTGTCCTTCACTTCCGTCATTTCTGCCAGGAGTGCAAGGTCATTTTTGTAGGAATCGATATTTGGAAATCACAATAGGAATGCCCATTGCTCTAGATTTTCATTATTTCTAGGCTTTTATTTCAGTGGGCAAAGCTAGGAAATAGGTAAGTCCCATGAATTCACAATGATACTTTCAGGCTTTTGGCTTAGACCCATCAATTTCATATCTGCATCTCCTTTTCCCCTTCCCAGAAATACCAGTTCTCAGTGACACGAATACAATTACCCATTTGCTATATGCTGCAATTCACATGCAGTTGTCCAGGAGTAATATACAGACACCACCACCTACAATGTGATTGCTGTGAACAGTTTTAAGACCTCTTTTGAGTTCTTTTTATGCTCAGAGTATCTCTTGCTACAAATGTGTCATCAAATTATTGTGTAAAAGACATTTGGAGTATCTCCTCCCAGTGTGGTTATACATGTAGGTTCGTGTATTTGTCTATTTGTTTATTCTCACGGAGTCTTTTTAAACATCTCTTTAGTTTTATACTTAAGTAAAATGTTTCCATGATTCAACAGCCAAGTTTATAAAAAAGGACATAATTTTAAAACTTTTAATCCTATTCTTACTTCTCCACTCTATTCCCCCCTTCCTCATCTCATTGGTAATGAGTTTTTATATTTTACTTTTTATTCTTCAATTTTCCAATAAATAAAGAAAACATATATATATATATATATANCATTTTTAGATCAGTTGTGACATATTATACACACTTTTCTCCAGGTTGGAGACTAATCCATCAGAGTACAGAGAAACAGTTTTCCTTTCTTTTTATTTATTTATTGAGAGAGAGAGAGTAGGAATGGGGGGTGGGTGGGTAGAGAGAGGGAGGGACGGAATCCCAGGCAGGCTCCTCAACATCAGCACAGAGCCCGATGAGGGCCTCAGACTCACAAACTGTGAGATCATGACCTGAGCCAAGATCAAGAGTCGGACTTAACCGACTGAACATCCAAGCACCTCAGTCTTCCTTTTTCTTCTTTCATAGCTGTAGACAGTAGTTTATTCAATCAACAAAATAAGCACTTGGGTTGTTTCCAGGTTTTGCTGCTACAAATTCTGCTGAAGGAATAATCTTGTGCCTCTCTTTCCATATTTTTACCATCCACTGAGACGTTCACGTAAGACAAAAGAAAGAAACTAGCTGAATGTTCCAAGCCCTTGAATTCAGGGCACGTATTTGGCCACAGAGCACAGTGCTCGTTTCAACTGCTAAAGACTTGGAAATGACGGCATCCCCAAAGCTGTGGTAAATATGATGTACGAGATTCTTTAAAAGCAGAAGCTGTCCACCTTCCAGTGCAGGGAAACTGAGACAAAAAGGAGCTAATAATGTGCATTGAGAATCTACTGTGAGCCACGTGCCTTCTCTGCAACTTCCTAAATAATTTTTCTTCCAGCCCTGTGTGGTCAGTGGTGTTCGTCCCAGTTTTAAAGATGAGGAATCTATGAATGAAGTCACTAGTCCAGGTTACGCTGTTTAAATGTGGCTCCAGGACTCTACGCCGAGCCGCATCTGTGACCCAGCTAAATGCACGATCCCTCCATCACCGCCTCGTTCATCCCCTTCCTCCTGCCCAGTGACACAGAGCTCAGAATCTGGAGTTGCACTCCGGAGTTAGCGCAAATCCCAGCCTCCCCACTAACTCGCATGCGACATTGGTCAAGTCACTCAACCTGTTTGCTTTAACTTTCTCATCTGCAGAATAAGGATTGATGGCGATACCTCCCTGTGAGGGCCATCGTGTCCTGAAAGGAGTGAACAGATGTATATTGCTTAGAATAAGCCCAGCGCGTAGTGCACACCATCTAAGTGTTAGTGGACTCTCTTATTGGGACCGATGAGTTGAGTCAACATTGACGCAGCATGTCTCCTGTGCAGGGTGTGCTGCCACCTGGTAAGGGTATCGCTGAGCAGGTCCAAGGCCCCCTGACCTCATAGACCTGCAATCTAGCAGACGATCAGGCATCCCCAGTGAATCACACAATCACCAAATCATGGAAGGGGAGGTACCTAGACCTGTGGAGTCTGATCACCCTCCCATCTCTTGGCATCTCAGAATACCCCTCAGAATGTTCAGCTCAGGCTCTGTTTTGAAGGGTTCTGGAGCCTTCTCCATGACCCACTCTCTGTGCCTGAGCCCGTACCCCGAGAGCTCACCTGTTTCTTCTCTTTCTCCCTCGTGCTGGGCAGCTAGAGTACACAGCACGCCTGGACTTCCTTTGGCGAGTACAGGCCAAGGAGGAAATCAACGAGATGAAGGAGCTCAGGGAGCACAATGAGAACATGCTCCGGAACATTCTCCCTAGCCACGTGGCCCGCCACTTCCTGGAGAAAGACCGGGACAATGAGGTGAGCCTGGGGCTTGTCTGACCGCGGGGGGAGGAGGGGGCAGGGGGGTGTCGCACTGGTCCTGAGCTCCCAGAGAGTTCCGCTGTCCTCACGTCAGCACGTGAGAGTAGGGACCATGCTACCCCCAGAGTGCCAGGCTGCCTAGCACCGTGAGGTTTACGCACGGCCTCCCCGGCCTCGGGTAGCTCATCTGTAAGATGGACATAATGAGATTGCCATCGAGACACTGGATTGAAATTTAAGTTTTATACACGTCTGTGCACATGTTTATGAGTACGCATGGAGCGGGCCCTCCAGTGTCTCTCCCTACATGGGTAAGAGGGCTGATGTCCCCTGCCGATCTGCTGAAGACATTTGGGTTTGCGACCGTTGCCTGAGGACAGAACTAGGAGAGATGCAGAGGGTCCATTCCCCATCCAAGTCAGCACAGCAAGACCAGCGGAAGAGAAGTACAGGGGATTAGTACCTCTGCTGCTTGAATAGTCTCGGTGAACCCCGGCCCTGGAGATCTCCTGGATGCGCATCAAAGCACTGCCCACCCCCTTAATCAACAGATGGAGTTCTCTGGAATCGGCTTCAGGCCGGGATGTCTCCAGGGTCCCTAAGGTCAGGGGCTCTGTGGCAAGAGCTTCTTGACGGAGCCAGGAAAGCAGAGAGAACATTGCTGGGCGTCTGCCGTGACCACCAGCAGGAGCAGATGAAACACCGGAGCCCTAGGAGGGAAAACCAGAAAAGAAATGAAGGCCACCTTTCCGTGAAGACCGCAAAACAACGGGGTGGGAGGGGCGAGAATCCACTGGCTTTATCCGGACAGGAAGGACACCAGACAGAGATGCAAGATTCTAGGTCAGCTGCTGTCATCCAGACCAAGCCTCCACGGGGCAAAAAAATGACAGGTTTGGGCCTTAATCATATAAGACATTTTCTTTTCTTTTTTTTTTTTTAATAATTTTATTTGTTTCTAGGAGAGAGAGACAGAGAGACAATGTGAGCAGGGGAGGGTCAGAGAGAGAAGGAGTCACAGACTGAAACAGCCTCCAGGCTCTGAGCTGGCAGTCAGCACAGAGCCCGACGCGGGGCTCGAACCCACGAACCGCGAGATCATGACCCAAGCGAAAGTCGGACGCTTAACCGACTAAGCCACCCAGGCGCCCCTTATATATAAGACATTTTGAATACAATGTCTTGTCATGCTTCTTTGAAGTTTTCGATGTTTAAATAGTTCACACCTGACCAAGGCTGAAACACAAAGATTTTAACATCGCCTAGAGAACGTTCACACTGTGGTGAAGTACTTTCCTGAACGCTTGCTGTGGGCCAGGTGCCCAGGCAGGCAATTGATATAAATGACCTTTCATTGTCTTTCCATTCTTAAGGGGAGAGTTCACCACCCCGTGTTAGCAATGAAGAAAACTGGGGCTCAGAGGGGGCCATGCCCTGCCTCATTTTATGGAAGCAAAGCCATGACTCAAATCCAGTCCTCGGGATTTCTTCCCTCTGGCTGCGCTGCTCCAACCATTCAGCTCACCATGCTGGCTCTAGGGGTTTGGCACAACTAGGGCGTGTGTGTGTGTGTGTGTGTGTGTGTGTGTGTGTGTGACAGAGAGAGTAGTAGAACAGGAGAAGGGTGACAGGCAGAGGCAGGACTGCTATGACCTGCAGGAATGGCCAGTGTCATGTTTTGTTATTGTGGGGCACGCTTTTGGCTTCTCTTCTTGCTGCAAATCTGAACTCTGTTGCGGACCTCTGAAAATCTGACTGGGGTTTGGACATCGTGAGTTTGGGTCCCAGCTTTCGCGAGGCTGTGGCAGGGTTCACTGATGTGAGCAGTAAAAGAGACAAGAATGATTATCCCCATTTCACAGATGAAGAAACTGAGACTCAGAGAAATAAGGTCCCAGAGCTAGTGAGTAGCGAGCTTGAATTCACCCCCAGGTCTGTGTAACTTGAAAGCTAAGTTCGGTGTTTGGTCCTAAGTTGTTTTCAGGGCTTGAGCGGGAGAGAAGGGGCAGCAGAGATGGGCAGGGACACACACCAGCTGGACACAGGACAGTGGGCAGAGCCTTGCCCCCAGGGACATCCTGTCTAGTGAGATCCTGACATTCTGGCAGCCTCTGCCATTCCACTAGACTTTGAGTTAGAAGAGTGCTCCCTGGGGCAGGGACTTTGCCACAGAGGAAGCCACCTGGGCTGGGTCCTCGGTGCCAGGCAGGCTGTTGCAGAGCCCAGAAACCCACTTGCTCATTGCAGCTCGCTGTTGAAAGGACACTGGCAAGAGCGGGTGTCTCCGGTGCTGGGAAGTCCATACAACACAAACTCTATCTCTGGCACTCACCAGCTGTGTGACCTAGGGCAGCTTACCCAACCTCTCTGAGTCCACGTTTTCATCTAATTGAGGAGGAAATAATTCCAATCTTCCTGACTTTTAGTGTGAGAACGAAACTGAGTGAGAACACATTTAGTGCCCAGTGCAGCCCGGGCCGGAGGGGG
>NW_027551562.1:1189949-1199697 GCF_008692635.1 Crocuta crocuta | reverse complement strand
GATGCACTCAACAGCCTGACACTGGGGATTCAATTCCGGCTCCTCCTCTCACTACCTCCTTAACTGGGCAAGTGATGAACCTCTCTGGACCTCGCTTTCCTACCTACCAAACGACAGTACTTCCCAACTTGATCCAATTGCCGCAGTGCTGGTTTACATGAGTTCTTATGCATAAAGCACCTAAACGGTGGGTGGCNTTCATTTAGCAAGTATTTTTTAATACAATGTTTTAATCTTTATTTTTGAGAGAGAGTGCAAGCAGGAGAGGAACAGAGAGGGAGGGAGACACAGAATCTGAAGCAGGCTCCAGGCTCCGAGCTGTCCGCACAGAGCCTGCCGACTCAGGCTAGAACTCACGAACTGCAAATTCATGACCTGAGCGGATGCTTAACCGACTGAGCCACCCGGGAGCCCCAGCAAGTATTTATTGAGGGAAATCATGTGCCAGGTGTCGTTCTAGGTCTTGGGGCTCAAACAGTGAACCAAGACAAAGTCCTTGCCAGTAACGGAGGATGTGTTAGAGACACAAAGGTGAGCAAGTGAATGTGTATTCAGTGGTGCCCAGTAGTGGTCAGCTCTCCGAGGACAGAAGACGGTTATGTGAAGGGGGCAGGGCCAGCCCTGGAGGGTCTCTCGGAGGTGGTGACCTTTGCACAGAAACCTGAGGATACTACAGTCACTCGGTCTCAGACATCGTTTCTCCCCCTACAGAGAGGTGGCTTCACTCGGTATAAGAAACCCAGGACCCGGAAGGAGGCAGGCCTAGGTCCCTTGTGCAAAGAGCCAGCTGAGTCTCCATCTTGATATCGGGCAGAGCAGGGAGTATGCATATGCTCAGAATCCTCTAGAAAGCCCAGATCTGCACCTCAATCCAGAGGAGGGTAGAACAATAATAGCTTTTTTGTATTCATCAATCCCTCCCCAGTTTACAGTGCTATTTTCTCGGTGCCCCAAATAGCAAGAGACAGATGGCATACTCAAAACAGTTGACTGGGGTGAGCAGAACACTGCTCAAAGGTGTAGGCAGGTGGCGGGAGCTTCTTCGTGCTCCTCCAAACCCCCCACAGCACAAATTCCATCGCTGCTGTTAACTAGCTGTGTGACCTAGGGCAGCTCAGCCAACGTCTCTGAGTATATATCCTCATCTGATTAATGGGAAATAATAACGTCTCTGAGTACATATCCTCATCTGATTAATGGGAAATAATAGGGACCTCGCTGAGCTGATGTGGGAATTAAATTGTGTAAGAACACATTAAGTGTTCAGTACAGCCTGGTCCACTATGTGGGTTCAAGGCCACACGGTGCACTTGAAAGCCCAGTGCCCCGGGTTTGGTTCCTCCTGGCCTCTCTCTTCACCAGAGAGCATCTGGCCGAGAGGAGTGAGACCCTCGCCCCCCAGTCCCACAACCACCGAACGTCAAATCAACCATCCATTCAGATGGACTTACTGGGTCCGGTTTCCGGCTCCGGTGACTGCTCCTTCAGGCATTACCCTGATTGTTACTGTTTATCGGGGTGGTGGGTGTCCCAGTGTCTGCTTACTCCCTTTAGCTTTTGTAGCAGCGGCAGCCCAACAGCGTGGGCTCTGGAGTCCGACTGCCTGGGTGTGAATTCCAACGCTGTGTCTTTTTTCTTTTTAAGTTTATTTTATTTTGAGAGAGAGAGAGAGCAAGAACAAATGGGGGAGGGACAGAGCGAAGGAGTGAGAGAATCCCAAGCAGGCTCCATGCTGCCGGCACAGAGCCTGACGTGGGGCTCAAACCCACGAACCGTGAGATTATGCCCTGAGCTGAAATCAAGAGTTGGAGGTTCAACTGACTGAGCCACCTAGGCGCCCCCCAACTCTGTGTCTTAACAGCTGCGGGTCTTGGGTAGATTACTTAACCTCTACGTGCCTCAGTTTCCCCACAAATAAACCAGGACCTTAACCCCATCTACACCCTGGGGGTGTGCGGGTTCAGCAAGAGGATGTGTGCGCCGCATTCCGTGTCCTGCTTGCCATGCAGTAAGTGCTCAGTAGATGTTGCTGATATTATGAGCATTATCTGTGTTATATAAGCAATCAGAACATTCTTGTTGTTGGCAGAGGCTGAGAGCTGAATGTTAGGAAAGGCTGGAAGGTGGGAGGGGCCAGGATTCGTGAGCATGACTGGTAAGAACCCCCTGGTGACCTGCCCTTACATCACAGCGGCATTTACGTCTCCAGGAGAAATGGGAGAAAAGTTGGCCAACTGGGTAACTGCGGAAAGGGTTTCAGAGGGCTCTGCTGGGGTTTTCTCTTTTCCATTTTCAGCAGGAAATAGTAAAATGGGTGTTAGGGGCTCACTTGTGTCTCCCACAGTTCATATGCGGAAGTCTTCACCCCCAGTACCTCTGGGGCAACTGCATTTAGAGACGGGATTTTTAAAGAGGTGATCAAGTTCATAAGAAGCCATTAAGGCGGGGCCCTAATTCATGGTGACGGTGCCCTTCTAAGAGGAGGAGATTGGGACACAGACACACCCAGAGGGAAGGCCGGCCTTGTGAGGACACAGGGGAGGAGATGGCATCCACCAGCCAAGGAGAGAGGTCTCAGGAGAAACTGACCCTGACCTTGATCTTAGACTTGTAGCCTCCAGAACTGTGGGAGGAGAAATTTTTGTTGTTTAAGCCACGTGATCTGCGGCGCTTTGCTATAGCAGTCTGAACAAACTAACATAATAGGTAATAAACAGATTTTTTTTCTTCTCCAAATCACAGCCATTTGGAGGCTGCGGTTCTGTAAGTTTGCTTCCACAGGTTCTCTGACCCATCAAGCAGACAGGCTCCCTTTCAGGTATCACTCCATTGCCCAAGGCCAAGGTGAATGCAGCACCTTAGAAAGCCCGTGCCATTGCTCTGCTCCTTGGCCTCAGTCTGCGCTCCCCACACCCTGCCCGGCCCAACCCAGTGCAGCCGCTCCCCACACCCTGCCCGGCCCAACCCAGTGCAGCCGGTCACCGCCCGCCTGGGCCCTCCTGCATGAGGACTGGCAAAGGCACTCATACGGGTTCATCCGTACTTGACTGATCTTGAATCGGGGACACCGTCTTTCTCTGGGTCTTCCGCTGCTAGTGGTGTTATCCAGAACAATAGCTTAACTCCTCTCTCTCATTTTCCTTTTCCTTACCTGTGAAGTGGCAATAAGAATTGTGCCTCCTTCCCGGGATCATTGCAAGGATTAAATCACTGAGCTCATATGAAAGCGCTTTGTAAGCTTTGACGTTTCCTGCAAAGATCAGGGAGGCATTGATTCCAACAATTTAGACTGTTTACCTTGTACCAGACCTTCTAGACAGCATGCACTATAGTGCAGGCATCCAGGAACTACAGACTGGATGATTTGAATAGCATGGGGGTTTTGCCTTGTGGTATTCACAGGAAATCAGGAGACAGACATTAGGTGACAATGCAGGCAGCAAGGAGGGGATATAGCACGGAGCTCAGCCTCCGGCCCCCATCTGTGGTCTATCCACGTGGCTAGTGATGGCAGAAGACAAGGGTTAGCCTGGTTAGGGAGGTTAACTGCAGGAAGGAAGGACACGTCCCATCGAGGGACAGACAGTCGGAATAAAAGCGTTCGAGTGTGAGAAGCGCGTTTGTGTCTTTGTTTGGCTCTTCCAGAGCAGACCTTGAGACAAGGATTTGGGTGAAAGCAATTGGCTTGGAGGTGGTCCCAGGAAACCCTGGGAGGCAGGAGAGAGGGAAGGAAGGAAGAGAAGTGATAAATGAGGCATTAGCAGACTACTTACCTCTGTGGGGGACTGGAGCTCAATCCCACTGGGGATTCTGGGAAAAGCAGAGAGTATACCTCACAGCTATCTGGCCCAAGGGCTGAAGGGGCAGAGGAGTATAAGCCAACTGCCATCAGTGACTGGTTGGGAGCAGCCCTGGGGACCTCAATTTCCTGGCCCATCAGCCCGCTGCTCATGGGGGCAGAGTGCCCGCTAGTGGTCAGAGGAGAACTCCACACAAAGGAACAAGGGCTCACAGCTGGAAGGCTGTGAGGTCAGGACACCTGCAGTGTCTGTCGCTGTGTGTACACAGGAATACACTGCTTCGGTGTTTCTGGAACACATGGTCTGATGCAGGGAATTGGCTTGAGGATGCGGAGAAAGGTGGAGGTGAGGCCATGAGTATATGAATGCATGTCATGCTGCTGTGTTTGAGCTTTATCCTCAGCGCAGTGTGGCCATCGGAGGGTTTCAAGAACGGAAGAGACATGGCCAATATTCTGTCTTTAAAAGATCACCCTGGGGGATGCCTGGGGGAGGCTCAATTAAGTGTCTGACTCTTGATTTCGGCTCAGGTCACGATCTCATGGTTCATGAGATCAAGCCCCACATCGGGCTCTGAACTGACAGCACAGAGCCTTCTTGGGATTCTCTCTCCCTCTCTCTCCCCCTCCCCCCTCGTGTGCTCTCTCTCTCTCTCTCTCTCTCTCAATAAATAAATAAACTTGAAAACAAAAGATCACTCCGGCCACAATGTGGAATGTGCCTCTGGATGGGACAAGATGAGTCAGGGAATCCAGTGTGGGCAGGAGAACAGGTGGCCCGATGAACAGCAATGGCGGGGGGAGGGGCAGAAAACAATATTTGATGCAGCAGGACTTGGCACTTCATTGAACCCAGATGTGATGGGGAGGAAGGGGCCAGGACATCTCCGAGCATCTCTGAGCATCTCTGACTCTGACGACTCAGCAACACAAGTGCCAGCAACTGAGAGAATGAGGGAACAGGTCTAGGTGGAGAGAAGATGTGTTTGTGTCCAACGTGTGTAGTTTGGGGGCTATGGGACCCCTCATCTGGAGGCCCAAGAAGGGAGACCAACTGGAATAAGGGTTCAGAGGCCGCCCCACTTGAATGCTGGTGAAGGACTGAGACTAAACAAGGTGGCCCAGGTAAGTGTGCAAATTGAGGGTCAAGAACAGAACCACAACAACCACCCACATTTAAGGTGGAAGGTGAGCCCAAAAATGGCATCTTTGAAGGAGCCGGGCATAATGACAATTACGGCCTCGCTGAAACAAGGAAGGTCAAGACTCATGGTCTCGGGGGCAGTCACCACGCCAACGTGCAGAGGTGTCCTTGAAGACATGAAGTGATACCTGTGTAGTGATTCTTTCCACTTTGGCTGGCAGTCCGAGATGGGGGTGAACATTACAGGGGTGGGGACAGGCGGTGGAGAGAACCAATCTGAGAAGTTTGGATGAAGAGGAAGCGAGATCAGTGGGTGGTCACAGGTGTGCTTGGGTTCCAGGGTGCGTCATACTTTTCTATACTGGGGACAACTTGCAGGAGGCAGGGAGGAAGAGGAGGAGGTCATGGAAGGAGAGAAATAAAGTAAAGGGTCACTGCGGGAAGAAGTTGCAGAAGAAGATAGAAGCGAGGGCTCTCAAGACATCAGGTAGAAGCCTGGGGCGCCTGGGTGGCTCAGTGGGTTAAGTGTCCGACTTTGGCTCAGGTCATGATCTCACGGTTCGTGGGTTCAGGCTCCGCGTCTGAGCTCTCACCTCAGAGCCTGGAGCCTGCTTTGGATTCTGTGTCTCCCTCTCTCACCGACCCTCCCCTGCTCACGCTGTCTCCCATTTCTCTGTCTCTCAAATATAAAAAATGTTTTAAACATGAATAAAATATATAAAAAAAGACATCAGGTAGAAAAGTTGACCTTCAGCAGAAGGAAAATGCATCGTCTGGGGTTGAAGCAAAAGAGATGAAAATAAACATGAACATAGATGGGGTGTGTGTGTTGGAACAGCGCTGGGTCACTGCCAAGAGCCTCAGTTTCCCCACAGAAGTAAGAGACAAATCATCTCTTAAGAGGAATCGCATGGGGTGTGAGGTTAGGAACAGTGGGAAGGTTTGGACTCGCCGCTGAAAACAGAAGGAAGCTGGCCAGAGACAAAGGACATGCAATCAGACCTCGGGGCGCACCCAGGGCTGGAGACCACGAATTGTCCAACGGTGCGTCCCACCCACACGGCTACCGTGTTGACATGATGGCGTTTCAGAGCCCAGTTCTCTGCACTCTCCGTGGGTGCCTGTGCGTGGGTGCAGGTGCACGCGAGCGCGGGGAGCGTCACTGCAGAACCCCACCTCTGATGACCGTGTCTGGCTCCCTCTGTGTGTCTCCCTGTCCAGGAGCTGTATTCCCAATCGTATGATGCCGTTGGGGTGATGTTCGCCTCTATCCCGGGGTTTGCAGACTTTTACTCTCAGACTGAGATGAATAACCAGGGAGTGGAATGCCTGCGTCTGCTGAATGAGATCATTGCTGACTTCGACGAGGTAAGTCGCAGCCTCAGAAGCCTCCAGTCACCAGGGGGCATCACTCTTGTCAAGGTGTCACGTCCATTGTAGCCATAGCCATTGTCTGCCCTTATAGGACTCCAGGCTGCAGTGTAAACACAAACACGTATTGCCTAATTTAATCATCGCAAGAGCTAACCACCAGGTTTTCTCCATCTGGGGGATTGAGATCATAAGCCCCAGTGAGGCTCGGGAATCGAACCCAATGTCAAACAACCATCAAATGGCAAAACCAGGACTTGATTGGAGGCCACTGCTACTCAGGCACTTGTGTCACAGAGACTGGGCACTCATGGGGACGTTTCTCCACCCGCTGAAAGTGTCAGAGACAAAACCATCAGTTAGCATTTGGTCCAAGACTTAAATACAAGTGTTCGCATACTCCAGAGAGTCCTTGCTTCTTTTAGGCTCCATGAGTCTAAAGAATACATCACATGGAAGAAAATACCCTTGTTAGGCTGTATTTACATTAATAGACTTGGCAGGATGGTCCTTTCCCTCCCCCCACCCACCGCCATCCTCTAGCTTCAAGTGGGGCACCATTGCCCATCTGTCTGCCCAGGCCTGAGAAGGGAAGTGATTCATTGAGAAAGTGCTGGGGAAGAGACCATGCAAAGATGTGGGTTCAGCTGAAGTCTAGCCTGCTAGCCTGATCCCCGGGGAACTCAAGGCATAAGCGGTACCACAGAGCTGTTTCACACTGAGGCAAAGAGCCAAGGTTTTGTGTACCTGTGTCGGTCAGCCATTGGCTGTGGGCTACCCCTCACGGGGGTGCCTCACTTTCCAGGCATTTCCAGCAAAGGGGCTCCCATCGACCCAAGCAGGTTCTCCAAAAAAGGGTACAGCAGTGCATTGTGAGCAGCCAGACCCCATGGCATTCTTGAGAATGGCCCCATGAAGGAGATGTGGGTGGGGCACCAGGAGCATTTGTGACGTCACCCGTTGTGACATCATCACCCTCTCGCTCCATCCCCACATTCCTTTGGGCTACTGAGCCCCGTGGGTTCCTTCTTGATAGCTCTTTGGTCTGCCCATTCCTCACCACCGTGCTGCCCTATTCTTGTTTTCCGCCATCTTCCTTGTCCCCTGGATGACGCCAGCCATTCCCTAGCTTTCCCTCCTTGCATCTCACCTCAGCAGTCACTAAAAACAAGACTATCTTCACATCCCTTTGAAACCTAAAGCCCATCAGTGCCTCCCCTTTGCCAGCTCCTCAGAAGGTCACCTGAGGCTTTGCATTTGCCGACCCTGTATCCTCTGCAGCCTGACCTCCCACCCCGTGCCACCTGCCCCCCCCCACACACACACACCATCGAGCTACTTATAAGCCATTACGCCCACATGGCTATTCCACACACTGCTCTTTCAGCCCAGAGGTTATGCCATCTTCACTATACCCTGTCCTCTCTCCCTCAACTCCATGGGCAGCAGAAAATGTAGCACTCCCTGAACAGTCCATTCAAACATCATCTCTACTGTGACACCTCTTCTAATCCCCTTCTACCCAGGTAAATGTTGCTCTTTTTTCGATGAAAAATTCACACTCTGGAACCTACCATCTTAGAGCCTGAAACCCTTCAGTGTACAGATCCGCCTCCCGACTAGCCACTTAGATCTGGGACAGAGACCCATCTTATTAATGTAGGTACTTACCACCTACTGCCGCAAATGCAAAACAAGCTCAGTAGATAACATTCAGTTGTTCCTTACCCCTTAACAAAACCCACAGGATGGGAATTACCAGCCTTCATTTTATATATAAGCAAAACTGAGGCTGAGAGACACCAAGAGAGCCCAGGCTCTGCAACCACTAATTCGCACTGTCAACATTTGAACCCAGGTCCGCCATACTGTTTTGGTTTTTAACCATTCACTGGCATTTCATGATTCCAGTTTTGTTGTCAAAAAGGCAACAAGGGCCATTTTAGTTGTCATAGGGAGGGGGGTGGGGATCAAGACAAATAAGACACAGTCTCTTTTTGCTTCCTGTGGCTTCCCAGTCTAGTGAGGGACATGATGATTGAGTCACCTTTACATGGAAAGTCAGTGGTAAGTGCATGCATTCAGAGGGCCTTGTATTGTGGAGAGTAGAGGGTGATTCCATGGTAATAGTACTTTTATTCCAGCTTTTTGGGACAGGCCATAAGTTCATAAAGATAGAAATTATATTCTTATGTATCCTGTTAAATCCTCAGGGGCTAGCACTGTACCTAGAACATGAGATGTTCATGACAGATGCTTACTAAGTATTTGCTAAAGGGATCAACCAATCAGTTCATTAATTAATGGGGGACAAAAACTAGCAGGCAAATAGCAAGGTGAAGATAAACTCGGGCAATCAAAACATACCTTCAAATTTAAAAAAAAGTTAAACTGGCTGTGTTAAAAGTAATCTGACTGAAGGTTGAGCCATCAGGCTTTGTTTCATTTTAAACTCTATAGTACCCCAGTCTCCAAAAGGGCTCATGTGCATGTTTTTCAATTGTAATAAATAAATTTGAACTAAATGTGCATCTCGGTGCCCCAATTCCTAGACACCAGGAGTCTTAGGAAAAGCAGACAGCGCCCCTAGTGGTAGAGGTGGGTTTTTGCAGAGGAGGTTGGAGAGGTCCAGGAGCTGGGCTGGGCTTTATCGCAGGAGGAGGAGGGGGAGGGGGAGGAGGAGCTGCCAGGGAGGGGAGAGAAGAAAGATGGGAGAGCAGAGCAGGGAAGGAGATGTGAAAAGAGAGACGCAGAGGAGGCAGTAGAGGAGAAAGCATGTGGTCCGCAGGAATATTCCCTGGCTTGCCAGCCCCAAGCACTGTCAGCTTTCCCCATGAGGGCCCTCAGGCCACCCAGACATGCCTTCTCTCTTGGTGTCAAGAGATGTTCTGCCTTGTCAAAACTCCAGCCAGATGGCCTGACGCTGACATTAGTAACAGTGCTGCTCTTCTGCTGATACAATCACCCCAGGAGCCTCAGAGCAAAATTCATTCTTGGCTCGAGGGAAGCGGAACATCGCACAGAGCGAGTGCTCCGAGACTAGGTGTGCCATAACCTGACGCCGGGACTCCTCACCCACGGCCCCTGCTTCCTCGAAGGCTCAGGAGTGCTCCCACATTTCAGCACTCCGCGTGGACTAGTGAATTCATAAAGGGGCTGTTTAGGAGCCACATTGTGCCCCCAGATGCTTTTAGCCCTATGATGGATACATTTGCTGCATGGACGCTAAGTGAAAATAATGAGGCCGCTTGCTGCCTTCTGAACACTTCGAGGCAGAATTGCCTGGGCCTGAAAGTGGCCCTTGGCCAAGTAATTGCAAGAAAAGAGAGGAAGGAAGAGCCCCCCCCGCCCCCACCGTAGAAAGCTGGGGAGATGCAGCTATAAGGAGAGAGAGGGAGAGAGGGGGCCCACCGAAGACATACCTCAGACCCTTC
>NW_027551562.1:1187520-1189900 GCF_008692635.1 Crocuta crocuta | reverse complement strand
AACCTCCTTAGTGTAGTGTCTGAGAATGAATGTCAGACACGGTCCCAGGACATGCCAGCCGTTTCAGCCACTTCGTTCCCCGGACGTGGTTTGTGCAATGGCGGTTCGGGCAGAAGAGCGGCTTCGCTTCAGCTCAGAAAACAAAAGTAATACACAAAAGCTGCCACAGCTGTGAATCAGGCAATGTGCACACGTACACACACACCCCCCCAAAGCAAATCGCAAAAGCACCTGCCTGTATTTTCCTTCTTTCTCTGAAGAATTTCTCTCCAGCTAGAATTTTCCCTGACTTCTTAGCTCCAGAATCATTTTTGACAAGATGCCTGTAGCAGGATGCATGTAGAAAATCCATCTCATCTTCTTGGTCTGGCCCACCCGTCTACCTACCCCCCGTGAAGCCGTGAGCCCCTAAGGATATTACAGTCTTAAAGGGAGGCAAAGAGTTGGAGAAGCAGAAGTTACATCTAAGTAGCCGCCAACATGGAGGAATAAGAGGCTGGAACGTAGCCCTGGGAGCCAGGGAGGTTTGAGTTTTGAACCTGCCTTTTTTGCTCAGGGCTGGCTTCATAGATGTGTGACCTATGTGGTGAGGTGGTGAGACCCAGTCAGAATCTGGATAGCTTTGAAGGTGGATCTCAGGATTTTCTGAAAGATTAGATGTGGGTTATGATGTGTCTACCCGGAACAACTGGAAAATTGGAGACCCCATTCATCAAGGTGGGTAGAGAGGACCAGGGGCTTCGCTTTGGGAATAGCAACTTGGAGATGCCTTTGAGGACTGGAATGGGGATGTCGCTTAGCAACTTTGTGAGGGAGAGTCTGATGGTCAAGGAAGAACACGTACATTTAGGGATCTTGAGCAGAGTGATTGTGTTGAAAGCCATGAGCCATGAAGCCAGAAAAAAGAAGAGTCTGAGGCCTCTCACACCAACGCTGTGAGATAAGGAAGATAGGAAGTAACTAGCCAAGGACGCTGAAGAGTTGCCAGTGACGTGGAAGTAAAGCCATGAGTGGACAGAAACCAGGTGGGAAAGGTGTCTCAACGGGGTAAGATCCAGACAACGGACCAGGCAGGGTGAGGCCAGACAATGGGAGGGGTTGTCAGAGGCCTGGACAAGAGCAATGTCAGTGTCAAGGTGGCACTGGGGGTGCTGGTCTGTAGGGGATTTAGAAAATGATGGGGAAGTTGGAGGCAGTGAGTAGAGAGAACTCTGTGAATTTTTAAAGCAAAAGGAAGGAGACAGCTGGAAGGAAACGTGGTGCCCCAAAGGCTTTTCTAAGATGGGAAAGAGAACCGCAAACCCTCCTCGGACTTCCCTGAACCCACCACGCGTCTTCCCCAACCCCCCGCCCTCGTTTGTTTTGTCCCCTCTGTTTGGATGCTCCTCCCAACCCTTTCCATGCCCCCAGCCTCCCAGCACCCAAACCTGTGCACCCACCACTAAAAGACCCTCCCTCACTCTTTAGAAGAAGTGAAGCTAGAAATTATTTGCTCAAGGGAGCCTTACCAGCCCCTCCACATTTCATCAAAATGTTCCCCTCTACATGTTCCTACACCCTGTCCACTTCGGTCACGCGCTTTACTAGAACTGAGGCAGGGCATGTTGTGTGATGGGTTATTTAACATGTGACACACATACACACCCCCTGCCTGAGCCGTCAGCCCTCGGATGGCAGGGGCCTCCGGTCCTATTCATGAGACGTGGCAGAAGCTCAATGGATCATTGCTGTATTTGTTTACTACCGCTGCTGTGACAAACCACTGCAAATTTAGTGACTGGAAACAACAGAAATCTCTGATGTTACAGTTTGGAGGTCAGAAGTCCAAAATGGATGTCATAGGGTTAAATCAAGGTGTCAGAGGGGCTGTGTTCCTTCCGGAGGCTCTAGGGAGACTCCGTTTCATTCTGGCTACTAAACGCCACCAGCATTTCTTGGCTTGTGGCTCCATCCTCCCTCTTTAGAGCCTATGGTCACCCTGCTGTGACTTCCGCTCCTGCCTGATATCACATTGCCTTCTCCAACTTTCCCGCCTCCTCCTTTCACTTTTGAGGATGCTTGTGATTCCTTGGAGCGCATCGCTTCTCAGCCTTTTGGCTAAAATCAAGTGCAATTCCTTGCAGCGTGCCCGGCTAGCCTAGGGAATCTCCCCACCTCAGGATCATTAACTTCATCACATCTGCAAAGTCCTTTCTGTATGGAAGGTGACATATCATGGGGTCCAAGGTTAGGATATGGACATCTTCTGCGGGCAGTAGAATGGGAGGCCGCAGGAGGGTTTTGCACAGAGTGAGGACATGATCTGACCTACCTCTGAATGGGATCACTCTGATTGCCTTGCTTGGGGCACCTGGGCGGGGGTGGGGTGAGGGGGAGGGAG